>NW_027460302.1:2193333-2506666 GCF_050947875.1 Dermacentor variabilis | reverse complement strand
ATTGGACACAATTACACTGTGCTGAACTAATACAAGCTGTCCACAGACATGATCGGGCAATGAATGATCGATTTTGCGAAACTTACATCTTCGTCCTTGTAACGACGTCGTAGCAAAAAGCAGCAAACATTCTTGATGGGCAGTTTCTCAACACTCTTAATGGCACGCGAATTCATTCTGTGTTGAGCTGCTCCAAGGGTGGTCCGGAGACCCTAGCTAGGGGGTTGCCCACCCTCGACTCACTTACGCCCACCTTCACCCTCCAGATAAATTCTTGATCGTCCAGTAAATTTTTCGCATGCAGTTCAGTATAAACGCAACGCTCTACACGTGGTAGGCAGCTGCATGCTGAAGAAATCAAAGCGATAAAGGCAGGGCTGAAGTATGATTTATTCAAAGAGCACTGAGTAATGTTTAGCACCTGCTCAATTTAAGGTGCATCGCACCTTCACGCCTTTTGATGCTAGCCTGGTTTAGGCTCTTTGTGAAAAAATGTAGGCGTGTTGTGATATAAAATGCTGTAACCTCAGCTGCAACTTGCTCACAATGATCTTGGCATCCAAGCTGAATCTTCTGCTTTCGCTTGATGTGGTCCAGAACATCAAGTACACTGTCAGAATGTAATTCCAAAAGACTGAAGCATTCAGTAAAGGCATTCTCCAAATTTACAACAAACGTATAAAGCACACTTGACGGGTAGAGCAGGCCGCCATTATCTCTCATTCGTGTGAATGAAGCCAAGTTCAAGCATTCTGCAGCCTCTTTAGTCATCAAGACGCACAGGGCACACGGTCCGCACGAGAAGGCCCTTCGCACGAAACACAAGGCCAACCGTATGCACACCACTCCAACAGTCTTGCGAAACGCAGGAGAGGCAGGCTGACGAATGCCTATCCGTGCCTCACGCAAGCCCAGCCGTCCGCGCCGCAATATGAAAGAGAGCGGCAGCGCCTCTAGCGGCTTTCCGGAGCGTAACGGGCCGCCGGAAAAGCAGGCGCGCCATTCCGGTCGTGTCACTAAAATGTATTCTAGTTCACTGTAATGGGGCTTAGCGCCATCTGTATGTGGTGGGAACACTTCCGGCGGAAGAAAAAATAATGTGACGCCATGTCCGTTAAAAGCACAAGTGACGTCATTTTGTTTTCGAAGGCGCGAAATTTGTTTTGTTGTTCTTCCTTTGGAGCTATATATTCAAATGCCCCGCCATTCGACTTGATGGGCGTTTCGAGCTTTCAGCGTTGAAAGCGATGCAGGAAAAGGCCAGCAGTACGGTTGTCGAAATCGCATCCCTGCACAGAACATACTTTCTTTGGAGGCCGACGAAAGCTTTAGGTGTACAGTGCTGATCCTATTGCTGGATGCCAAGCCCGCCGGGCAGCGCAGTCGCACGAAAACAACTACACAATTATCTGGCGGTCGTAACTCACTACTTTTGACTGAACAGATTAAGAAACGATGAAGCTACCCGCGTCACCAAATTCAGACAAACTTCGACAAGCAAGAAAGCACAAACTGTGAGGGGGGCGTATTTCAACAGCTGATACGAGTGCGCCTTTCTGCCCATTTCAAGACGTGCATGGCATTGCGAGTGATAGTGGCGTCAACGCCCCGTGTAGCGATGGGCGCTGAAAAGAAATGCATTTATTAATAATAATAAAATTAAACTTGTATTTTCTTAACTCGTCACGAATATATAAAATTGACTAGGAACTCTTTTTTCCTTGAATGAATCCAACTGTGTCTCGTTTGAATTAAAAAACGCGTTTTTCTTTCCCAAAGTTTGTTCCCACCAAACCTAGTCGCGCTTCAATCGCTGCTCCCATAACCCCCTATGCGGATGTCGGTAACAATCTGTACTGAACCGCTTTTCGCCCGAAGCTTCGCGACCTATTTGAATCGACCTTGTCCGCACTCCGTGGCCCCCTAGCGGTCCTCTCCACGTTTCTTGAAGCAGAATTATATTGACGCATATTTTATCTGCATCCTGTGACGGTATTTCACCGGGCAAAAAAATTTAAATGCTTTCGCTCGGCGTAGGATGCGCCTGAACGTATCGGAAGTTTCGCGAATGTTATGGATGGTTGTGTCGGTTGTCTGTTGTCGACTAACCTTGTATATTCTGATTGCATACGCGACACGAATTGTGTAGTAGTTTCTGGAAGGCGCGGGGGCACCAGCGAATAGGCTGCAACTTTCAACGACTGATGTATGCAAACCGGCGCGCTTGACCAGCAGCTGAGATCTTCGACGATCGCCGACTTGCTCGCCGCTATCGTTGCGATTGAGTCTGCATCATTTTTCACCGTCATTACTACGTGACAATGTTTCCAACACATATTTTTAATGATAGATTGCACGCCTAATTCTTACATACTTGGCTGTGCAATGAGCTACCATAAAATGAAATGGCACAACAGTTTTTGATAGGATATGGCATCATCGTGCAGGTGTTTGCAAAGCGATCGTGTAGATAGACGCGAATGCGGCACGCTTGAGCGTGAGCGCTGATGTCGAAGGATCGACATTTGGGCGAGTTGGTACTGGTTGAACATCTTGAAGGGGCAGCGCGAAAAAACGACGACAGAAGGCAGGAACACACAGGACAGCGCTGAACTCACAACTAACTTTATTCGAAGGCATACATACACTTAAGTACACAACCCATAGCCACGTGCTCTCCCATCCATGGCGTCATATCAGTGCGCAGGCAAAAAAACAAAAACACGCGAAACCATTTAATCTAATACTACGTTATGGAGCTGCTTAAAAATTCAAATTCACTATCATGCAAATTTATCGATGGCATGCTTACACAGCGCGACCCTTTTTTTCTGATATAGAAGGCCTCAATAATCTCCCTCGTAGTCTGATTTTTGTGCGTGAAAAGTATTGTGGTGTCTTTATATATTGGAGTGCACCCATGCTCAGAGCAATGCCGCGCGACATGCGAGTAGGCATTACCCGTTAGTGAGCGCCTATGTTCAGACAATCTAATATTGAGGCAACGACCTGTTTGACCGATATATGCGTGACCGCAGGAAAATGGAAGTTCGTACACAACTCCCATTCTACAGCGCACAAACGGGGACAAATGCTTAACAGTACAGCCTTTCCCAGCATGAGTGGAGGCAGCCTGGGCCAATTTCCTATCGATCTTACCACAAATTTTGATCAACTTGTTAGGGGCAGAAAAAACAACCTTTATATCAAATCTGCCTGCTACATTCCTGAGATTATGGGATAGTTTATGCACATATGGAATTACAACCAGATTTTTCTTCTTGTCAGCAGGCTCTGGATTATTTATTCTTGAGGGTGCTCCTAATTTCACACGTTTAACCAGTTTCTGTACTGTCATGCGGATAGCATCCTCTCGAAAACCTGCCGCTCTCAAACGCTCCAGTTGTGTTAAGAAACTCTTAGACGTCTTGTGAAAACACGATTTCGAAAGTGCGGAAAATAAAACCGAAAACGCAATGCCGTTTTTTACAACCTTGGAATGTGCGGAGTGAAAATTTAAAATTGGTTTTTCTGACCTTGGGCAATACATCCAGCACACATGCGTATCAGTTAAGTTGAGCCTCGTATCTAAAAATTGTAATTCGTTCTTATCCGGCACTTCATGTGTGAAAACTAGTCCTGAGCCACATTTGTGGAATATTTGAAGTACATTATGAATCATTTGTTGGAGATTAGTACTCTTCACAAAGATGAGAAAATCATCAACATATCTTAACACTTTCAATGTTCGGTCATCTAGGTTACTTTCTATATTTCTGTCTACGCTACCTAGGAAAATGTTAGTTAGTACCATGTGTGATACGCATGTGTGCTGGATGTATTGCCCAAGGTCAGAAAAAACAATTTTAAATTTTCACTCCGCACATTCCAAGGTTGTAAAAAACGGCATTGCGTTTTCGGTTTTATTTTCCGCACTTTCGAAATCGTGTTTTCACAAGACGTCTTAGAGTTTCTTAACACAACTGGAGCGTTTGAGAGCGGCAGGTTCTCGAGAGGATGCTATCCGCATGACAGTACAGAAACTGGTTAAACGTGTGAAATTAGGAGCACCCTCAAGAATAAATAATCCAGAGCCTGCTGACAAGAAGAAAAAACTGGTTGTAATTCCATATGTACATAAACTATCCCATAATCTCAGGAATGTAGCAGGCAGATTTGATATAAAGGTTGTTTTTTCTGCCCCTAACAAGTTGATCAAAATTTGTGGTAAGATCGATAGGAAATTGGCCCAGGCTGCCTCCACTCATGCTGGGAAAGGCTGTACTGTTAAGCATTTGTCCCCGTTTGTGCGCTGTAGAATGGGAGTTGTGTACAAACTTCCATTTTCCTGCGGTCACGCATATATCGGTCAAACAGGTCGTTGCCTCAATATTAGATTGTCTGAACATAGGCGCTCACTAACGGGTAATGCCTACTCGCATGTCGCGCGGCATTGCTCTGAGCATGGGTGCACTCCAATATATAAAGACACCACAATACTTTTCACGCACAAAAATCAGACTACGAGGGAGATTATTGAGGCCTTCTATATCAGAAAAAAAGGGTCGCGCTGTGTAAGCATGCCATCGATAAATTTGCATGATAGTGAATTTGAATTTTTAAGCAGCTCCATAACGTAGTATTAGATTAAATGGTTTCGCGTGTTTTTGTTTTTTTGCCTGCGCACTGATATGACGCCATGGATGGGAGAGCACGTGGCTATGGGTTGTGTACTTAAGTGTATGTATGCCTTCGAATAAAGTTAGTTGTGAGTTCAGCGCTGTCCTGTGTGTTCCTGCCTTCTGTCGTCGTTTTTTCGCGCTGCCCCTTCAAGCTGATGTCGATATCTTGTGCACCATTGCTACTTCGAAGATAAAAGGAAACTGTTGCGAAAGGCGTATACTATTCAAACGTGTTTTTCATATCTGAAAAAGCATACAGATCACTTGCTTATTGTTTCAAGCTTAGTTGAGAGCAAGTTATTTTAGGTCGGACTTTGACGGATGAAGACAAAATAGTCCAGCAACAGTGCGCCGCCGTCAAAGAGCGAGCATACCTGGTAGCGAAGCTTCCATGGATACGTTCCAAACATGGCGCTCCATCGGCGGTTCATGGGGCTTAGCTATGGCGGCTAGAGGGGGAGGTGTCGGCACCGGAGCGCCCGAGAGGCAGCATTCTTTCAGGACGATGCGGCGGCGCTGCTGTGGGCCCCGAGATGCCTTCCGCACGCTGGCTAAGGTCCGCTGCGGTTATTTGGTTCCGCTGTGATGTGCTTTCTCGTGCCGCGGCTCCTTGGGGCGCAAACGCGTATCGGAAAATCATTTTAAAGGCTAGGCGACTTTATCACTGCAGCTAGCCTAACTTATTATGCACTAAATTTTGGTCATTTTAGCGCCGAGCTTTAGCTTCGCGATCAGTGCAACACTTGTGAAACTCATAATTGCACCGAACAGAAAAAGCTTCCGCAGTAGGCGATTGTTTGCGGTTTGCCAGTACCGCTTTTACATTTTAAGGGACTGTTCTGGGGTGCCGTATGCAGTTCTGTCTGGCGTGACTTTATTAGTGTCTTGAGCTACAGGCGCTTGGCCTAATCGTCTATACTGGAGGGTGCAGTTGAAACAGGCCGCTCGAGTGAACCATGATTATTTCAAGTTTATTTAATTTTGCAATGAAAGGTAGAACTGTTGGCACCAATGGTCAAAACTCAGCATAACGAGAGCGGTACGGAAAATTTGGTTTCCAATATTAGAAACCTGCAAAGAACTAAGTTCGCGTATTTAGTACCGCTCAGATAATGCCAAAAATGCCTTACAGAAAAAATGAATATTTATGGTTAATGAAATAATACACACGACTCTATATACATGGTTGTTAGCTCTCAAACAAACAATATCCCTATTGTAAAACTCAGTGCGCCGGATTATGGGCCCAGTGCAGCGCGCTGGACGCTGGGGCGCTGGGAAGGCGCTAGGAAGGCGCGGCGTACTGGGAGGCACTGGCTACTCGTGCGAAAAACAGCTCTAGCGCGTTAAATACGCGGTGCCTGGACACCGTATATATCTTTTTGAATACAGAAAGCAAAAAAGAGCGTTTTAGTGCAATAAAAAAGAAGAAAAGTTGCTCCGACCAGGATTCGAACGTCCGACCTACATATCCTAAGCACGGCACTTTACTGCTACGCCACGCCATTTTTTTTCTTTATTGCCGGCTTTGACATACACAAACAATAGAGAAAAAGGAAAAACATGTCAACAAGGATTTTGCTGTCCTTTCCAGATCTAGAAACGCATGCTCTATCGTTTCAGGTTTCCTGCATAAGAAGCAGTTAATGGACCACGGGACAAAAATACCCCTGTTATGCATCCATGTTTTAACTGATAAGGTGTTAGTGTGTAGTTTAAAGAAAAAAGTTTTTACCGAAGGGGGTACTGGCATTCTTCTAACCCTTTTTAGGACATCTCCTGGGCCCCCACGGTTTGACATACGGTAAATCGGTACAGGGAGTATAGTGTCAATTAGGTTTTTTCCTAGTAATATTGGCGAGATACTGCACAGAGAACCGCACATGCAACATTCTGTACGCGAGCACGACTTCTCGCAGGTAACCTTTAACGGCACCATGAATTGCTTCACACGAGCATACAACAAATCCTGGAAGGTGACGACATAAAAGCACTTGGATGACTGTGTGAAGGAACACATCATTCTGATCGCGAAGGTACATAAAGCGCGACACAACTTGTCGCACAAATAAATGTGCCCACCCAAGGCCCCCTTTCTTTACTGGCAAGAACAAGTTTGTGCGGCTGGTCCTTTCCCAAGTCGATGCCCATATGAAAACGGCGAAGATACGGTGGATTTTTTGGATGTTTATCCGCGAAGCACACAGCACATTCATGACATACCATATCTTGGACGTAAGAAATAGGTTACAGACCGTGGCGCGCGAGAACATTGACAGCTGTCGCCCCTGCCACGCGTTAGTCTTTTCCTTTGCTCTCGCCACTTGTCCTTTCCAGTACGGCTCAGGGTCGCGATAACAGTCGAGAGGCACGCCTAGGTAGGTTGTTGCAGTGGTTGACCACCGAAGTCGAGCGAAGCAGTCTGGCGTTTCTTCCCATTCACCATGCCAAAACCCATAACTCTTCTCCCAGTTTATTTGCGCCCCGGTGCACTTGCAGAAGGATTTAACTACCGCCACGGCCTCACAAATACTATTTCTATTTGAACAGAATATGGTGATGTCATCGGCATACGCCAATATTTTCACCTGTGTGGACCTGAAGCCAGTTATCCGTTCATTGTTTTGGATGGCCTTGCACAAAGGCTCAAGGTAAGCCGCGAATAGCAGGGGCGACAGCGGACATCCCTGCCTCACAGAAGACAGCACTTGCACGCTGTCTGTCAGGTCCCCGTTTACAATGACCCGAGTTGAGCAGTTAGCATACGCCATCCTGACACCGTCTGTTACTACGCTTCCCACGTTGGAATGCTCTAATATGGCGAAGAGAACATCGTGGGAAACACGGTCGAAGGCTTTAGCGAGATCTAGTTGCATCATAGCCACTCGATCGCCAAATACATCGCAACATTCTAGCACACTTCGAGCTACGTGTATGTTCGTGACGATGCTTCTACCCTTTATACCACAGGTCTGATGCGTGCCAACCAGCCTCGTTATCACACCCTGCAATCGTTTGGCCAATACCTTCATAAATATCTTGTAGTCGACGTTGGTAAGGCTTATCGGGCGATAAGACCCCACCAACTGACGTTTTTCAGGTGCCTCAGTTTTCGGCATGAGAACGATGTGCGAAGTTGTGAAGGACAGTGGTATATGTTTCTGCTGATACGATTCGGCGATAACTTTGAGTAGAATCTGGGCTATAATTGGTTTGAATGTTTTATAAAATGCTACTCCTAGGCCATCAGGGCCGGGTGCCTTGCCGACAGGTAGTGCATCTATTGCATCCTCTATTTCTTTCATGGAAATTGGCTGTTCCAAACGCGTTCTTTCTTCTTCCAGCTTTGGCAGTAACGATAGAAATTCCGATTTAAAGCCCCCTATAATGGTGCGCGGTTGACCGAGCAATTCTTTGAAATGATCAGCGACGACGCGTTTGATTACATTGCGGTCCTCTGAAACGTCATTACCGTTGCTTATTTGCCGTATTTCCTTATTGCAAGCGTATTGTTTTTCGTCCGATAACGCACGTTTTGTGGGCGTTTCACCGGCCCACAGCTTCTCGGCCCGTGCACGGATAACCGCCGCTCTGTACTTTTCTGCATCAATTCTCTCTCTCTAACTGAATTTTTATGTTTCTTATTTCGTTGGTGTAAGTACCTGGTTGGGAGCATTCTATACCCGTAAGAAATTCAAGTTGCTCACGAAGCAGTGTTTCGTTTCGTTTGTCTTCTTAACGCAATGTGCGACTTCTTTCGATGGCTTTCATTTTTACTAATTGCTTAAACTACTCCCACTCTACACCAATACTTAAAGATTGCACTGCGAGTAGCTTCTTTAGCTTCTCATCTACATCCTTAAAGAAACCCTGATCCTCCATCAATTTCGCATTAAGTTTCCAAAGTTCCCACTTGAAGTACTTTTTGTTTTCTTTTTTACCAAAGGTTGCAATAACTAGACAATGGTCACTGAAAGACACTGGCTTAACCTCGTACGATGTGCATAGTGGCACAAGTTCAAGCGACACATACAGCCTGTCCAATCGTGCCTGGCTATCGCCTTGAAAATGTGTGAATTGCGGACGCGCACCATTTGTGACAACACTTCCGATATCTTCTAAGATGTGGTCGTGAACTACAACATTCAAGACCTCTGCACTCTTATCTCGCACTGGCAAACCTTTTACATGGTCTACCGAACGACAAACAGAATTGAAGTCACCCAACAAAACTAGTACTTTTTTACAATCGAGATACATCTGAAAACGCTCAAAAAACTCTTTTCTCTCCGCCTCTACATTTGGAGCGTAAGCACAAATGACACGGAAATTCAGACCGTATTGGAAAAAATCGACAACCAGGAGGCGTCCACTTTGGCACGAAAAGAGCGATTGCACAGTTATACCGACACTATTGCGGATGAAAAGGGCACAACCACAAGAGGCACCGACAGAATGACACACACAAACATCGTAATGCTGACGGAAAGCTACGCCACGCCATCAGATGGAGAAATAATTTGCCATGTTAAAGCCGAGAAGCAGGTTGATTCGCAGAGCTACGTCTCGTCAGACATGGTTGATGCGCTATCGCCCAGCAACTAAAACTCACGCCTGTAACTAGAAAGAAAAAGTTGCTGTCCGTATTCAGCAGTATGCTTGGAAGTGCCACAACATCGATTTAGTTTTTTAGTAGTTCGCACGTAACATATGACTGGGAGTTGTCGCCGTTGTCGCAGTGTTGAGTGGACATGAAATGCAGAAGTCGTTCAGACGCGCGCGAACGGACCCGGAGTTTGAAGCCTATCACTGACTGATATTATCGCACCGATAACAAAGCTGAGGTGATTCGTTCGCTCCCACTTTCCCTATTGTACTAGAAAAAGTTCTGGGGCTCAAATACACACATTTTAGCTTTCGCCAGCTACCCGCGCCGAGATCGCTCCCCACCGAAGCTTAGGCCTAGCGTATCCGCCGAGTCCGTCCTCAAGCTATCGGCGTGTCTAGGCGCAGGAATCAAGAAATCTAACAAGGATAACTCACTCTATATTTCAGCTTTCGCATCGATGTTCTTAAATAAACAATTTTTAATGTCTACAGTGCCAGCACATGAAGCGATGACCGCAGATGTGACGCGTCATAAACACAGGTATGTGTGCTATCGCCGAAGGCTCCCAGCACTAGCCTGCGCTTCTCTTACGAAGATCTATGACTAGACAGGCGTGTTGACTGAAAGGCATCACTGAACTAAGGAAACGGTGCATATCCTTTGCGTGAAGAACAAGAAATGGCTATGGAAATCGGCAGTAACAGGCCATACACCATCCCGTGTCGGTGGTTCATTTAGCACTTTTTTCGAAGTTAAAATAGCAATCGCAAGTGAAAATCGATGGTGTGGCACTTCCAAGCATACTGCTGAATACGGACGGCAACTTTTTCTTTCTGGTACAGTCGTGAGTTTTAGTCGCGACAGCGCATCAACCATGTCTGTACGAGACGTAGCTCTGCGAAACAAACTGCTTCTCGGCTTTGACATGGCAAATTATCCGCGCATTTCCGTCTGATGGCGTGGCGTAGTGGAGAAAGAAGACGACGGCGTTCCGAACGGTCGCTTTTTTCATGTTCTCCGCTTCAAAAGATTTCTCGGCCCCTGGCCGAGGTGTTGCTCAGGCTTCAGCCAGCAGCAATGACTACCGTGCTGTGCTACCCCGTCTTCCTACCGGCAAGCTGGTTGTGGACTCCGTTTTCCTGCATGCTGACTTAAGTGGTCGACCCTACAGAACCCAAGACTTCAGAGACGCCCTTCGGAACGTTATTGACCTGAAGGAAATAAGTTCCATCGGTCAATTTCAGATATCGCACGTGTGGATGGGGACGTGCAAATCAGGGATGACAAAATCAAAGCTAGTCGCATGCGGGGAATTATCCGTAAAAGGTAGACGCTGCGTCGTTGTTGATCCTGAGCCCACGGAAGTTAAAATGAAGCTTTTGTGGCTTCCTGAGCGTTTAGAAGATGACTACGTTCGAGATGCGCTCCAGGCTTATGGGAAAGTCAAGTCTATATCAGCAGAAAGCTGGAGAGTATCGGAGATGGAACAAATGCGTACGCTAAATCGTGACGTGGTGTTGACTGTTGCCGATGGCGGCAGCGTGGGAGACGTTCCACATCTACTACCTGTTTGTGGAGTGCAGAGTCTCGTATTAATTGCAGGCCGGCCCCCACTTTGTTTGCGCTGTAACAAAGTGGGGCACATTCGTCGGAACTGCAGAACCCCACGTTGTGAAACCTGCCGGCGCTTTGGCCACCCAGCTGAAGAATGTGTTGTAACATATGCCGATAAGTTGCGACACAGAACAAAGCCTCCGGATGAAAGCTTGCAAGAACACATAATGGATATACGGAGGTTCTCGACGCGACTGGAGACATTCCCTCCTCCGCGGAGACCAGCTGTGCCAGTAAGGCCCCTCTACCTGTTAAAGATAATGACATCGCAGAACTGCCCGAGAATAAAGCAAGTAGCGAAGAGAAAGATCACCAATCGAAGCAACAACCCAAAGGAGCACCCGCTACCACGGAGCCAGCTGCTGCCCAGCAAGCGAATGAGGGATCCGGAGATGACTCATCCGATGCACGCAAGCATCTCGACACGTGCGCTGAGCCGGCAGACGACAGACGAAGTAACGCGGATACTTCAGCTCCGAAGCGCCGTGCGACTAACAGATCGGAATCAAGCACGGACAGCGAGACGACCAGTACCACAAGAAAAGCACGTTGCCGCAAAACATCGAAACACTCAGGAAAGTGCCGACGATCACGGTCCAGAAGGCCTGGTGGGGTTCAGAGGGAGCCTCGCCGTTGCCCTCTAGGACCGAGCACATAGATCATTAGGTCCAAATAGTTGGTAGTCACCATGGCCCTGTCCCAGCAACTTCTTTTCGCAACCTTGAACGCACGAGGCCTTAGGTCTTTGCAGAAACAGGCACAGCTTCGCCGGCTTTTGTCTAGGAAGCGCCTCGACTTCGTCGCCGTGCAGGAGACGAAGATTGAGAGTGATGACGAGACAGAAAGGGCTTTGCGACCTTTTCTGTCTGAGTATAATGTTTGCGTTTCACACGCTCTTGGTTTATCGGCGGGCTGTTTCCTGTTTCTGAAAAAGAGCCTACTTTGTTCAGCATTCAGTTACCATGTCCACACTGAAGGTCGATATATATGTTGTGATTTTGTGTTGCAGGGTGTGCCATGGCGAATAGTCAACGTGTATGCATTTAATGACGCTGCAAAACGAACTCTTTTATTTGATACTGTGTCTATTCTATTTGACTGTGATCGCTGCATTGTTTTAATGGGAGATTTCAATTATGTATGTGATCCCAACGATCGATTCGGCATTAACACTCCGCGGGACAGGAGTGGTGAAGTTTTGTCTAACATAATAGAAAATGCAGGGCTCGTTGATATAGGAGTGTCGGGACAGGGAGCTCGCTCTTATACAAGAATTCAAGGTCATTCCTACGCACACCTTGATCGGATTTATGTTTCTTCATCACTCCTTTCTCGAAGACTATCCTGTATTACTATCCCAATTTCATTCTCTGATCATTGTATGGTTATCGCAAAGATTGGTGAAAAATCTGTAACTAATTTCCGACCACAGTGGGCACTCTGGAAGCTTAACTCTGAGCTCCTAAATGATCAGGAATTTATTAATCGCGTGCGCATGGCCCTAACCAATTCTCTTTCTACTGACTTGCCATTATTTGCTGCTTGGGAGATCTTTAAACAAGAGGTTCGTACAGTGGCTATAGAAATTGGCTCGGTGAAATCATTCTATAGAAAGAATGAAGAAAAAGTGCTTCTTAAGAGCCTATGTAGCCTTTATGAGATTGAATGCGAAACGCCAGGCACTTACACTGTTGATATAGAAAACATTAAATGTGCGTTACAAAAGTATGACGCACTACGTTACAGAGGTGCGAATTCGATCTCGGAATAGGCGTGCTCTGCAGTCTGAGCAACCAACACGTCAGGCTTTACTTGATGAGCGACGTCACGGCATTTGCAAAGTAATTACGGAAATATACTCCGAAGGTAGTCTTCAAACAAATACTAATGACATAATTTCTCAGATCGAAACTTTCTACGCTATGTTGTTTAGTGCCCCTCCGGATGATCACGATGCAAAAGTTTTAGAGAATTTTGTATCTCTTGTAAAACCGTTACAGGATGATGAATGTGCAGTTATGAGTGGTAGCCTTACGATCCAAGAAATTGAGCTAGCTATAGATCAACTGCCTTTGTCGAAAACACCCGGCCCCGATGGACTTTAAAGTGAATTTTACAAAGCTTTCAAATCAATTATCAGCCACATATTATTGGATATTTTTATTACAAGTTTAGAGGTTGACGCCCTTCTCCAGTCTTTTTCCAAAACTCACAGAGTTTTAATTCCCAAAAGTTCAGATAAAGAGAAACTGCGTTCCGTTGAAGGCTACAGACCAATCACATTGTCAAACGTGGATTACAAAATTTTTGCGAAAGTTCTATCTAATAGATTGCAATTTGCAATGTCAATTCTAATTGGTTTCCATCAGAAGTGTGGAATCAGGGGCCGATCAATTCAAACCAACATACATATCGCCCGTACACTTCTTCAATATTGTTATGGTTCCACTGAGCAGCTTGCAATGCTCCAGGTAGACCTTGCTAAAGCTTTTGATCGTGTCAGTGACTCCTATTTATTTCCTCTTCTGGAAGAAGCCAATGTTGGCTCCATTGTGCTTAAAGGCGTTAGGCTTTGCTACACCTGTTGTACTACTCGTTTAGTTATTAATGGCCAACTCTCCGAACCCATTTCTATTTGCTCATCAGTAAAACAAGGATGCCCGATGTCCCCACTACTATTCGCCCTTTACCTGGAACCGCTATGCTTAAGCGTAATTCAGTCGAGTCACATCCATGGCTTCAATATACTGGGTAATGAAGTAAAAGTATTAGCTTATGCAGACGATCTAGCGTTCTTCTGCACGGATAAGCCCAGTGTTGAAAAGGTAGTATCGATAATAGAAGAATGGCAGCGTATCAGGAGCGCGAATGAACTGCTCAAAAAGTTTAGGCTTATGATTTGGCTCATGGTGCTATACACCAGAACAGTTTGCAGGCGTTAAGTGGACTGATGTCCCGCCAAGGTATCTTGGCGTGCCACTAGATGCATATAAATTAAGTGCACACTTTTGTAAAGAACGGGTTTCGGCCCTGCAAAGTTACGCCCAGACATTCGTTCCACAACGACTTTCGATTTTTGGGAAAGCCGAAGCCTGCAATAAGTTCTTGGCAACAAAAATTTTCTATGTATTGCAAGTTATTCATTGTGCTAGGCTATACATCCAACGCTTTCACCTTTGCGACCTTTGTATGGTCTTCAACTTTTGACCCCATGAGGCAAGACAATATTTTTAGGCCTGTTAGTGAAGGTGGGCTGGGCTTAATGCATATTTATGTGCGGCAAATACTGTCTCGTTTCTTCTTTTTTCGCGATACTTCGCATCCTATAATTCGCTCATACATGCAAGTCACACTTGTTAATGCGTTACCTGATTTAGTTGTCTCTTCACATTTTTCTTCGTGCTTTTGCTTGGGGGGGTTCATGCAAGAAGTTTACTTGGCGGTTCGTATCCTGACAGTTCGGTTTTCCACTGAATACTTGTATTCTGTGTCGCGCAAAACGTTGTACAAAGACTTACTGTCCATACTATTTCCGCCTCCACTATACCGATCAATATACATTAAATGGCCAGGTTACGATGTACTAAAACGAGTTAGCAAAATGTACTTATCCCCTTGCTGCAAAATATTCTTTTATAAAGTTCATAGTGAAACCATACCGGTTAAAACATGGCTACAAAAAAAAAGGGGTATCTTTGTCTCTTCTGTTAACTGTCGCCTTTGTGATGTACCAGAAACAATTGAACATTGTTTTATTAGCTGCACCGACGCCATCCTATTTTGGGATGTACTCCAACGGACTTTAAAGAAAGACTGAGATTAACGCTCATACTGTGCGATACCTGCTGCCAACCTTTGATAATAGTGCACCTTTCGATATGCTTTTTGTCATGGGAATGCACAGTTTGTGGAAAACTCGAATGATGGACCACAACGCCGAAACGGTGGTACCTACAAGGGTACATTTTATCCAAATGGCCCTACACCTAAAACATGTTTATGATGGACTCGGTGTACAACCGGACTGGTACTTGGTTAAAACACGTTGGCGGGCTAGTTGGTTAAAATCCATGGTAGAGTGTATAAGCGCGACTGGACGAGGACGAAGAAAGAAACAGATTACACAGACACAAGCGCTGTGTCTGTGCATCTGTTTCTTTCTTCGTCCTCGTCCAGTCGCGCTTATACACCCTACCACGGACTGGTACCCTACATTAATGAGGTGCTTATCCTTGCCACCCTTCTAAAGTGAAGCGAACGTTTCTGCTCACAGTATGAACGCTGCCTTTTCTGTGTGTGACTTTCATTGGGCCCTCCATTCTCTGACTATGCAGAACTGGTGAACGTCTGGTTGAATGCTACTATAATAAATACCATGAGAAAAAGAAAAAAAAAGATGGCGTGGCGTAGTGGTAAAGTGACGCGCTTGGGATCTGAAAGTCGGGAGTTCGAATACTTGTCGGGGTCGTTTTATTTTTGCATTTTTTTTTCATTTTTTTTATTGCACTAAAACGCTCTTTTTTGCTTTCTGTATTCAAAAACATATATACGGTGTCCAGGCACGGCGTATTTAACGCGCTAGAGCTGTTTTTCGCACGGGTAGCCAGTGCCTCCCAGTACGCCGCGCCTTCCCAGCGGCTTTAGCGGCCCAGCCGGGTCGCGGTATCAGGAGCACTGAAATGCCTGCCCAGGATTATGAAATGGTTGTCCCGCATCTGCCATCAGGTTCGAGTGTTTTGAACACAGTATTTTTGCATGGTGATGTCACCGCCAGGCCTTATCGCGTCGAGCATTTTCGCGACGCCCTAGCGCGTCTGTCATTGCTGCCGGATGTGGTTGCCCTTGAGGCATATCAGATGGACCACCTGTGCGCCGTTACTTTCAACAGCGAAGGAGCGAAGACAAAGATTCTGCAGGCCGAAGCTTTCAATGTGAAAGACCACCGCTGCGTAGTTATTGACCGGACCAACTAAGGCGTAAGGCTGAAGCTGTTTTGGCTGCTCCACGGTGTGCAAGACGACGACGTGCGAGTGGCATCAGCAGCGTTCGGAAAAGTGACTGAAATAACCCGCGATAAATGGAAGGCTAAAGGCTGCGTCGACAAGGCTTCAACAACACGGTCGGTTACACTGAAACTGAAGGTGGGTATTACCATCGAGGACTTGCCCCATCAGTTGCGTGTTGGTGAGGACGTTGCTCTCGTCCATTTTCCTGGTAGGGCTCCGCTCTGCCTTCGGTGCCGTGGAAAAGGACATATACGCCGTGAATGTCGGGTGCCACGCTGCGGGCTATGCCGGCGTTTCGGCCACGATGAGAGCCAGTGCGTGCGTAGCTACGCTAATGTTACGGGCCAGGCACGAAGTGATGAAGCGGCCGAACACATCATGGATAAAGCAGACGCGGTCGAAGCAACCCACGGAAGTGGGGGAGATGATGCTACCAAGGAGCCAACATCCAAGGAAACCGCACCCGCACCCTTTGCAGATACCAGCCAAGCAGGTAAGGACCAAACCCAGCCGGCCGTCGCATCAAAGCCAGCGTTCCTTCTGGAAAAAGCGGGTAGCGTGACTGCTGTAAGCCTGGTTACGACTGGGCAGCAGGGCGACAACCAGGAAGACGCCGATACTGTGATGCCCGCAGCGTCAAGTGTACCAGTGAAGCGGGCTCACGAGGATTCGGATAGTCAGGAACCGAGATTGGTCGGTGAACGCGGCGAGGAGCCTCCGCCGAAGGCACCTTCAACGCGCCGCGGACCGTTCAAGCCCAAACCGAAATTGCCACCGGAACGCAGTACTGCGTCTGCTCTCCCTCCGCCTTAGCGGAGGCTTCTTTTGCCACAACGGTTGAAGCCCGGTCTTTGATCGGCTCAGTACTAAACTCAAACGCCTTAATGGATATGGTTTCACCCTGCTTGATGTGTGAGTAGACTGATCGGCGTCTCCCTTTTCCTTAGATGGCTACCAACCTCACGTCCAACCTACGTGTTGCTACGCTTAATGTAAGGGGCCTGTCGGCGCGTAGAAGGCAACTGCAACTGAACCGCCTCTGCTAGAAAACGAAATAGACTTGCTCGCGGTTCAGGAAACTAAAATTGAAGACGAAGAACAAACAGACAGAATGGTAGCGGTCTATCGTAGCAGATACAGCGTTTGCGTATGTCATGCTGTTGGAAGAGCGCGTGGATGCGTTATTTTTTTAAGAAATGGTATTGGGGGGGGGGGGGGGACTGTTGATACTGTGGTCTCGAGTGAAAGTGGTCGTCTTGTAATGTGTGATTTTGAATCGGATGGAGTGGCTTGGGGAGCTGTGTGGGTATACGCTCCGAATGCAATTGCTGAAAGGGAGAGTTTCTTCCGACAGGTGAAGCCTGTCCTGCTTACTGAAAGGCGGGTGATCTTGCTTGGTGATTTCAATTGCGTCTGTAGACCAGAGGATAGGACAACAAACCGTTCCTTTCGAGCTCGGAGCGCCGAGTTACTTTAAGAAATTGTAGGTCAGAATCAGAATCAGAATCAGACTTTATTTCAAATACATTTTTTGACAGATTTTGTTTGCTGGTCAATCTAAGCACATCATGCTTGTTAGAAGACCAAGCAGCAGGTGGTGCAGCTTTCAATAGAGATATGAAACATACAATTACCGTTCAAAATTATACGACTTCAAAATAAAATATTCTAACACACAAATAATAAATACTACGTTTTCCAGCCACGTAAGAATCCCAATAAAAAATCACATATTACAATAAACAGTTGAATACCACTTCCTCACATTTTTCATCATTTTACCTTTTGAATTGATATCATACAGTGTTGCATCAAGTTCATTAAAAGTATCAGGGACATAATACTTTCTTGTTTTCTTTCCATAGTTTGTTAACACCCTTGGCTTAAAATACCTTTCTGTTTTTCGTAACGCAACATCTTTTTTTACCAATACTTTAAAAGAATTTGAATAATAATAGCGTGTTACAACCACATACTTAAATAGCTCCTGTACTGGAAGTATTCCTAGAATGTTATACTTTCCTTTTCTCTCTGATTGTTCTAGTCCGGTTCCATAAGTTATGCTGTTGACAATTCGCTTGACTACGCGATCAATCGCTTGCTTTTTATAGTCAGAACATGTACCATATAACGTTATACCATATGTAATTACCGATTCTGCTAATGCCTTGAATATAGTAACTCTTAGGTTAATAGGCGTTTTCCCGCGCAGACTATACATCATGGCCGCGACAGCTCTTAGCTTTCCACAAACGTGTATGACATGGTTATTCCAGGTTAGATGCTGATCAAAAAAAAAAATTCCTAAATACTTGACCACACGCTCAAACTGTAATGGTTGACAAATACATGCGTTGCAATGTGGAGCGTGCAAATATACATTCATGTTAAATGAAAGCACCTTATGTGGATTCCTGAAGCAGATTAGTTTAGTTTTTTGATGATTTATAAAAATTGAATTATGTGCGAACCATTCTACGATTACTGATATGTCTCTTTGGAAGATTTGATATTCCGAGTTATAGTCACTCATTTGTAGCTCTATCGCAGTATCATCAGCGTACTGAAAAAGTTTTGATTTCAGTGGTAGGAGGCCGAGATCTGAGACATATATATTAAAGAGTATTGGCCCTAGCGTGCTTCCTTGGGGCACACCACACGTTAATAATTTGAAATTGCTGTAGCTATCATCTAGTTTAACGCATTGTAGTCGATCAGTGAAATAATTTAGAAAGAAATTATAGAAGTGACCTCTGAATCCTAGATTCTTTAGCTTGTTGAGTAATATCTTATGTACTACTGTGTCAAAAGCTTTTGATAGGTCTAAAAATAGGGCTAACACTACATTATTATTTTCTATTGATGTACTAATGTAGTCAGAGAATTCTTCAAGCAGATTAATTGTGTTTTTATTCTTTGTGAAACCAAACTGTGCCATGTTATTCAGAGAATACTTTTCACAGAATGACTGCATTACAGAGACCACATATTTTTCCATTATATGCGCTATTCTGAACAATATTGCTATCGGTCTGTAATTTGCGCAATCACTTCTCTTTCCGTTTTTGTAAACAGGTCTTACGATTGAAATTTTTAGTTCTTTGGGTATTATGCCAGTTTCGAAAATTCCGTTTAGTATCTTTAAAAGTACTTGCTTTAGTCTGTGAAAGTTGAAGTACAAATCTCGAGGGCGGATTTTATCAAACCCCGGTGGTTTGAACTTTGCCATGCCTTGAATTATCGTCCAAAATCAACTTCGGTCATCGCTGGAAGATAAGCTGAATGCGCGCATGTGCGTTTCGGCTCGTATTCTAAATGTTGGTCACTCTCCGCTTTTTTCAGCTTCTCTGCTGCAGAAATAAAAGTTTCATTAAATCTATTGCATAGCATCTGTATGTTTTCATTTGGGAAATTTGTTTTTACGGTATCATCGACACTAGCTCGTTTGGATCTGCCCATTAATTCGTTTGCCGCAGTCCAAGTCCTTTTCACGTCCTTTTTGCATTCCGAAAATCGGCGCATCAAATATTTTCTTTTTTCCAGGCGTAACTTAGCTGTCACCGCGTTTCGTAAAGTTCGAAATTCCACTCTGTGTTGTTCGTTGCCTGGTTCTTTTCTGCACCTTTGCCATGCTTTGTCTTTTTGAAAGCATAACTCAATAATATCACTCGTAATGCATTTTGTATTAGGATTTCTTTACTTGATTGTTATGATTTTAGAAGACTTTACGTATATCATTCTGAAAGTTTCAACAAATTTGGCATATACACTGGCTTGGTCTAAATGTAGAATTGAAATCCAATCTGTGTCCTTTATGTACATGTCAACTTTTGCGTTGTCTATAATTAGTTTTTTTGTTCTTACTTCGCAATGCTCTGCATCATTGTCAGACATGACTACAAGTGATATGAAGTAATGATTTGCTAGTTTGACTTTAATTACGCCGCTTGCATAGCGCTGCTGTCCGAGCCGAACGACAATGTGATCAATGCAGGTTTTCGTTACTCTTGAACCCAAATATTCCTCTCTAGTGTATTCATTAATTACATTGACCAATCCATATTCTGCTAGTAAATTAAGATAATCTGTCACCGCTTTCCTAGACACTTGCATTATGTCGATATTCAAATCTCCTACCAGTATAAGCTGCTTCTCATTCATATATTTCTTCAACAGAGAGTTTAGCTCCTCTAGAAATAAATCTGTGTTTATGTTGGGAGGCCTGTATATCGCACATACGGTGTAGGTCACATCTACTTTACTTAGGGTGACAATAACAACTTCTGCATAATCAAAAGCTACTTCGAGCCTATTAAAAACCCAGTTATCTTTCACAAATACAAGAACTCCTCCTCCTCTTCGATTTTCTCGGCATAAAGCAATCTGTGAGTAACCCCTGAGCGTGTATCTACCTTGTTCACCTGCATTCAGATTAATCTCGGTAATCACAATTACATCGATGTTAAAGAGTCTCGTGTGTAAGTATGCGCATAACTGATCCCAATTTTTCTTTATGCTGCGCAAATTTATGTGTACTAAGCCAAGTTCTCGTTTTGTTTTGTTGTCAGCTAGGGTATTTGTAACGTGAAGGTCCCAATCATGAAAAGAACTGAACGAGGCCATCTAGGACATTTTTGCAAGATCATTCTCAGTGGTAATGCTCATCACACTCGCGCCTTCCGCCTTTCGAACTAGAATCTTGCCGTTTCGTGTCCACACAAACTTATAGTCGAGCTCTTTGGAAAGTTTTCTGCATTTCCAAAAAAGTTCTTTCTAGGTTTTCGTTAAGTTTTCATCGATGAAAATTTTGTTTTTTCGGAGGACGTTTTTCTTTGACAGCCACAACTCTCGGGTTGCTTGTTCTGTAAACCTGACGATTATAGGAGCGATTTTGTCCTTCTGTGCCTTCAATCTGTGTACCCCTTCCAAAGAGCGCTTTTCAGGCAAGGGGACATCAAGCTTGCCGCTAAGATCCACCAAGACCTGGTACAGATCCTGACCTTCTGCGTGTGGAACGCCGTGTATTTCGACATTTTTCCTTCTTGAGTACTGCTCAGCACTCTCAACACATTCTCTAAGCTTTGAGATGTCATTTTCTTTGTTTTTCTCCAGTTCTTCTGTGGTTTTCTGCAATTGAGCAATTTGTCTCTGCTGATTCTCGACCTTTTTCACGAGCTCTTCAAACTTGGCTGCCAAAAATTCCGTTGACTTTTCAATATTCGCAGTTGTGGCGCATTGCTTGTCTACCTTTTTTTCAAGGTTTTCAAGCGTACACAAGACTTCCACTAGCTTCTTATTTAGGCCGTCGATCAGCATAGCCAAAGAGCCCTGCCCTCCCGACTCAGTTAATTTCCTTAGCGGGGGCGTTTCCGTGCCACTGCTATCAGAATCAGTGTCATCATTTTTTTGTTCTCTTTTGCACGTGTCGCATTCCCAAGCCTTGACTTCATCCTTATCCATTTTTTTCAAATTCTTTTTGTAGACACCAGAACATTTACCGATGTGATACTTTTTGCTGCATCGATTGCAAGTTAAATGTTCGTCATTTTCGAGATTTTTCGAACATGTCGAACACTTCTACGGCATAATTGCACTAAGCTCTGGTGAGCACGACCTTGAAGATGTAGGCTTGATATCGACGCGTGAAGGCCGGGCAATGTACACTTACTTTCAGGGAGGCAGTCATGCTAGATTGGACCGTATATATGTTCCTGTCGAATGTTCGCTGTTATGTTCTGTCTACCAGACGCTCTATGTCTCTTTTAGTGATCACTGCCTAGTCATGGTTACAATCGGTACGAAGAGAATAGCTGCGAAATTTAATTGGGACTTGTGGAAGTTTAATGATAAATTACTGAAAGATGAAGAGTACGTGACTAAAGTCAAGGATTATATAGCGAACATGCTGCGATGTAACTCCGGAAGTTTTATGCAAGTATGGGAGCAGTTCAAATGTGATATTAAAATAGCCGCTATTGATAGATCATGTGCGCTTCGGCGAAAAGAAAAACAACGAGTTAAAGAGCTGCATAGTGCCCTAGATTTTATGCTAAGTACGGAATGCTACGAGCCGGGATTGTTCACAAAAGAAATTAAAGAGACTAAAACTAAGCTCGAGGCAATAGACGAAGAAATGTACCGGGGCGCAGTGATAAGGGCGCGTAACGAAAAACTGTGGTCCGGAGAGACGCCTACCAAACGCGCGCTCAGTGAAGAAAAAAGGCACGCCCTGTCGAAAGAGATAACGGAAATATGCTATCAAAACGAAATCACAAATCGAAGAGAAATAATCAAGCAGGCATTCGTCGAACATTACACAGATATATTCAGCCTTAATACTCCGAACACTGACTACTTCAGAACAGAATTCCTATCGCTGATGCCGAGATTAGAGGATGACCTTGCGCATGCTCTAGAAGCCAGTATTACGGCTGAGGAAATTGAATCAGCGATTCCGGAGCTTAGTTCAAACAAGTCGCCTGGGCCAGACGGTCTCGGTGCATCTATATATAAAACCTTTAGAACAGAAATGGCAGTCGCACTTGAAAGGCTGATTAGCGAATTCTATGAAATGAAAGCAAACCCTCCATCCTTCCGAGCGTCCCACGTAGTACTAATTCCTAAAACGAATGATCCGATTAAGTTACAGTCTGTTGAATCATACCGTCCCATCAGTCTAACAAACGTGGACTATAATATATTCATGAAGATTTTAGCTCGACGCTTTCAAAGTGTCATTAAGTCACTTGTAGGGCCACATCAGACATGCGACATAAAAGACAGGTCAATCTTTACCAATGTTCACACAGCTAGAACTGTCCTTGAATGCTGTGACGGAATGTATGGGCGCGTGGCCATGTTGCAATTAGATCTGCACAAGGCGTTCGATAAAGTCGTACACGAAGTTCTGTTCTCGATCCTAGACCATATCAATGTTGGAACTTATTACAGAAGGTGTTGAAATGATGTACAATGATTGTATAACGAAGCTGATAATTAATAGGCAGTTAAGTGATGTGAGAAGAGGTTTATTGGCGGCTCCTAAGGCAAAAGCGCGGCGACCGGGAACGGCGAGACAGCCCGAAGCACTGTCCAAAAAAGGCGACAGTAATCAACAGCGCGAGCGGGGCCGAGCCGCGCGTTGGCGATGTGTCTGTGCCGCGAGGCGCGTCTTCTTCTTCACAATCTCCCCCCGGACAAAAAGAGCCATCCTGGCGCCTTAAGAATCAGGAGGCAGAGGGTCGTGGTAGGGCTTGAGACGCGAGACGTGGACAATGTCACGTCCACGCCGGCGCAAGTCTTCAGGTGGTGACAGTGGCTCGATTAGAAAATTCACCGGAGATGTTTGCTCCAAGACTCGGTAAGGCCCTTCGAATTTTGGGACGAGTTTCGAGGAAAGCCCCGGAGTCTGGAAAGACACAGACAACCACACAAGAACGCCTGGAGCGTACGTGGTGTTCGGAAGCGTGTCGGTGCGGTTTTCTTTCTGGCGCTGGTGTTACTCGGCCGTAAAGCAGCGCGCTAGCTGGCGGCATTCTTCGGCCTGTCGGGCGACGTCGGACACAGGTAGACACTCGGAGGCGTCAGAACGGTATGGAAGGAGCGTGTCGATGGTATGCGTAGGCTGGCGGCCATACAGGAGGAAGAAAGGTGAAAATCCCGTAGTGGCCTGGATCGCGGTGTTGTACGCGAACGTGATGAATGGAAGGATGCGGTCCCAGTTACCATGATCAGATGCCACGTACATCGACAGCATGTCACCAAGTGTGCGGTTAAATCGCTCTGTGAGTCCGTTAGTCTGGGGATGGTATGCCGTGCTTGTCCGATGAATAATACGGCATTCCGAGAGCAAACTTTTGACGACTTCGGAGAGGAAGGCGCGACCTCGATCGCTGAGGAGTTCTCGAGGTGCGCCGTGTGGAAGCACGAAGCGATGTAGAACGAAAAAGGCTACATCCCGTGCCGTAGCACTTGGTAAAGCGGCAGTTTCGGCGTAGCGTGTCAAGTGGTCAATAGCAACTACGATCCACCGATTGCCGTCTGGAGTCATAGGAAGCGGGCCGTATAGGTCGATGCCGACGCGATCGAAGGGTGTGGTAGGGCACGGGAGCGGCTGCAAGGCACCAGACGGGCGTAAAGGCGGCGATTTGCGGCGTTGACAGTCAAGACAGCACCGAACAAACTTTTGTACAAAATTGTACATGCCGCGCCAGTAGTAGCGGTGGCGAATTCGTTCGTACGTCTTGAAGACTCCGGCGTGGCCACACTGTGGATCGTTGTGGAAAGCGGCACATATTTGTGACCTTAAGCTGCGGGGAATCACCAGAAGCCACCGACGGCCTTCAGGAGAGTAATTGCGTCGGTGGAGCAGCTGGTCACGAATGGCAAAATGAACTGCTTGGCGTCGGAGGGTTCGGGATACAGGGATAGTCGATGATCCAGAAAGATAGTCGAAAAGAGAAGCGATCCACGGGTCACGACGTTGTGCGGTGGCAAAGGAGTCCATGTCGAGAGATGAGATGGAGTGTGCGGAAGTTGTTCCGCAGGCCGAGTCTGGAGGTAAAGGTGAACGAGACAGGGCGTCGGCGTCGGAGTGTGTTGGCCCACTGCGGTATACGACGCGAATATCGTACTCCTGGATGCGTAATGCCCAACGGGCTAGGCGGCCAGTGGGATCTTTCAAGTTGGCAAGCCAACAAAGCGCGTGGTGATCTGTGACCAAGTCGAATGGGCGCCCGTACAGGTATGCTCGGAACTTGCCAAGTGCCCATACTAAGGCCAAGCACTCTTTTTCGGTCACGCTGTAATTGGCCTCAGGCTTCGTCAGCGTGCGACTCGCATAGGTGACTACGTATTCGGGGTAGCCTGGCTTTCGTTGGGCGAGGACGGCGCCGAGACCGACCCCGCTGGCATCTGTGTGTACCTCAGTTGCAGCCGACGGGTCGAAATGGCGAAGAATAGGTGGGGAGGTGAGAAGACGACGCAGCGTAGCGAAGGCGGAGTCACATGCAGGGGACCAGGAGGAGAGGGTGGTGTCACCGCGCAGAAGCTCAGTCAATGGCGCCATGATCGATGCGAAATTCCGAACAAAGCGCCGGAAATATGAGCATAGGCCCACAAAGCTCCGAAGTTCTTTGATGGTCGGAGGCTTCAGAAACTCAGTGACAGCTCGAAGTTTTGCAGGATCGGGTAGAACGCCGTGCTTGGACACAACGTGGCCTGAAATGGTGAGCTCTCGCGCGGCGAAGCGGCACTTCTTGAGGTTGAGTTGGAGGCCAGCGTTCGTTAGACAGGTCAAAACAAGTCTGAGGCGGAGCAGGTGAGTCGGAAAATCAGGCGAGAAAACCACGACATCGTCGAGGTAACACAGACATATGGACCACTTGAGGCCACGCAGCGTGTTGTCCATGAGTCGTTCAAAGGTGGCAGGGGCGTTACAAAGCCCGAACGGCATTACGTTAAATTCATATAAGCCGTCAGGCGTAATGAATGCGGTTTTCTGGCGATCGGCTGCAGCCATCGGTACCTGCCAGTACCCCGAACGCAAGTCAAGGGACGAGAAGAATTCTGCTCCCTGAAGACTGTCGAGGGCGTCGTCGATGCGCGGCAAAGGATAGACGTCTTTGCGCGTTACCTTATTTAGCCGACGGGAGTCGACGCAAAAGCGAATAGACCCGTCCTTCTTGCGAACTAGAACGACAGGCGATGCCCAGGGACTGTGCGAAGGTTGAATAACGTCACGGCGCAGCATATCTTCGACGTGGGTGGTAATGACACGACGCTCTTCGGCCGAGACGCGGTAGGGTCGTTGACGTAACGGCTGATGTGAACCGGTGTCAATGTAGTGCTGCACTTCCGACGTGCGGCCCAAGTGAGGTTGTGAAACGTCGAATGAACTTCTAAAGTGGTGCAGGAGATCAAGAAGGTCGGCGCGTTCGGCAGGTGTGAGGGTATCGGCGATGGCACTCGAGAAAGCATCCTTGGACGTCTCTTCAAGCGCGGAAATCGAAGACGACTGGCCGGAGACGACATCAAAAGAGTCTCCGGGGACGTCAACCAAAGACGAAGAGTCGAGGAGTTCCACGATGCCAAGGCATTCACCAACGAGCAATGTAATAGGCGCACAGAGGGGATTGCGAAAGTATATATTGCTACAGCCGCCAGCCATGTCAAGTGTTGCGAAGGGTAGTCGGAGAGATTTACGGCTCATGAAGACGTCGGAAGGTGTGAAGAGGACCGTTGCATCAGTGATGGCATCGCAAGAGACGGGTACGAGAGCGAAGGAGCCAGGTGGAATATCTGTGTCCTCGCGCACGGTAAGTTTAGAAGGGCGGTCACAATCTTCGTGCAAGGGTGCGTCACAAGGGAAAAATTCAACTTCGGCGCGTGCGCAGTCGATCACGGCTTTATGACGGGATAAGAAGTCCCATCCGAGGATGACGTCATGCGAGCAGGTGGGAAGAACAACGCACTCGACTATGTAAACAATGCCGTGAATAAGCACACGTACAGTACAGGCTGCGTGCGGAGTGACGTGCTGAGCGCTTGCCGTACGAAGCGACAGTCCAGAAAGCGGCGTGGTCACCTTGCGCAGCGAACGGCACAGTTTGGCGGCTAGCACAGAAACGGCTGCGCCGGTATCCACAAGAGCGAATGCAGGAACACCTTCTGCACTAATTTCGACCAAGTTAGCAGGACAGGCGCGAGGACTTAGACAGTTTGAATGGGGCGCAGTTCTTGCCTCGTGAACTGCGACGTTCAGTTTTCCTGGTCAGGTGGTGCGGGTCGCCGACGCATTGGGGAGAGCGAGCGTCGGCGAGGGGATGGCGAGCGACGCGAAGGAAATTCTGGAAGGTCAGCACGAGCATACGGTTGGTGGGAAGGAGTGGCGTATTGGCGAAAGGGCTGGCTGCCGTACTGGAAGGGCCGAGAGGCGTCGCCGAACGCTTGAGGCCGACGTCGGCAATATCGGGCGACGTGTCCAGGAGTGCAGCAAGAATAGCAGATGGGACGATTATCAGGCGTCCTCCAAGGATTAGCGCTCGGTGCGGTCCAAGATGCAGCATGGGCTTCCGGTGGTACCGGTTGGGAATGGGTCGCGAAAGACGCAGGCGGAGGCATGCGTACTGCCTGCGCGTACGTAAGAGGCGCAGCCACAGGCAGGACTGGCTGCGCATAGGTGGGAGGAGTCGCGACAGGCTGCACTGCCAGAGCAGAGTTGAGATTCGTGGCTGCAGGCGGCTGATGGTGTGCGGAAGGGACAACTTGAGCGACCTCTTCGGAGATGAGAGTGCGGAGCGTGTTTGGAAGACGGGAGGTGGGCTCCTGAGTGAAGGGGACTAAAGAAAGTTGGCGGGCAACTTCCTCACGCACGAAGTCCTTGACCCGTTGAAGTAATGAGCATGGGTCGTACATGCTGTCAAGGCTTGCCACCAAGTCGTCGCTGCCCAGAGCACGCCGAGTCGAAGCGCGTTGCTTCCGTAACTCATCATAACTTTGGCATAGGCTGACGACTTGGGACACAGTGCGCGGAGTCCTGGCTAGAAGCATCTGGAAAGCGCCGTCATCGATGCCCTTCAGTATATGGTGAATTCGCTCAGCTTCGGGCATTGCCGCGTTGACTCGTTTACACAGGTCCACGACGTCTTCAATGTAGCTCGTGAATGTTTCTGCCGTCTGCTGTGCTCGGGCGCGCAAGCGTTGTTCAGTGCGCAGTTTGCGAACAGCGGGTCGGCCGAACACTTCTGTAAAGGTTGTCTTGAAGATTGACCATGTGGGTAAGTCACTTTCGTGGTTGTGAAGCCAGAGTTGCGCAACACCAGCCAGATAAAAGATGACGTGGGTTAACTTCGCTGGATCATCCCGCTTGTGCGCGTTCACCCGTTCATATGACGCCAACCAGTCTTCTACGTCTTCGTCGTCTGCACCGCTGAAGATCTTGGGGTCGCGTTGTCGTGCAACGCCGGTGCAAGTGACGGACTGTGGCGTCGGCGCCGTTTGGGATGAGCTGTCGGTCATGGCGGGCGATTGCGTTCTTGATCGCAGCTCCAGGGGTACAAGCGACGGGGTTTGAGTCCCAGCACCTCCACCAATTGAGAAGAGGTTTATTAGCGGCTCCTAAGGCAAAAGCGCGGCGACCGGGAACGGCGAGACAGCCCGAAGCACTGTCCAAAAAAGGCGACAGTAATCAACAGCGTGAGCGGGGCCGAGCCGCGCGTTGGCGATGTGTCTGTGCCGCGAGGCGCGTCTTCTTCTTCACAGATGGTATTCCTGTGCAGTCATCTGTGAGACAGGGCTGCCCTTTATCCCCCCTGCTTTTCGCTCTCTACATCGAGCCCTTTTGTTTGTGGCTGCTGAAGAGCCCAAACATCCGGGGTTACACTTTTCATAAAACTGAAGTTCGAGATTTAGCATATGCTGATGATGTAGCAGTGTTTTGTAAGGACCATGACAGTGTTAAAGCAGTTGTACAAGAGGCCGTAAAATTTTGTACTGCAAGTCGAAGTGCTATTAACTGGAACAAGTGTCTTGGTTTTTGGCATGGGAATTGGCAATGCAAGCCTGAGACTTTTTGTAACACGCAATGGGCGGTAATTCCAGGCACCTACCTAGGCGATCCCCTCGAACATTATCGAGATAGCAAAGAATATTGGGGCAATGAAGCAGTGCGAATGAAAACCCAGACTGGCAAATGGGGAGGGCATAATTTTTCAGTGTTTCCAAGAGCCACCGTGTGTAATTTGTTTTTAGTCGCTAAAATCTTTTATGTGATGCAAGCGTTATGTCTGACGAGGATGTCTGTGCAAAAGCTGCATAGAGTATTTGCGATGTTTATTTGGGCCTCAACATGGGAACGTGCAAGTCGTAGTAATCTGTTCCACAGAGTGTTGAACGGGGGGCTGGGGTTGTCACATTTGTTCCTCAGATTCTAAGCAGGTTTCTTTTTTTTTGCGTGACCAAAAGGATGCTGTTCTGAGAACAATGATTAAAGCTAGACTGCGCGATTCTTTGCCTGATGATGTAGTATCGTCCATGTATACGGGGCCAATGCCTTTAAGTGCTTTTTTGCGTGAAGTGGTCGCGTCTTTCCGAATACTAAAAGCAAGATTTTCTAGTTAATATCTGGCCGCTGTTACTAGTAAGAAGTTGTACAAAGATCTTGTTGATGTATTCTTGCCTGTACCGTTGTATCGTACAGTATTTGTTTTAGGTTCAGAATGAGATGTTCTCAAGAGAGTTAGACGAATGCCGGTAAGAGCTTATGTTAAATCTTCCTTTTTTCAACTACATACAGGCACTCTCCCAGTGAAACCGTGGCTGCAAAGCAAAGGCATTTTTGTACCTTGGTCTGTGAATTGCTTTATATGCAAAATACCGCAGACGATTGAGCATATCTTTTTGGACTGTCATGACGCAGTGTTTTTGTGGGATATTCTAAAACGTAGCCTTAAAAAGGAATTGCCATTAAGTGCTTTCGGGATACGCTTCCTGCCATGCGCGGAACCAGAGGGAGTGCCTGTCGATCTGTTAATGCTTCTGTGCATGCACAGTGTGTGGCGAACGCGTATGGATATTAGACATGAGCGCATTGTTCAGACCCCAGCACATGAATACTTCATTGAAAGTGTGTTATATATACGCGAATTTTTCTGTGCACAGAGTGATCCTCCTGATTGGCTAAGCGCTTTGGACAAAGTGACTAGCCTACATCGTTCTTATCACACCACACTGATCTGGCATTGACTAGTTTTTTATGGCCATGTGATACTCACACTGTATTTTCTTTTGCCAAGCCGGTAATAAAAAAATGGCGTGGAGTAGTGGTAAAGTGGCGCGCTTGGGATCTGTAGGTCGGACGTTCGAATTCTTCTCGGAGTCGTTCTAGTTTTTTTTTCTTTTTTTTATTGCACTAAAACGCTCTTTCTTGCTTTCTGTATTCAAGAAGATAGATACGATGTCCAGGCACCGCATATTTAACGCGCTAGAGCTGTTTTTCGCACGGGTGGCCAGTGCCTCCCAGTCCGCCGCGCCTTCCCAGCGCCTTCGAAGCGCCCCAGCGTCCAGCGCGCTGCACTGGGCCGGGCGCACTGGGTCGCAGTGGCACTGGGTTTTGCAATAGGGATATGACAGGAAATGAAGCGCAAATACAATATATAATGGAGGTATATACCCAGAAACGGTGAACAAGGTCCAGTGCAAACAATAATAATTTGTCGGGTGCGAAGTTCTGTTCAGATATGCAGATATTTCCGGGCATACAATGTGATGTGAACAATTCCTGTTTTACATGCATATACAAACGCTTTATGTTGGTCTTACTGATATAAACTTTCCAGTTTTGCAGTTATGTTGTGCGTCTCAGCTTGACGTACATTTTTTTCTCGCTTCCCTTGCTTCGATGCGTTCTTTCCTGCGACAAGGACGTGCAACCTCATGATGACAAAAAACCGTATCCCTTGGTGATTTCTACGCTATGTTGCGTACAGCCAACCATATCCAGCTTATTTATTGACAGGCAGGAAATAAGGTCCATGATGCTGTCAGCCTTCAACTTGTTAAAGCTGAAACAATGCGTGAAGGCATCTTACATCGCAGCAACCAAGTCTTTTAGCGCCCTAGATGGACAAAGTAGGCCACCTCTATCCATGTGGTTGGTAAGGCGCGACTCTTCCGGAAGCAAGCGCGAGTCTTTTGCTTGAAGCAACAGCTCGAGAACACTCTTCGCACTTTGTTCTCATTAACGTTTTCCTGGTCACATACCCGGTAACGTAGTAGGTTATGCGGGAATCGCTATTTGATCCCACCATATTTCACGATGACCTGGCATCGCATCGCAATGCTGAACCATATCGTGAACTTCATTTAGGTGGCCCACATCCAAGAGATCATCCAGCTTACTCTGCATACCGAAGAAATTTTTGCAGTGGCGTGGGTCAAGAAGGCTACTCAGAACTCCTTCTCACAAGCAAACAAAAGCAGGGCAGGCGAACCTAACTTCACGACGCGAGCCGGAGAGATTGCTCAAACACAACCTCGCGCTAGGCATCTCGGAGACGACGAGCGCGCCACCTGTCGTCGTCATGAAAAAATGCCGCACCGCCCCACGCGGCGCAGCCCAGCCGATGCTGACACCTCCCTCTCTAGCCACTAGAGTTACTGAATATGCTACCGTAGGTAGCAGAGTTGCGCGTAGCTCCGCCATCTTGCCTGAGAAGCAACCAAGTCTATGCGGCGAAGCCGCACTCCATTTTTGCAGGCGACATGCCTAGCGTATCGTCGATCAACCGTGGGCACTTTTGCATCGCTTGTGCACCGCTTTTCCGCCAAATCGCAAACAAAGTGCATCGAAACAGCTGACTTGATTAGATTGTGAAGAAAAAGGCGCTGCCCTTTTTTAGCGCGCGGCGTAAGATGCAGCGTGTATATTGGTTCTTTTTTGGAGTTGCATTCACCTGTGCACTTTCTCCGCCCTAATAACGTATGGGCACTCGCGTATCTAGAATAGATAGTGTATTCTATATACGCCGATCAGATGCAGCATTCGTGAACCGCGACGGTAACGATTAGATCGCACCGAATAAACTTAGGGAATATGGTGATGTTATTTCATAGATTCCGCAAATCCTACAAAATTTTCGTGCGAAAAAGCTACTTCACAAGGTAGTATAAGGTTTGAAATAAGATAGCGTATTAAAAACTGGACAAACTTTAGTAATTGAGGTAAACAGATACTTTAATATCTTTCCTTCGCTTGAATACTGCTTGGCACTCAGGTTTTGTTTCAACATGAGATAAATACGCTACTAAGAGCAGTGCAGTGCTCTTTTAGCATGTAAACAGTAACAAAAAGCACCGAGCCGCAACTACCTCTTTTTTTTTGCAATAAAATCACAATGCGAATTTCAGACAAAAAAACAAACACTAGTATATGCGCGTACAAATATTTTGATATAGTGAGCTTTATCAAGTGGTGCTCTTTTACAAAGGGAACTGTACTAAATATAATGAGGCTCATACTTGCTTATGTGCCATAGCTCTCAACATGTAGCCAGTCTAAAATATTACTGGTCAATCAATGACCAACGATTGATATTTCGACTCTGGTACCCCATTAGATCTTGTGTAGGAACATATCCATCTACCAGCAAGCAACGGATATCAGCTACACCTGCAAGTGTGATTTCATTATGTGCCTTTTCACTGCAGGGATTCCAAAAGTAGCCTTCTGTGGGAGTGTAGCAAAAGTTTTTCTCACAGGATTGCCGTAGCTACATTATAGGGAATAATTCAAAACACAGTCAGGCCCTTACCGTATGTTAAATGACGACATTCATTCCTCTTGCATCCTGGTTCACATAAGCTGTAGTAGATTAAATATCTTTACTTAGTAGTAACCTCTTTCATATTCAGAAACAACCCAAGCAGTGCATAATCATGAAAATGTGAGCTGGCTTTTTTACGACACTTCTGTGAAAGCAGTGTGCTGCATCACATGCAGAAAACTGGTAATTCCAGCTAAATCTTCTGTATAACTCTACGTGCTTCCATTAATTAAAAATATGCAGACTTGCAGTAGCTTTTAATATTCCAGCTGTGAATTTTTTTAGCACAGCCCAAAAAGCACGTAGCTGTTAGTCAAGCAATTTCATCTCATACACACTTGACGCAATAGGCAGTTGGCTGAAAATTTGTTTGTTCAGGTGTCTTTACCTGAACACCCTTCACTAGTTTTACAAAGGAAGAAAAACAATTACTGCAGTAAGGTGTCACGAGGCAGGCCGACGAAACAAACGTGAGATGCGCTGCGCACGTTGCGTTGTTGCTACGCAGCTAGCACGCACGTGGACAGCGAACGGCAAGATCGGCCGGATTGGATTTGAATTTGACTGGCGACAACTTGTGTCAATCCAGTTCGCTGCAGCGGCGGCGTCGGCAAATACAAAAATTGGCCCGAACATCTGCTTCTCCGCAATGCACGGTTGCTTGGCTACCACGTGATGACGTTCTGCCAATAGAGGCGCTAGCGGCGTGATAAAACAGACGCGCAACTCTGCTACCTGCGGTAGCACATACAGTAACTCTACTAGCCACCATAGCTTAGCGCCATCTGTATGTGGTGGGAACACTTCCGGCGGAAAAAAATATTGTGCCGCCATGTCCGTTAAAAGCAGAAGTGACGTCATTTTGTTTTCGAAGGCGGGAAATTAGTTTTGTTGGCCTGATTTTGGAGCTATATATTCAAATGCCGCGCCATTCGACTTTATGGGCGTTTCGAGCTTTCAGCTGGGACAACGATGCAGGAAAAGCCAGCCGTATGGTTGTCCAAATCGCACCCCTGCACAGACATACTTTCTTTTGAGGTCGACGAAAGATTTAGGTGTAGAGTGCTGATCCTATCGTCGGACACCAAGCCCGTCGGCCGGCGCAGTCGCACGACAACCACTACACAATTATCTGGCGGTCGTAACTCATTACTTTTGACTGAATAGATTAAGAAGCGATGAAGCCACCCGCTTCACCAAATGCAGACAAACTTCGACAAGCAAGAAAGCACTAAGTCTGAGGGGGGGGGGGGCGTATTTCAACAGGTGAACTTTACGAGTGCGCTTTTCTGCCCATTTCAAGACGTACATTGCATTACGAGTGATAAGGGCGTCAACGCCCCCTCTGACGATGGGCGCTGAAAATAAATGCATTTATTAATAATAATAAAATGGAGTAAACTTGAATTTCCTAACTCGTCACGAATATATAAAACTGACCAGGAATTTTACTTTCGTTGCATGAATCTAACTGTGTCTCGCTTGAACTGAAAAAAAAACGCTTTTTTCTTTCCCAGTGTTCATTCCCTCCAAACATAGTCGCGCTTCAATCGCTGCTCCCATAACCCCCCTTGCTGATGTCGGTGGCAACCTGTACTGAACCGCTTTTCGCCCGAAGCTTCGCGACCTATTTGGATCGACCTTGGACGGATCCTCGGCGTGCGTCGGAGCTTCGATCCAGTGGTCGCGTGCCCTCTTCCTCCGACCAACGCGAAGCGAAGCGCTTGCTTGTCGGCGCGTGCCGAAGCTTGCCGACACGTGCCAGTGGTTGGGGCGTTATGCCCCAACCACTGGCACGCGTCTGCAAGCTTCGGCAGGCGCCGAAGTGTCAAGAGCGTCGGTCGGGAACAGGGCGAAGCGTGACGACGCGCAGCGATTATGTCGACTGCCGATGCTAGAAGTTTACCGACGCGAGGCGAAGCTTCGCCAGCGTGCACATATGAGAGCCTGCGACACGTCGCAGGCGTCAACAAAACGGAGGCTGCGAAGCCTCTGGCTGCTGTGCCTATGATGGCCGCCCATACCAAGGCGGCAGTACGAACGGTCGTCCGAGTTCTTCGCACGCACGACGCGCGCCACTGTGTTCCTGGGTGTTGTAATAGTAGCCCGACAATGACACGACCGATGACCGCGGGTTGTGGCAGTGCTACGTGGATTCGAAGCGACTTCGAACGACGCCGACAAATCCAACCTGCCCACTGTGATTTCAGTGTGATCGTCTGCTAAACAGCCAACCGAATCACGATTGCCGCAACGCCTGTGCTTGATTTATGTGTATTTTTTGTGCTCAAAACGAATGGAAACATCTTTATCTTGTATTTTTTGTCTACCACATTCATGTTTCTGTACATTTTGTCTCACATATTGCTCGTTAAGTGCACCAGTACGAAGGCTCTCTAGCTGTTCCTGGGCACTATAATAAACATTTGAATGATTGATTATTAACGTTGTATAAAATCGTGATTTTTAAGTTGTACTAGTATATTATCTCAGTGCAGTAGCTTTTTGTGCAATTTAGAAATAAGAGCATTAATTAAGAAAGTGCGACAACAATGTTCTATGTGTATGATCATATGCATTGTGCTATTAATTTCTTCTGAGTTTTAATAATGGATTACTACTGTATCCAGTATTCTGCAATAAAATAATATACCACATCAATTATTGCGTGCCTCACAGAACTAATTGAATATATCTTTCTCAGTCAAAGCATCATAGCAGGCTGAAAACAATAGAGTGATGTTTTCTTTAATGACGAAGTGTATAAATTGTGAAAAACCTGTTTAATATATATTTCTTACATGATGCAAATGAGCTGCCCCCATGCATTGCGCTTCAATAGTACGACTTGGCAAAGGGCAATTAAAGACCCCTATTAAAACCCTCCATTTTTCAAGCTTGTATTATCTGACGGTATGTCATTTCATTAATGTCCAAAAAGACAAACTTTACATGTTGAAACCGGTTACAATAAAACATGGCCTTTAAATTGTGAGAATGTTTTCTAGCACAACACTCAATGTGGAGGCCTTCCGATGAGGTGTTGATGCATCAAAACAACCTAGAATAATAAATGAAGTGCTCCAGGGCTAGATTTGACAGAATCAAGAATCAGGAGGAGACAAGCTACCAATTACGTAACTTTGAGCTATTCTAGGTTTATTTCTTGTGAGTACTACAGGTGTTTCAATTCTTTTTTGCTGATTTTCTCAGAACCCAATTTTTCACGTTCCCTTCATGCACCAACAGGCATAACTATATTGAAACGGATACTTTATCGGCATCCGGTGATCGTATATCCCCGGCTAAAGAATGTTAAACGTTATCGATCGGTGCAGGATGTGCCTGGACGTATCGGAAGTTTCGCGAACGTTATCGATGGCTCTGTCGGTTGTCAGTTGTCGACAAACCTTGTATAATCCGATTGCGTACGCGACGAGAGCGTAGTAGTTCCTGGAAGGCGCGCGGGCACCAGCGAATGCGCTGGAACTTTCAACGATTGGCGACATTGCTCGCCGCTATCGTTGCGATTGAGTCTGCGTCATTTTTAAACGTCTCTACTACGTGACAATATTTCCAACACAGATTTTTTCAATGACACTTTGCACGCCTAATTCTTACATAGTTGAACAAGGGTGGTTGCTTGAGCTAGTTGGTAATTCATGATCAAAAATAAGGTACAGAGCGAAGGAGAAGGACTGCAAAGACGACATACACAGCGCTGACTTCCAACAATATTTAATTGCGTTGCTACATCGTGTGTATATATACAAGAAAGGGCATGCGCTGAAAATGAAAGACAGTCACATGGCGTGTTCTAACAGCAAGTCACTGAACTACGAGCATGGTCACCAGAAAAATAAAAAAAATAAAAAATAAAAATACATTATGATTTCTATCTGTTTAGATACGTGACTTCACCAGGGGTCAGCGCGATAGAGGGTGCGCTAACGCAAATACTACCAAGTTTTCTGATGAAATCAGCTTCCACAATTTCCCCGGTGAGCTGTGAGCTGTGTCTCGCTAAAACTTCAGTATCTTCAAAGTGGGGCACGCAGCCGCAGTCCCAGCAATGGATGCCCTAGTGGCCTTGTACAGTTCTGTGGACATTGTTACAGTGCTCTCGTAGTCGAATGTTTAAGCACCTGCCTGTCTGTCCAACATATTTACTGATGCAAGACGGGGTGACTTCAATGCGAAGGCCGTCGTTGCCATTGATTCAGTTTTAAACGTGATGACAGTGTTTCCCTTGCAAACGTCAAATTGAAAGCAAAAAACTATGCAAATCCCTTAGCCTTGACAAGCTAGCAAACGTGATAGAAAAAACTAAAAAGCTAAGCCTAGACATTTTCTTTTCAGCTAAGACGCATAAGAATGACTGCCCTCTGCGGGTTATCGTAACTGAAGCAGCGACTTGGCAGAAAGCTGCTGGCTTGTTTTTGCAAGATAAACTAAACCTTCTAATCACTGACGATCCTTTTCGTTAGAGATTCTGGTGAAGTTATTAGTTTTTTAAAGAGAGAATGAAAAGGGACTCAAGGTCTTCTCGATCGACGTTACAGATCTGTACTGTTCACTTCCGCATAACAAGTTGCTTCTGGTTGTTGAAGAATGCATTGATGACTTGGGATCAGTTGCCTTTCAAAATGCTGCAGATGGTTCTGTTAGCGGCTTTCTTGAATTGCTCACCTTCTACTTGAAATCAACTTACATCTCATGGAATGAACAAAATTACATGCAAAGGAATGGTGTTTGCATAGCATCATGTCTGGCGCCCGTACTAAGTAATATTTATCTAGCTCATCATGATCGCAATATTCATGGTCACCTAGCCGCGTCCCCTGTTGTCAAAGTGTGCAGGTTTGTGGACGACTGACTACCTGATATTTATTGATTGCACTAATCCCGCTTTTGAGCCTGCTGTGTCTGAAGTCTTGGGGATCTTTAAGAAAGAGCTGGAGCCTCTGGAACTTACGCATGAGGTCCCCACTGATGATGCCTTGCGCTTTCTAGATATCAGGCTGAGCCTTGCTAACAAACATGTGTGCTGGTGCTTCGAACCGAGAAGTAAGAAGCCACTCTTGCTCTTTAACTCCGCACACTCAGAGCTCGTTAAACGAGGTATTATAATGTTATGTCTCGTTAGCAGCCTCAATAAATCGTGCCCAGACCAGATGCAGCATAGTCTTGCTGCTCAGGTTGATCGCCTTCCTTGGGCTGGTTACCCTTTGGCCTTAATTTCAGCCATAGCGGAACAGCTTCTGAGGCGCACAAAACATGATGAGCCCACTAATCAGGAAACCAGCTGGCTGAAAGACGCAGGTTTGCAGTGCTACCATATGTGCATGATGTCTCCCATAGGCTAAAGAAAATTGGGCATCGTGCAGGAATCACAGTCGTTTTCTCAGCCCTGGAAAAAATGGCAAGGCTCTGTAAGCGTATAAACGGGCCTAAATCATATCAGAGTTGTTGCTCTGTCGGTCACAGAAAACGTTTTGTAACGTGCGCAACAGATGTAGTCTGCGGAATTCCCCTGCCCTGCGGCAGTAATTATGTTGGACAGACAGGCAAGTGCTGAAACGGCAGGTGCTTAAACAACGTCCACGGCACTGTACAAGGCCACTTGGGCATCCGTTGCCGGGACTGCGGCTGCGTGCCTCTCTTTGAAGATACTGAAGTTTTAGCGAGACACAGCTCACCCGGAAAATTGTGGAAGCTGATTTCATCAGAAAACTTGGTAGTATTTGCGTTAGCGCACCCTCTATCGCGCTGACCCCTGGTGAAGTCACGTACCTAAACAGATAGAAATCGTGATGTTTTTTTATTTCTTATTTTTTATTTTTCTGGTGACCATGTTCGTAGTTCAGTGACTTGCTGTTAGAACACCCCATGTGACTACCTTTAATTTTCTGCGCATGCCCTTTCTTGTATATATACACACGATGTCGCAACACAATTAAATATTGTTGGAAGTCAGCGCTGTGTATGTCGTCTTCGCAGTCCTTGTCCTTCGTGCTGTACGTTATTTCTACGTAGTTGGCTGTGCAATGAGCTACCAAAAAAATGAAATGGTACAACAGTTTTTGATATGATATGGCATCGTAGTGCAGGTGTTTGCAAAGCGATCTTGCAGACAGACGACGCGCGAGCGCGAGCGCTGATGTCAATATTTTGGGCGCTATTGTTACTTTAAAAATAAAAACTAACTTTTGCGGCAGGCGTACATTCATTATTTAAACGCGTTTTTCATATCTGAAAGAGCACACAGTTCACTAACTTATTGTATCAAGCTTAGTTTACAGCACAGGCTGTTTTAGGCCGCACTTTGACGGACGAAGACAAGATAGTCCAGCAACAGTGCGCAGCAGCCGAGGAGCGAGCTTCGGCGCGCCTCACAGCTTGTGTCCAGTGGTTGCGTGCCCTCTTCCTCCGACCAACGCGAAGCGAAGCATTCACTTGTCGGCGCGTGTTGAAGCTTGCCGACGCGTGCCATTGGTTGGGGCATAGGTCTGTTGGCCGCTCCAGAACAGGGAAACTGCGCACCACAAGACCCGAAAGGGGCACTGTAAGTTAAGTTCTTATTACCACATTAGGCACACTGCACACCTCTCTTTTACAATATGGACACACAAACATTGCAGGGAAACATTGCAGGGGAAAACATTGCAGGGGCCACTAGGTTCCGTCGCTCTCAATGCGATCGTCTGCTAAAACATTCAAGCGAATCACGATTGCCGCAACGTCTGTGCTTTGTGTAAGGGTATTTTGGTGTGCTCGAAACGAATGGAATAATGCTTCCGCACTCCGAAGTTTGAATAATCAGCACCCGCCTGCCTACGATGTTGTTTACGTTACGTGTAGACGTAGCGTGTCCATCGATTTCGTAACTGGCGAGTGAGCGAGCCCAGCTGGGAAACTCTGTCAAAAGAAATGAATTTTCAGTTCCGTTTGGTACTGCAGCGATTTAAAATATGGCACTTCTGACTTCGTGTGGTGTGTGATTGAACCGTGTGGATGAACTTAGGGTGGTCAACCGCGGCTTGTTTCGTGTGGTCTCAGGTGACTCAAGTTTGCCGGGCGAGCTCTGCGCTGTTTCCAGTGGCAAATATAAATTTCGAAAACGAAATACTCTAGTAACCGAACAATGGGAAGTACCTACACTCTAAAAACTAGGGAGGGTATCGCAGGAGTGAAGCGGCCGATTTACTCTTCAAAGCCTTGTTTTACTCTCGCAAAATATCGAGTGGAGTGAAATGCATTGTTCACTCCGCCAGCAAGGAGAGAGTGAAATGTGCTTTTAACTCTGCCCTTTAAAGAGAAAGTAGAATGCCCGTTCTACTCTGGCGGCAATAGTGAACAGAACGTAGCGCAATCTTCTGCTTCAAGTGTAGGAGGCTGGCCCCGAACATGGCGATGTATGACTCACGCACGCTGAGCAAAGAACACACCGTTTTGATTCCAAGAGAACAGGCAGCCGCAGTTCAAAAGAACGCGTAGCGAGTGCTCTACTTTTTCACTCGGAGTTGCTCCACTGCGTGCGCGCTCAACATCGCGGAACAGCACAGCACCGGAGAAAGGTGATCCGTCCAGCGAGCTGCAGCCAAGGCCATCCAAGGGAGATCGTGTGTCAGCCATCTCGCGTCGCCGAGAAAACACGACAGTCGTTCGTCATTGATTGGATATAACAACAAATCCACCACGGTAAGCGAATTCTAACATAGGTGCACATTCTGCGTATATGACATGCTATCACCATGAAGCCGTCGCAGCGCTTAGCCGACGCAATTGACAACGGACTAGCAAGCGCGATGTGCCTCTCGATGTCAATCGAAAACGGCAGTCGTCACGATAACTACATGTGATTCTATCACTTTCCGCTATCCGTAGAGCTTTGAAAATCGCAAACGCTGCCAGAACCATGGTATGTTCAATAAGACGTGAGACGAGAGGACGCTTAAAATTATTTGTTCATTAGCCCACGATTCCGAGCCTATGTGGAGCGTGCTTATCGTGCGCTTTGTGTGTTTGAATTTATTTGGTTTGGCAGTCTACTGGGTACGGATCGCTGTTGAAATAAAAAGTCACATAACAGGAGGCGTTATATTGCTGGCGCCATGCTTTCGTTATAAATAAGCCGCGCGCTTGACGGTGTTTCGTCCATGGGTAATCTACGACCACTGAGGTAATGTGCAGCACCAGTGCTAGTTAGAAACTTTACCGCAGGCATTCAGCTGCATGCTGCAAGAGGTCAATTGGGCGCGTTATCTTGAACTTACTGAAAACGGATGAGGAATCCATGTTTTATGCGGAATTAAGTATATTAAACACAATATAAGCGATCTTGCGCGAGACAGCTACAAGCGATGCGATGGAGATGGCTGTCGCGTTCGCTCGTCGCCTACAAGTCGTACTCCGTGCGAGAGACTATATTTAGCGACGCCTCCCCGGTGTTGCCGGTATGAGGGCTACAAACACGCGTCAAAACTAGCGTGACGCGTGATTTAGTAATTTAAGTTGATGTATTTTACTGTAAAAAGTAGCATAAAATATTTCCGAAGGTCTTGAAGTTGGTTCTTATCCTTGCACATATAAAAAACCAATCGTTTGCTTGTTCCGCGCGGCACTCGGTAGTATTTGAGCGATGTAGATCCAGTTCCGGCTTCGTGCTGTTGTCTAGTCCCTCATAGCACTTCCGGGAGACGATCGACGATTTCCAGTTATCCAGAACCGAGCGATCTTTTCCAGTGACGGCCTGTTTTGTCGCTCGAAGCCGTCGCTCGTCGCCGTCGTGCACTAGATCGCTCTCATGGTGTTTAGCCCTAAGACTGAACTGTTTTTGCTCATGTACTGAAATGGTGTGATTATATGTCTGATTTTATGTCTCCTGTTGCAATTTTCGAGCACGGTACGAATCTTAAAGGGTGCTTATGTCTACGAACTCGTTGAATCGTCAAGCATTGAGTTATGCATCGGCATCGCATATAACGGCCGCCGTGTGGAATTATGATTGTAGGGGTGCTTTGCATACGCTTAATGTTTTGGACATGCCTGTGCATTCGCTAATATGAGTTGGCGTTTCAGAGTTATGTCATATGAACAGCTAAAGCACCCTTCCTCTGGGGATTACAAGCGTAACGTGTGCATCTTGCTGCTGCATGGCAAATCAAACTGTCTATCGCTTTAATATTTTTTCAATTACGGAGTTTTACGTGTCAAAACCACTTTCTGATCATGAGGCACGCCGTAGTGGGAGACTCCGGAAATTTCGACAACCCGGGGTTCTTTAACGTGCACCTAAATCTAAGTGCACGGGCGTTTTTCGTATTTCGCCCCCATCGAAATGCGGCCGCCGTAGCCGGGATTCGACTACGGCGGCCGCATCCTAACACCATAGCCACTGAGCAACCACGGGGGGTGCTTTAATATTTTAGTAGAGAAATGAAGTATCAAAATAAAACGTTGCTTTAATTCCATGTTACCAGCCGTCTGTCGTACACAAAACAAGAATTTGGACTAATAATGGAATAAGTACGGTCTAACTGCAACTTTTACATGCCTTCAAGAATGTAAAATGATATATTTAACACAGCAGCAGTAATCGAATCCGTCAAAAATGAACTCCACTGCGCACCTCATAAATGAATATAAGTTCATGCCTTTTAGTAAGCTTAGATGCAGGCCACAGTGCGCTTTTTTGTTATTATTGAAATGTGGGTAAGCATGCCATAACAAGCCATGTTTCCCTGTCTTATAGGCACATCCAGTCATAACCATGGAACTGTAGGACCATATTTTTATCCCTACTGAGCATCATGTTTGTAGATATGATCCTCAAATTGTGGCTTGAGCAGTGGCACAACCAGAGATGGTGATGGGGGGCACACTGGGAATGTGCTTAGATGCGTCACAAGTATTTGCGACACACCAGACTAATGACAGACCTATGACATCTTACAATGACCAATATTCTATTTATTAGCGGGAGTATTTTAACATTGGTGCCAAACGAGGATGAACTGTCGGTTATCTTTTTTTTTTGTTTAAATCTAAAATATTGAAGTGAGTTTAGCAGTTGACTACTGCGGTCACTTAGATGTTTTGTATGCATTTCAGTAGGAAGGCTAAGAGCTAAGACTTTCTTTTAGTGCCATGACCTTGACTGTCTTGATGTTTTACACCATGTCCTTGCGTTGACTTTTGCACAAAATATTTTTCAGGCACCCGCTTTACATAACGCAAGAAGGCAATTGCAAGGACACAAGGATGTCAAAGAGCCAGCCCAGCGCGACTTCACGTAGTGCAGAGGAGCGCACGCCAAAGAACCAAAATACATTGCCATGCAATTTGGACAAGAAAACTAGAATGTGGGTATATTGGTTCTGCCATTTGACTAAATGTCAAAATCAAAATAGAGTATGTCACACCAAGACGAAAATTCTCACGTGCTCTAGGCAGTCATCTTAACATGGTATACTTATGTAATGTCTCTGATGGGAAAGTCAAAATCATATATGCTCTCTGGAGACAAACACATAGGAGCAAGTGTCATTGAAAAGATAGAAATGTGTTGAAAAAAAATTGCCGACGATTACGTTACTTCCTAATGCGAAATTTGAGCGCAGCAAATAAGCTGTTTCACCTTTTCGATAGATTGAGGCAAAGAAATCGAGCAACAAATGTATGCCCTATCACAGAATTTTTTTTTATTTTTCACACGTATTCCTTTAACAAAGACTCCACTAACAGTTCTTGACAGTCATGAAGGAAGCTTTGTGGTCGGAGAAATAGACTGATATATGTTCGACTTGGTACACCAATGCTTGATTCTCAAAGACGAGATCTATACAAGTGCCTCGCGAGGTTGTCACAGCCGTGGGACGCGTTACGAGCGAGAGGAACGGGATGTTCTCCCGCATAAGTGTTAGGAAATTGCTGTTTGTCTTTATGTCAAGCCGCCACCGATCTGGCTCTCTGATTGCCACCGCACAGGGCGAACGGCAGCGGCAATTTCGGCTCGGGCGGTGCACATATACAGATCCGCCGCCACCGATCTGGCTCTCTGATTGCCACCGCACAGGGGTTGCATTGGAGGAGGAGCGAAGAAAGGAATTAAGTTCGAGCCGGCGCTTTGACAACCGGAGACTCGCAGGAAGAGGGGGGAGGGGGGCGGCGTGTACACCCAGCGGCAAACGATGGGGGCAGAAGCGCGCGCAGCAAGCGGACAACACGATAAAGGGAGGAGGGAAGAGATAGCAGCGACTGACTGATGCCGCTGACGCCGATAGTGAGTCAACCCCAGCTGCGGAGTTGGTTTCAGGGACAACGAATAACCGGCGCGTCGGCAACTGAAGAGCACCCTATCCGCCACACAAGAACAGGGGGGGGGGACCCTTTCCTCCTCTTTCTGCATGGCGGCGACGGTGTTCTATGCAGTCACGTTATCTTGACTCTCTAGCGGCGTCAGCGGCATCCAGCGGTATCAGTCGGTCGCTGCTAGCGCTGGGGGGATGAAAAGGGGGCGCAGCTGGTTACGAGGCCGACGACGACGCCGACGCGAAACCCAGGAACGGACGCCAAAGAGCTGCGCTCTAAAAGGTGATTAGTTGTGAGAAGTGACTGTTTTTTGCCTTGCCTCTCAACAGATATATCCATGTGATAAAAAATAGTAGTACAATGAAATTGCATATTTGCTTAGTGACATGATACACACTTGCAATGAGCACGGTGCCTGTGTTCACTATAAAAAGGACCAGCTCATGCTTGGTTAGGTGCTCCCATACATTTAACAACTTTAACAGCTTGCGTGCTGTTAAGCACGTGAATGCAAGGGTGCAAATACAAACCACTGTGATTCTGTATTTTAGATGCTGACATGAACCAGACAAATTTTCATGTCTTCCCTTTGATCTGTTTTTTACGCATAAATTTAGAATTATGTCTTCTTTTTAGGTTCCAGAAAGGGGAAGCTAATTAGTTAACGTGGCTTAATGGCGCAAAAGCGGCTAAGGCTATGCTGCGCCAAAGACGAGGTGTCTTAAAATCCAGTTAAGGAAGGAAGAGGTTGTGTTAATAGTCTATATTTTATGTAAAAATCCAGTGTCGTCTAGAAATTTACGTACGTCAGATAGTGGGATTAGCATTGGGGGAAGAGAATCCCATGTTTAGGAAGTCATCGTTTACGTGCATGCTCACGAAACCAGTTCATTAGAACCGTTCGTGCCTCCCGAAGTGACAGCAAGGAGCAATTAGGGCCATTAACTGTGTACACCGTGGTGCAAACCTTACGTCTTAGTAGCCGGAGAGTCACTTGGAATTGAAAATTATTTTAAAAGCGTAAAATTGTGGTTTCTCCAATCTACTTGCCCACCAAGTATGCTAGTGGAAGTAGAGATGCGTTCAATGCAAAGAACTGAGAGCATCTGAGCAGAACACTTGTTCATCAATTGGCGGATGTGAACTTATAGTGTTAAGTAAAAGCCCCTTAGTTTCATGGCCTCTGTAGACTATTCTGCAGTACTTAATTAGATTACACAGTGAGGCGATGTATTTCTCTTCCTACACACATATGTACTTGTTTTGAGATAAATCTGTGAAGTGCGATAATTTTTCTTACTTTAGCACATCTTAATCACTTCAGTAGGAAAAAAGCTTTGGTTTCAGGTAGTTGGTTCATTGTGCAAGTATATGCATAGTCGCATGCAAAATCCACGTGCATGGAAGTGATATGTGAAACAGGATGGCGCCATTCTCAATATGTTTTGCTTATTTGTTTGTCTTTCTCGTGCAATTCCCTGCCTGTACTTATGCTTATGTCGCCTTTGATGTATTATATCTACCACATTTGATTTTTGGTTCACATCTGAAGCCATGCTATACTTTAGTTAGATTACATGTTCAACGAGTCACAATAATTGATCATGTAATTATGCAAGGTGCTCCTCAGAAGTATAGCATTCTTGCCGTAATGAGAATGAAAGCTACCATATGTGACAAGAAATTTGATGCGCAATATTTTAATACCAATGCTCCTTGCAGTTTTATACTCATTTGCTACACGCTAGATAATATTGTAAATTTTATTTTATTTATTTGTGAGAAAGTGTAACAGACGAACCCCAACAGCACCAGGACACTACTTTCGTGAGGAGGCCAACCGAATAGGAAATATAATACGCCTCTGTACCGGTTTTAAACCGGGCAGGATATTGCTGCAGAAGCACGACAGACGCACTTAGAACAATGGGGTGCAGCCCAATGAATAACTTTATGTGAAATATAAGCAAAGCCAGCTAGACCTGCGGCCTCACATGAGAATATACAACACATTTCTAAATGCACTGTACTCCCAGTCAGGAACATCCATACGCTGTACAGAACGTTATAAAATGAGCTGCTGTCTTAGAATATGGCACACAAAAAAGTTTCTTGCACAATTTATCGACATTGCCAGCTCTATGCTTAGCAGCTCAACTGGTAACCTCTGCCATATAAGTTCACGCGTTTTGTGCCACAAATGCATTGGCTGGCCAGTAATGTGGCACATGTTTCTCTTCGATCATAATGTCAATACTTTGTGAGTTTGCACACGTTTTTTTCTATGTTTAACTTTCCATTGTATACTTTATTTTTGAAAAGAAAGAGCCGATTGAAATTAAAAGATATTTCTCCATTGTAGTACTGATGAAACTTTAGAGAACATAATTATATTTTAATACAAGATGTGTTCTAAAGTTCATGGGCATCATTGTAATCTGTTTTTATGTTTTTGTCAGTATGCTTCTCAAACTGTTATTCAGTTTGTCTTGTGACTGATCAATATAAATTTTGACCTTTTAAGAGAAAAAAATGTTTCATTTGAGTAACTCGGCGACGACAGATTATAACTCATTCACCAAGCATAAGTGCAAGAGCTGCTTATGATGGAATCAAATATTCCCCCATGTAAGTATTGCCAATCCCTTCAAACGTGGCCATGGATCTACATTGGGCTTTCACACTATTGGGAAAAGTACTAACACTCTGTTCTGAAGGAGTACAAGACTGTTTGGGGAAGTAGAAACACTCGGCTTGGAGGAGTAGAAGTACTCGGTTTGGAGGAGTAGAAGCACTCGGTCTCGGGGAGTACTATTACCCCTGTGAGGAGATTATTGACACTCTGCGGAAGAGTACTAACACTCCCTTTGGGGAGAGTATTCGCACTCTGCGGAAGAGTACTAGCGCTCCCTTGCGGTGGAATAATAAAACTCTGTCAGGAGTTGACCTACTCTCACTCAAAGAGGGTCGATCTACTCTAGAAAAGAGTGAAATATGGGAGAAGCAGATACTCCCTCAAGGAGAGTGCCCGGTAATCTTTTTGTTTTGAGAGTGTACATACGTCATCAGCCATGCCGTCCGTTTCAGCTGACACTGCACTATTCTTTTCGGCATGTGAATCTAGTTCATTACGACTTCACAGCACTCCTTCACTCATTTTTTTCAAGTGCATGTGTCTTATGGGCTAGTTGGGGATAAATCGCTCGTGCAGAACTCAAGAACGCTGAGAGCGCAGTCATGTTTGAGTCACTGTGTCCTTATACTTAAGCACTGCAAAAATAAATGATCCGTATGCAATGTGTGCGCTTTGTGCAATGCATAGAAAGACCTGCATCATGAAAGACATATGCGTGCAGCCGCGTATACCAGGATTGCTTCGATGCCTGCTTGAGAAGCGTCATGTTCTCAGTCAATGAAACTGTAATTGGCTATTGATGTTTTTCTTTTATGGAGAGAGTAGATGGTGCGAGGTCATTGCGGGGAAGGTGAAAAGGTGTCATCAGTGCTTTGTGCAGTCGGTATGCTTAAACTGCCGAAATCTGTTCAGCTTTGACTAAAGTGTGCCTCGCTGCGATACTATAAACTGTAGTCAGGAAAAAGATCAACTCAAAACCAAGTTCCTAATGCATTTTCCAGAATGTGTTCGATTAACAAGTTAACACTTCCACTGCAACATTATACCGGTGAAGAGCATACGCGCTCGAAAAAAATACATTCATAAAGGTGAACGACTAGGCCTACAATAACAAACTTTATGCAGCACTGCAAAAAGTGCTGCCATGAGTATCAGCCACAACAAAACTGATGTAGGCCCAACCTTCTTCCTCGGAGCAAACCTTGGGATGGAATCCCGGCCACGGCGGCCGCATTTCGATGGGGGCAAAATGCGAAAACACCCGTGTACTAAAGTTTAGGTGCACGTTAAAGAGCCCCAGGTGGTCAAAATTTCCGGAGTCCTCCACTACGGCATGCCTCATAATCAGAAAGTGGTTTTGGCACGTAAAACCCCACAATTTAATCTTTGCCACATATACGACCAGCACTGTAATAAGGATCGTCGCATTCTTGGGTTTATGTCCCGTGATCGCTTCCCTGTGGACCTGAGTTTTTCCGAGCACTCTACACTTCCAGCATTAAATTATGGTGTTTTACGTGCCAAAACCACTTTCTTATTATGAGGCATGCCGTAGTAGAGGATTCCGGTAATTTTGACCACCTGGGGTTCTTTAACGTGCACCTAAATCTAAGTTCACTGGTGTTTTCGCATTTCGCCCCTATCGAAATGCGGCCGCCGTAGCCGGGACTCAATCCCGCGACCTCGTACTCAGCAGCCCAACACCATAGCTCACTTCTAGCATTCTGTCGCGATTTGAGTACTACTCATAACTCACGTCGCTGTCAAACTTGAGCTTGTTGAGCGCCGGGCAACATGGACCCTCTACTCCCGTCTTTTCGGTCGTCGCAAGTCAAGCCAGCCTAAGAGGATTGCCTCAAAGCCCTCAAGTGGCACACCCTCGAATACCAGCGCAACACTGCGCTAATCTGCCTGTTCTGCAGTGTAGTTGACAGTTTTCTGGACAGTACTAATTTTTTTCAGTCCGTCTGAGCGAGCAGTCAGCATAGCCTGAGCCCCGTCACGCCTGTACGGCCCGACACCGCAACTACACGCTTATACCTAGCATACAGAGCTTTCTCTGCAACCTCGCGGCCATTCAGACTTCCCTTCCTTGAGAGCGGACAGAAATGGCACTCCTGCGTGATGCGCACCCGTTGACTGTGCGCGTGTGCCGTGCTCTGCGAGTGAGCAAGTGTGTGCGTTTGCGCACACGTAGAGGGGAGGGGTATCTTCTGCACCCTGCAAATTCCTGATTTAGATGGCTGGCTATCAGACGCGGTAGAGTACAGGCATCAGCCGTCTTCTTTACACTGTAAAATAATTTACTCCCTTAAAGTGATAAAGGGTGTAAATGTGTCTAGAACTCCTTGCCTTATGGTGTTATTTATAGAACGGACACTCTAAGGGTGTGGGTTAGACACATTTAGTTTTTTCACTTTTAAGGGAGTGAATTGTTTAAAGAATAAAGAATTGTTTTACAGTGCAGCCTTGCGAGCTGTCCAGAGTGACATGTCAAGACTAAGATTATTATTATTATTATTATTATTATTATTAGAATCATCACTACCACCACATCGAATGTGTTGATTAGAAGGACAGAAAGCTGAACTAGTTGGTAAGGATTCATTATGCAAAAAAGAGGTGAGGCGTGCAGACAGGACACAAGAGTAGAGAAGTGAGCAGCACGTGTTGTCTACTTCTGTATTCTTGTGTCCTGTCTGCACGCCTCACCTCTTTTTTGCATAACGAATGTGTTGAAGCCAGCATGGCACGTAATTCAAAACAGTTCTGGTGCTTCGTGCGCGCTCACTCTTCTAAAAGAGAGCGCCAAAGGTATTGTCTTCTTGATGAAAATGGTATAATGTTTTCTCGAACACTGTTGATGCCTTTGCAGAATATTTCTGTTTTGTATATGGTGTAAAAAATGCAAGTAACTTTCCTTCTCGGTCTGACACGGTGCGTACGCTGTCAGTAAATGAAGACCTTGTTTTCAGGTGTATGAAGCGCCTCAAACCTTCACTTTCTTGTGGTGCTGGTGGTTAACCTTTTCAGACGCTCTTTACACAATTGTGCACAGCAGGATTGTGAATAGACAGGAAAAGCAGTGATTGAAGTAATTATATTTCCGTTGTGTTGCAAACATCTTGAAACACTTATTATTCAAACTGTGCTATAATATCGAATAACGTGCAGAATGTTTTAGCAAAATGGTTGGGAAGTTAGACGGTTGGGTGTTCTTACTCAGTCTCAGTATATTTTTCACAATCTCATGCACCAGGCATAATTTTCATGCGGCTGGATAAGTGCTTTTCAAGCTTTTAAAAAGACGAAACAGTTTATGTTCTCATATTTTATGTTCCTGTAGCGAGTTATCGCATGCAGTCCGCATTCTGTAAACGTGACAAAACTCAAGAAACAATCGACATTTCTTAATCTTTTCTGCGGCTGTACATTTTCTATAATTCTAAAGATGCAAGAAATGTGGTGAAAGCAAATTTTCAATCAACGGGATAAAGGAGCGTCTGAAAAGAGTCGTATGAAAGCATACTCGTTCGCTGTGTCACAAGCATCCTAAATAGTTCCCTAGTGTCTCGTACCATCGGGGAAGAATTTCCCAGGACGCGGCTCCAATGGCCGGAGCAGGGGAAGGCTAGCGTTACTCGATGCAGCGCGCTACATCGAGGCACGCTAGCGGAAGACTGCATCGCTGCGCCGTCTGGCGCCTGGTTCGAAAATGAGCGCACGCGCGTCCTAGGTTCCCAGCAAGCGTGTGTGCCGGGCTGGCGCCTTCACGCTAGTTTCGCTTTGCGCACGAACTTTCCGCGAGATGACGTCATCGGTTCAAAGCGTGTCTTGCGCGCACTGCAGCGCTGGGGACAAGGCACTTGTCATGGCTTTCGCCGAGCGGGCGAGATATCCTCTTAAGCAAGCGTGCATCGAACGGCAACGTTTTCTGTTGTTGCTAACTGCGTCTCTTCTTGGAGTCTATGCCCAGACAATCAAACATTGGTTTTGTAGAATGGGAAAGTGGTACACCTCCCATTGGGAAGCGTTATCTGTATTTCATAGCACATCACTAAAGACCGTGGAATACGCTCGGCAAAAGACGGTGGGAGTGAATGCTGCGTTTCAAGACCAGGACAGACACTGGAGACACTAGCACCTTCTATTCCGATCGAAGAGAGGCAGTTCATTGGGCGATATTTTGTTGAAGGCGTCCCTCAGCGAGAAATTGCTCGACTGACAGGTCATTCGAAGTGGGCAGTGACGCGCATTGTAAAGGCATCTCTTCATGACCATAGTCGACTTGCGACGCTCTCCCCGTACCTCCAAGGACAACAGACGAAGAAACAGATCGTCTCATAGTAGCTGCCACAGTCGCCGACCCATTCATGAGCGCCAGAAGCATTAAGGAGCCATCTCCTGCAAGGCTGTCTTCAGAAGACTGCGAGCGAGCGGATTAAGCAATTGTATCGCTGTACAGAAGCCCGTCCTCAGAAAAGCACAGCAGCAGGCAAGGTTTGACTTTGCGCGTGCACATGAGCGGTGGAGTGCTGCTGACTGTTTCGAGGTTATTTTCACCGATCAGTCTAATTTTTCGACAAGGTTGATCAGAAGCGGCGTGTCTGGTGAACTGCAGGTCAGGTTTACAGTGCCTGGCTTACTAGAAACAAAACTGAGAAAAAAATATCTTGCCTTCCATGGTATCAGACTGTTTATTTCTTTGTGAAGATTTCTGAGTTTAGTTTTTTTATGAACCTTTATTTTCTTTATTCAAAGCAGAAGCTTTAAATTTATTTGTATAAAAAAGTTGGCATGTTAACTGTTACTGCCTAATGTAGCTTCCGGACACGGAAAAGAACAAAAACACGAATGATCAGAATTACGTCTTCACATAAAAAATGTGAAGTTATATTAAGCGTAAAATAGAAACAATTCTCAGACATAACCTCACGAAAACAGTTGTACCTTCTCTTTTCCTTCGTGCAGGTACTTGCCCCAGTACACGCAAAGTGTCCTCTCCATCGGGCGCTGCGCTGTCGCTGTTTGTGGCCATCTTGCCATCTTGCCTGGGAAGCAACCAAATCTATGCGGCGAAGCCGCACTCCGTTTTTGCAGGCGGCATGCCTACCGTATCGTCGATCGACCGGTGGTGGTTTTGCATCGCTTTTGGACTGTTTGTCCGCCTAATCGCAAATAAAGCTCATCGAAACAGCTGACTGCATAAGATCGTCAAGAAAAAGGCGCCGAGATCGGTCGCCACCGAAGCTTCGGCCTAGCGTATCCGCCTAGTTCGTCTGCACGCTCTCGGCGCGCCTAGGCTCAGGAATCAAGAAGTCTAACACGGATAAATCACTCTGTATTTCAGCTTTCGCATCGGTGTTCTTAAATAAACCATTTTTTCATGTTCACAGTGCCAGCACAAGTAGCGATGAGCGCCGATGTGACGCGTCATAAACACAGGTATATATGTGCTGTCGCGGAAGGCTCCCGGCACTAGCCTGCGCTTCTCTGACGAAGATATATATGACTAGACAGACGTGTCGACTGAAAGGCATCACTGAACTAAGAAAACGTTGCATATCCTTCGCGTGAAGAACAAGAAACAGCTATCCAAATCAGTAGTAACAGCCCATACAGCGTCTCGGGTCGGCGGTTCATTTAGGACTTTTTTCAAAGGTAAAATGCCAGTCGCAAGTGAAAATAGATGTTGTGGCACTTCCGAGCATGCTACTGAATACGGACAGGAAAATTTTCTTTGTGGTACAGGCGTGAGTTTTATATGCAGGGCGATAGCGCACCTACCATGACTGATCGAGACATCTCTGAAACTAAAACTGCTTCTCGATCCTTGACATGCCATATTATCCACTCATGTTCTCCTCCTGGCGTGCGTGGCGCAGTGGTAAAGTACCGGGCTTGGGATCTGTAGGTCCGACGATCGTATCCTGGTCGGAGCTTTTTTTATTATTTTATTGCACCAAATCGCTCTCTGTTGCTTTTTGTATTCCAACAAAATATGTACGGTGTCCAGGCACCGCGTATTTAACGCGGCAGAGTTATTTTTCGCACCAGTACCCAGTGCCTCTGAGTACGCCGCGCCTGCCCAGCATCCAGCGCGCGGCACTGGGCCGATAATCCGGCGTTGCACTGAACACTGGATAATGGGTACTCGGTTTTGCATTAGAGATACCTGCTTATGTGCCAAAGCTCTCAACGTGTAGGCAGTCTAAAACATTACTGGTGAATAAACGACCAACCATTAGTATTTCGACACTGGTACCCCATTAGACTTGCTGTAGAAACGTACCCACCTACTAGCAGGCACTGGATATCAGCCACACCTGCAAGTACCACTTCATTATGTGCCTTTTCACTGCAGGGATTCCAAAAGTAACCTTCTGTGGGAGTGTAGTGAAGGTTTTTCTCTCACAGGATTGACATAGCTACATTGACATAGCTATATAGCTAGCTCTCCGCAGCTAGCCCGCACGCGAACAGCGAACGCCAAGGTCGGCCGGATTCGCTTTCAATTTGACTGGCGATAACTTGTGTCATTCGAGTTCGCTGCAGCGCCGGCGTCGGGAAATACAAAAATTGGCCCGAGCATCTGCTTCTCCGCAATGCACGGTTGCTTGACTACCACGTGATGACGCTCTGCCAATAGAAGCGCTAGCGGCGTGATAAAACAGACGCGCAACTCTGCTACGTGCGGTAGCATATACAGTAACTCTAGTTTTAAAGAGAGAGACTACCAGAGGAAACAAGCACTGTCGTCCGACGTCTGTGAGCTTTGTTCGCAAGACGAGGGGACAAGAGCGTGAAAGTGGGCACGCGGGGAGAAGAGAAAAGAAAAAAAGCAGAAAAAAAGGGAAAAAGAAAAAAAGGGGGGGAAGCCAGGGCGGCACCAAGACCGAAAAGAAAAGGGGGAGAAAAAAAGAACAAGAAAGAGAAAAACAAAATTTTAAGAAAGACGGGGGCTAGGGAGCGTGTTGGGGATGCGAGAGGTTAGGAAGCATTCAGGGGGAGTCGTTGGCGGCATGTTTTTGTGGCATTAGAAGGGCCGGTCAGGCGGTCAGTGCGCGAGTAACACAAAAGACAAAAGAAAACAAAAAAACACGCACACACCTAGAAAAAAAAACATGAATTGAAATAGTGATTTGAGAGCATAGCAGCAATACGCCGAGTAATTTTGAAATAGTTAAGATGGCGACGAGGAGTCTGCGGTGCAATGTGTCGGATGACTGAAAGGCAGCGACATGGTCTTTCAAGGGGCATTGCCCCAGTCGCTCAACGTAGGTGTCGTTACGGCGGCATCCAGAAATGGCGATACTCTGGGTTGAGGCGCCGAAAAGGGCATATTGACTTCGGAATGTGTTGATGAGGGGGTTTCAAAAAATTGATTTAAACAAAAAGAAAGGAAGGGAAAAGAGAAGGGGAGGGGGGACCGAAGCCGGAATAACAAACAGGAGGGTGACGCGCGTAGAAACGGGTGGGGGCAAGTGTACATGGCAGAAGGGGGTCGTACAGTTGGTATAGACGTAAAAACCTGAAAGAGTACATTAAATTGAGTAGTAGGCAGGAAAAAATTGTTCGAAATGGAAGAGTAGGTGAGGTTAAGAATTAAGGTTAACTGGTTGCCTAATGTGTTCTGTGTCTTGGTTGATGATGTCAGAATTTGAGATTTAAGTTACCGCTTTTAAAGATTCTAAGTTGCCGCGTGCCAAATTAATTCCTGTCGGGTGTAGGCAATTAAACTTGTGTATGAGGTATGATTCCGTATACTTCCTTTCGCGAGGGGAACGGAAATTTGTTTGTAGTATATAGAGCCTTGCTTTGTCAAATATATGACCATGTTCATTAAAGTGGCTGGCTACTGCTTTGGGTAAATTGGTAAATTGTGTCGCAAATCAAGAAATATTCACTGCCACGAAGCACCGAATTCCTACAGGCTAGAAAACTTACCAAAAAACGTGAGCTACACCTCCCATCTGAAAACCTACACAATCTGCACAGAGAAATGTATAATTCCTAAAGGTCTAACACTGAAGGCTGTACCAGCTCTAAGAACACTCCCACCACACCATCGTGCAAACTGGCAAACAACATTGCACAATGCTTTACTTTCACTTTTGATTGTCCTCAAGGAACACTGCGAAGAGCAAATCGAAACTTTTAGCCACAGACTTCGGAACATAACCCTGACACCAGATGAGAAGAGAGATTTAGAACAATACGAATGAAAACAGTCCAGAAAATTGGTTCAAGAACAAAGGAAAAAAGCAAATTTTAATAAAAAAACAACCTTCCAGCGAAACACCCACCACACGCCGACAAGAGGGACCTCGAGTTTAGAAGTACCGGACCGGAAGGAAACTTCCACAGAACTGAACCGCTCCAATGTTATAGACATTTCAAAAACATTAAGTCAAAAAGAAATAGACGTACTCAGCAAGGGCCTAAACTTTTGCCCCACGAACAACACAATAAATGAATTCGAGCTTCACAAGGACCTCTCAGAATTCTCCCGACGAATGCGTATCCGACACTTTTTCGCAGACACACCAGACACCGTGACGACACCACTTAGAGCCCAATCCACTTGGACTCCCGAACCAAAACATGCCATAGAACTCGACATATACCTTAAAACTGTCACTAAAGAAATTATAAGCCAATCCAAGACATCTAAGCGACCTAAAAACATAACTGCGTCGGACAGTCCTATCATTTCAAATCTGAGTTGCCGGAATGACATTGTTATTAAGGAAGCAGATAAGGGTGGAAGTATAGTTATTTGGCCAGTAGAAAAATACAAGCACGAGGCTTACAGACAACTAAACAACCCAGAACACTACCGCTAACTAGATAACGATCCGACATTTGTCCTACACAGTGACAATTACCAATATGCTGAAATCACTTTTGGCTGATGAATTGATAACAACGTCAGAATACAAATTTCTTAAACCAAGCAACAAAACTGCCGGGCGTTTTTACCTCCTTCCATAAAAACACAAAATTCCATCCGCTGAACTATAGACTGCTATTATTCCAGGCCGTCCGATAGTATCAAACAACAACACCCCGACAGAGAGCATCTCCACATTCCTTAACCACTACCTTGGTGAATTGCCAAAAGCACTTCCGTCATTTGTACAAGATACGCCCCACATCCTGAGAATTATAGAGGACATTAATACTAAAGGCACACTACCCCACAACACAATTCTCGCAACACTAGACGTCACGGCGCTGTACACCAACATTCCAATCCCTGATGGTTTATCTTCGATAAAACAAACGCTGTCTAAACACAATGCGCAGCACTCTACTGAAGTCTACTTGTCTCTCCTTGAATTAGTTCTAACACATAACTACTTCGAATTTGAGGAGAGCGACTTCCTACAGATACATGGTACAAGCATGGGTACGCCTTTTGCACCAACCTACGCGAACATATTTATGGGGATTCTGGAAACAGATTTCCTATCACGCTGCACTACCAAGCCCCACACATACCTACGATACATAGACGACATACTCATAATCTGAGGACATGGTCAAGTTCTGAGGACATGGTCAAGACAGTCTAGATAAATATGTAGCATTTCTAAACTCTGTTCACTTAACAATAAAGTTCACATCAGAATCCTCAACTGAGCGCATAAACTTTCTGGACACAGCAATATACATTGACAATGGTGAGCTAAAGACAACGCTGTATAGGAAGCCTTTCGACAAACAACAGTACCTAGAATATACCAGCCACCATCCCAGACATTGCAAACAAGGCATCTTTAAAGCCCAAGCCACACGACTTCGTCGCATTCGCGTTGAAAACCAAGACTAGACTCGATCACCTTAAAGAAACCCTATCAGACAGGAACCACTCAAACAGTGACCTTCAAACAGCCTAAATCGCTGCAACCAAACTTGGTCGAGCCGAGGTCCTCAAGCCCCGGCCGAGGATCACAAGAACAACAGCGCCTCGTCTTACTACTAAATTCTCAAACGCACTCCCCAAACGTGAATAACTTCCTTAGTAAATACTACCCAATTCTCACCAGCAACCAGAAACTTAAGATTTTTCCCGACCCTCCCAGAGTAGCCTACAGACGCAACACTAATTTTAAAGATGGTCTTGTGCACGCCAAACTAATGACAAAGAGGAAGTTGGGAACCAATACCTGTGGCCGCCCCAGCTGCGCGACATGCAAACATATTCAATCTACTACACTCTAAGGCAGAAGAGAGTCAAATGGGTGTGTGGTTCATCCTTTAAGGGACTAAATGAGCTGCCACAACCATTAATCCCTTTTGAGACTAACGGGGCCATTTCTAACCGATAGTCTCAATGGACTAATGGTACCAGGTTTAACCGTTAGTCCCAATGCCGTTGCACCTCATGAGATGAACGGTTAGTCCACATGCCATTGCACCCCACGAGATGAACGGTTAGTCCACACAGATCAACAGCGAGGATGATCCATTTGGGATGATTTGTTCATCCCCAGGGATCAGGTTCAGGAATTACACCTAGTGGACTAAACTTGCCATTTTGTCCCTCGGCATGCCTCGTATACGACGACGTGCAATGCAATTTCTGCATTAAAAATGTGCTATGAATATCTCCAAAGTGTTCTGCTACTTCGGCAGACACCGGAAATAGGAGGCAAGAAGTGACTATAATGAAAAATGCAATGAAATATGTTTTATTAATACATAATATACAAGACAGGCAAAAAAAAATTAAAGAGCCTGATTAAAATGCACGCCTGGCCCAGAAGTAGGTAAATAAAGCAATACATATCTTTAACAGAAGACACTTATGCAAGTATGAATGTATGCAATGACATGCCTAATTCTCAATTGAAGCATGCTTTTAACACGGTGTACGCGACACGCGCTAGGGGTGACATGTGCGTGTTGCTTGGTACATCCAAAAGTTTAGCGATGACTTCCAGCGTTTTGTGCACCCCTTTTGCAAACACGATGTCGAACGCCCAATAAAGGGTGAACAATGTTGACAGGGCTTCTGGCAGCATGTTTTCTTCAATCGCAATATCCTCCAGAGAGACCGTAAAGGGTGTCGAGTCCCATGAATCAACACTGCATGTCACGGTAGGCACTCTGTGCGCAGTGCTCCTATCCTGCGAAGAAAGAATTTGCAAATACCGAGTGACACAATTTGTTAGATGCACTGATTTTAAAAGCAATAGCAATAAGAGAAGATACCCTTGCAAGTAAATGAACTCGCATGTTAAAATATCTGCAAGGTGAAACAAGCATGAGCTCATCATTTTTATAGACACTGCAGCATTTTATGTGTGGCAGCAACTAATTCTGACAAGGCTCAAGAACATCTGTCGAATTATTACTGCATGGGCCTTGGTTCAAATAAAATCTCTTGAGCATGCCGAGTTCAGGTGAAAAGGGTGCGAATGTGTCCCAATGCCATATGTACGACTAGTTTGCTGTGCACCATATTTTTCTAGTATAAGACGTGTTTACTTCCAAAATTTTGGTTGCTGTCTTTGCCTACAGATGCCAGCTCCGAGAGTTTGCCATGTGGGCACTGCAGCAGCCGGAGCAAAGGACGCCATTATAGGCCGTTATATAGGCCCCTCCGTGATTGAAGGCGCCTTTACATCACGATTTTCACTGTTACATTGCAGCACCCAACTAAAAAAGAGCACCGCTTGTTTATCATTATGGTTATCATCATCACTCACACGCGCGAGAGCTCTCAGCTGTCTAGCGGTTGTCAGTGCTACCGTTTTCCAGTCGGCATTTAGCTTTTCTATGTGTGTGTATTGTGTATGGTGGTACGCATGTTCAGGCATGATATGAGCATTGCTTGCCTGTTAAATTCAATTATGGGGTTTCACGTGCCAAAACCACTTTCTGATTATGAGGCACGCCGTAATGGAGGACTCAGGAAATTTCGACTACCTGGGGTTCTTCAACGTGCACCTAAATCTAAGTACACAGGTGTTTTCGTATTTCGCCCCATTGAAATGTGGCCGCCGTCGCTGGGATTCAATAACGCGACCTTGCGCTCAGCAGACCAACACCATAGTCACTGAGCAAACACGGTGGGTGCTTGCATGTTCCCCCTGACCACGTCACGCTACAGAGGCAACGCCAGCGACGTGCTCCATCACGCTTACATTGTTGCCTACAAGTTATTAAGGTGCCGACGATGGTAACCCAGTGGTGCTGCCAGCTGAAGAGGCAGATCTTTTGACAATCCATGGGAGGATTGAGTGGTAAATCAGCTGTTAGTGTCCCTTAATTGCAGAGTGGCCAGTGCACCACCAAAGAGCACAACCACTTATTCCCTTTGTCTGCGCTGCCTTACCATTTGCAAAGTCACTGTCATTCATGCCGCCGTAACCCAATCTTCAATTATACTATTATCCTCTCATGTCATCGCAACAAACTAACAAGAGAAATAATTGAAGCATTCCATGCGTACAGATTAAAGGAATAATGCATTAGCCAGGCTTTAGTGACCCTTTAATCCAAGGAAATTTACTACCTTGGTCACACAAGTTATAATGTAGCGTGACATTATGTGTTCTTTTAATTATTTAACCTGTCTCCTGAGTTTCCTTTCTTTTTACATTTGTGTTGTTTCACATACTTAGTTCTCCATTTTTTTATCACCCGGCTTTGTACATCTACATGTGCAATCTTTTTCTTGCATACTGATCCATTTGGATGTACATAAGGGTCTTCAATAAGTTTGTTTGCAAGTACAGCACATGTGCTGCTGTGAACGTGCAGCGGTGGCGTAGAGATAGAACACCCGCCTCGCGTGCAAGAGGTCCGTGGTTCGAATCCCGGTGCCGGCAATTTTCCACCGGATTAAAAAAAAAGATCCGGGTGTTGATAAAATTGCACAAACAGGCCTGGAGTGTGGCCTGATCCCGGTGACCAGAACCGGTAACGCACTCCCTCACCAGAGCAGGATTGGCCACCCTGGTGCAGTACTTGGCCACAACCTCCTATGAACACAACAATCAAACCCCGGCCCTCAGTCCCCAGCAGCTGCGAAGCAACTGACCACGGCGGCAGTCAGACCTGCGACGCAGCAGAGGGTGCTAAGAATCACTGGCTCCGGACAGGCCGCCATTGGAATATGAACCTGGCAACGTTTAACGCTAGAACGTTATCTAGTGAGGCGAGTCTAGCAGTGCTATTGGAGGAATTAGAGGGAAGTAAATGGGATATAATAGGGCTCAGTGAAGTTAGGAGGCCGAAAGAAGCATATACAGTGCTAAATAGCGGGCACGTCCTGTGCTACCGGGGCTTAGCGGATAGAAGAGAACTAGGAGTGGGATTCCTGATTAATAAGAATATAGAGGGTAACATACAGGAACTCTATAGCATTAACGAGAGGGTGGCAGGTCTTGTTGTGAAACTTAATAAGAGGAACAAAATGAAGATTGTACAGGTCTACTCCCCTACATCCAGTCATGATGACCAGGAAGTCGAAAGCTTCTATGAAGACGTGGAATCGGCGGTGGGGAGAGTGAAAACTAAATACACTATACTAATGGGCGACTTTAATGCCAAGATAGGCAAGAAGCAGGCTGGAGACAAGGCAGCGGGGGAATATGGCATAGGCACTAGGAATAGCAGGGGAGAGTTATTAGTAGAGTTTGCGGAAAAGAATAATATGAGGATAATGAATACCTTCTTCCGCAAGCGGGATAGCCGAAAGTGGACGTGGAGGAGCCCGAACGGCGAGACTAGAAATGAAATAGACTTCATACTCTGCGCTAACCCTGGCATCATACAAGATGTGGACGTGCTCGGCAAGGTGCGCTGCAGTGACCACAGGATGGTAAGAACACGAATTAGCCTAGACCTGAGGAGGGAACGGAAGAAACTGGTACATAAGAAGCCGATCAAAGAGTTAGCGGTAAGAGGGAAAATGGAGGAATTCCAGATCAAGCTACAGAACAGGTATTCAGCTTTAACTCAGGAAGAGGACCTTAGTGTTGAAGCAATGAACGACAATCTTGTGGGCATCATTAAGGAGTGTGCAATGGAAGTCGATGGTAACTCCGTTAGGCAGGATACCAGCAAACTATCGCAGGAGACGAAAGATCTGATCAAGAAACGCCAATGTATGAAAGCATCTAACCCTACAGCTAGAATAGAACTGGCAGAACTTTCGAAGTTAATCAACAAGCGTAAGACAGCTGACATAAGGAAGTATAATATGGATAGAATTGAACATGCTCTCAGGAGCGGAGGAAGCCTAAAAACAGTGAAGAAGAAACTAGGAATTGGCAAGAATCAGATGTATGCGTTAAGAGACAAAGCCGGCAATATCATTACCAATATGGATGAGATAGTTCAAGTGGCTGAGGAGTTCTATAGAGATTTATACAGTACCAGTGGCACCCACGACGATAATGGAAGAGAAAATAGTCTAGAGGAATTCGAAATCCCGAAGGTAACGCCGGAAGAAGTAAAGAAAGCCTTAGGAGATATGCAAAGGGGGAAGGCAGCTGGGGAGGATCAGGTAACAGCAGATTTGTTGAAGGATGGTGGACAGATTGTTCTAGAGAAACTGGCTACCCTGTATACGCAATGCCTCATAACCTCGATCGTACCGGAATCTAATATAATCGCTAATATAATATAATCCTAATCGCTAATCCTAAACGCTAATATAATCCTAATCCATAAGAAAGGGGACGCCAAAGACTTGAAAAATTGTAGACCGATCAGCTTACTGTCCGTTGCCTACAAAGTATTTACTAAGGTAATTGCAAATAGAATCAGGAACACCTTAGACTTCTGTCAACCAAAGGACCAGGCAGGATTCCGTAAAGGCTACTCAACAATAGACCATATTCACACTATCAATCAAGTGATAGAGAAATGTGCAGAATATAACCAACCCTTATATATAGCTTTCATTGATTACGAGAAAGCGTTTGATTCAGTCGAAACCTCAGCAGTTATGGAGGCATTACGGAATCAGGGTGTAGAAGAGCCATATGTAAAGATACTGGAAGATATCTATAGCGGCTCCACAGCCACCGTAGTCCTCCATAAAGCAAGCAACAAAATCCCAATAAAGAAAGGCGTCAGGCAGGGAGATACGATATCTCCAATGCTATTCACAGCGTGTTTACAGGAGGTATTCAGAGACCTGGATTGGGAAGAATTGGGGATAAAAGTTAATGGAGAATACCTTAGTAACTTGCGATTCGCTGATGATATTGCCTTGCTTAGTAACTCAGGGGACCAATTGCAATGCATGCTCACTGACCTGGAGAGGCAAAGCAGAAGAGTGGGTCTAAAAATTAATATGCAGAAAACTAAAGTAATGCTTAACAGTCTCGGGAGAGAACAGCAATTTACAATAGGCAGCGAGGCACTGGAAGTCGTAAGGGAATACATCTACTTAGGGCAGGTAGTGACGGCGGATCCGGATCATGAGACGGAAATAATCAGAAGAATAAGAATGGGCTGGAGTGCGTTTGGCAGGCATTCCCAAATCATGAACAGCAGGTTGCCGTTATCCCTCAAGAGAAAAGTATATAATAGCTGTGTCTTACCAGTACTCACCTACGGGGCAGAAACCTGGAGGCTTACGAAAAGGGTTCTACTCAAATTGAGGACGACACAACGAGCTATGGAAAGAAGAATGATAGGTGTAACGTTAAGGGATAAGAAAAGAGCAGATTGGGTGAGGGAACAAACGCGAGTTAATGACATCTTAGTTGAAATCAAGAAAAAGAAATGGGCATGGGCAGGACATGTAATGAGGAGGGAAGATAACCGATGGTCATTAAGGGTTACGGACTGGATCCCAAGGGAAGGGAAGCGTAGCAGGGGGCGGCAGAAAGGTAGGTGGGCGGATGAGATTAAGAAGTTTGCAGGGACGGCATGGCCACAATTAGTACATGACCGGGGTTGTTGGAGAAGTATGGGAGAGGCCTTTGCCCTGCAGTGGGCGTAACCAGGCTGATGATGATGATGATGACAGCACATGTCCTGTCATTTTCTGTCTTTACCATTATGTTTAGCAGTGCTGTCCAGTTAAACTTGTGGAGCACAAGTATAAAGTATATAAAAAACCAAAAGAAAATAATCGCTTAGTCACTAGATTTTCACTTTTTCTTTTCAATGGAGCAACCTTTACTAACATTGGAGCAGTGGTTGCCAAGAAAAACTTTTTCCCTTCCCATGTATTTTGACAGGATGTTCAGACTAAGGCTTCCCCTCAAGGCAAGTCACTGACACATGAACATTTTCCCTCTGAGGAGCCCTTGCTACTGTTTTGACATGTCACTAGCTATACATAAACAAGACTAGGAAACAGTGAATCTTTGAGGTAACTTAGATGTCCTTCAGCTCCACTTAAGAGTGCTAATACTTGCCATAAAGTAGTGAATTGAGCCTGAGCCTGAGTCATAACCGTGCTAAAGTGGCGTGGTTTATCCCACAGCTCACTACACTTACTGCTTACAGTTCAGCTGCACTTACAGTTGTCAAAAATGCTTCCTTGCGCTCTTTAACGAGACAGGGCAGCAAACAAATTGCAGCAGTCTCCATCAAATCTGGAAGGAAAAGTGCTGAATGTAAGCAGGTCAAACAAGGTAGCACAAAAGCAATACACTGTCGCCCCGCCAGGATAAGTAGCTATAACATTAATAGGCCTGACAAACGATACATTGCACCTTAAGGGCATGTCTATCTAGGATTCGTATGTCAATACTTCAAACAGCTAATTAAAAAGAACCAATTTCAAGAATCCCTTTCTGTTTTGTAGCAAATTTTAGCCTTTTAAATGTTTATATCCACAGCACCTACTTGGAGATGTCTGGAAAATATATTTAAACAGCGGGTGTGTGCGAATAGTAATTTTTGAGACCAAGATGAAAATGAGTAGAGTAGTGCCAAAAGAAAATCTATTTTTCAAATATCTTTCTAATAAAACACAGGAATTTTCACAGTTACTATAAAACGATGTGGACATCCTAGTATTCTTTATGTTAGCGAGTTTCCGTCATCATTACATAGATTATGAAGGGTTATTTGTTAGAAGCACTAATGGAGCATTAAGATCAGGTAAGCAGTTCATAACAACAGGACTCTATGGAGTGCAAGCGATCTCTGTATAACCGGCAAGTATAGCTCCTCCAGTGAGTAGTTTGATCCACTACATTAGCTATCATGTTCTATGTCTATACTATTCCCACACGGATGACATTCGCCATACCTTTACTTCAGTTCACTCATTAAGTACACTTTCCTCAGCATGATCATCATGATTAAACATATATTAGTGATTTCGAATCATCATGCAGAACAGCCTCTTTACCATTTCTTTCTCCTCGGTGGCAGCCTCCAAGCGACTGTTAAGGTCCGCAAGAAATGCCTCAAGATGCCGTTTCTTCTGGGCTTTTTCAATTACCTTCTTTGCAACAGCACGCAGTAGGGGTCGCAGTGTTGTACTCAGGTCAACACCTGTTTGCAGCATAAACTCGTTGTGAAGCTTAATGGAGGAAAAATAAAAGATACAATGGTCAGTCCTTACATTAGCGCTTTGCTCTAAAGCAAAGGAAATAAAAAAAATTGCAGTCACTCGTCTCACAGTCTGCTTGTTTTAAGTTCTCTGGCTGTACAAGCAGTGTATTTTGCCTAAAGCAGTTAGCACAATTTATATTGGAAGCCTTGAGCTACAACTCGAACGCATAAAACTAACCGTGATGGAAATAAATGCATGCTGCAAGAACTACTAGGAAAGTGTTATCTGCTAGCTAACAAGTGGGTTAACTTAGTCTTTACCTGGTGCAAATTGGACGATAAGCCACTTGAACAATAGCGTTCACCTGAAATATCCTAAAATATTATAATGCCACAAAATACCCTAGCAGCTTTCAAAATTAGAGAACAGGCTATGAGCATAGAATTAAAGCAATGAGGCAGGCAGCAGCTTTAGTTTGTCTTTTGAAAGTTACACATAAACTTTGCGTAGACCAGGGGTGCGATCTTGTACGCGTTCAAAAATAGAACGGAGGCGGTTCGTTCCACCGAGCCAAATATGATTCGTCAATTTGAACCGTGCCGAGCGCCATGACATCAATCGTGACGTGTTATCTGCTGTCAATCATTCCGTGTCGTCTGCTATTGTACGAACGGAATGGAACATACCGCCTATTTCGTGACGCAAAGAACGGACCGCCTCCGTTCTATTTTGGAACGCGTACAAGATCGCACCCAAGGAGTCCATTGCACGTACGACTGGTCATGGCATCACTATGCATTGCATGGAGCCATCGCATTCCATATCACAAATATGTCATGCAAAGTATAAGAGAAAATTTTCTCAGTGCCTTTCTGCAAACAACTAACATGACAATGAATGATGGGGAAATTTTAGAGATACCCTATATCAAAGGACACCATGTTCGTCCTCTCCTCTTTTATCTAATGGCTACAGGATCCAAGCACTGAACAGCGAGCATGAGTACTTGGAATAGTTTTTTTTTTGTCATGAAACTTCTGTGATAAACCTTGTTCGGCTGCCCAAAGTAGCTGTGACATAGCACAGAGTTGTTTGGAGGGCCACATAGCCATTTAACCCAGAGAAGGCTAGCTTGTGTTCATATTCCAGCAAGCCATGTGCGTAGCCATTCCAATGAGTGCAGTGTTTCAGAACGCTAAAAAATGGTGCATTCGTACAACTACTAAACTCACAATTTGTTAAAGAAAGATTGATGGAAGCACAATGAATGCAAACAGTACAGTCCAAATACCATTATGCCTACTAAACAGAACATAAGTGCACTATGACTTAAACTTATTCAGAGGCAGTTATAGTGAACATGTAAAACTTCCACAGTACAACACTGATGCTACAGTGAAACCTAGATAATAAAACACAATCATTGCATTCCCAGATGTTAAAATTTTTACATGTGCCATTAGAGCTGTTTTTATGACTGTGCATTATTTCACCTCCTTTTGCAACACTGTAGGAGAGTCCACGAACCTGGCCAGAATGCGTATGGAAGTATGTTGCACCCCCATGCAATACGGGAAATGTATTTGGTAACCAAGCATACAACAAGACATTTAAAAAAACACAGTAGTAAAAACCATGGCGCTTAATTTCAGAGCTGGATATTCATCCGTGATATCCTGGATTGATGGGCACTCCTTTTCAATCCAGTCCCGTCGAGTTCTGAATGTCCGTAACATGCAATCTGTGACATACGAAAAGTTAGCCTTTGGTTTCAGAAGCTCCTTTTTCATGGAAGCAATGTGGCTTCTGATGCTGCTCTCATCTTCGCCATCCCACACTTCAACAACCTAAGAAAGAAAAAAAAATGTACCAGACACCTTTCAAATTAAATGATGTTACATGCCAACGCCAGGCAACTGATGCTTAAAGCAGTAGGTCTTTTCATTCTTTTTGCCATTGTCTCGCCACTGGCCAATGTACTTGTGGGAGTCCTTTTGGTAGGCACAATTTTCCCACGCTGTATCTTTATCTTTCTCCTTTCATACTTCGCCTTGAAGCGCAACGATTCCCTCCAAGAATCCTGAAAGTTCAAAATGTCAACATTTTATTACATCCCACAATATGGTTACTAATATGTTTTGGTTATTACTCCAAAGCAGAGCTAGAAATTGGCAGATCTGCCAGTTGATAGCATTGCTTTGAAACATTCTGAAACATTAAGACAAAATGTGAATTTTTTTTCTAAAGCCCTGTGCTGCTTTCAATAACGTTTTGCTTACTGGGGTATTCTAAAGCATGCATCACGACATTAAAATACGCAAATTAATGTTCAGAGTGGTTAGGGCATGTGCAAGGTGCTACGGGTCACTGTAACATGCAAATACTCTCTCAGGTGTTCACATTACGTGCATGAGATGAACAACACAGACCTCATTACCAGCCACGTTGAGTGCTGGCAGTGCACATGCTAGCTAATCAAAAGCCTACATGTGAATGAACCCGCTAGTAATCGCGGCAGTTATGGGAGAACTAAAGCTACGTGCTAAATATATTTGGCCAAGGCATACTTCTGTGCAGTACCAAATGCAACAGATGAAACGATATTACACAGCAGTCACTAATAAGCCGTAATTTTTCAAAGAGATCAAGTGCTCTGTCACTAACAAAAACACTGTGGCAGTACTACAGGCACATCGCGCATGAAAGTAAAATCTTACCATAAACATAACGTGTTCCATCTATCTTACTATATTTTGCTGTAGAAGAAAAAAAATTCTGATCAAAGGACGAACTGCTGCAGATATTACTTAGTGGAAATCAGCAATACGTAAAAAGTAGTAAAGCTTACATATCCAGTTCCAGTGCTGTCAGCCAAACTGGGGTATTTTGTTACCAGCGCTTTGCTTGCTTCCTCGTACAGCTTTCCTGGATGCCTAAACAAATACCAGTGTTACCAGAGAGGTCAGCGAGTCATGTGTATCAAAATTCAAAAGAAGAAAGTGTACACATTCTCTACTAATAGTGTAATTACTGCAAGTAACACAAAGAGAGGCACTGTAAAAATCAGTAAAATCAAGTGTGCTTACTGATTAAGGTAATGGGCATTTCTCACACAACACAAATTTCTGACTTAATTGAGGTAGTGGGAGCAATACCAGAAACGCTACAGTGCTACAGGACTGATTTTTTGGTGTTAATGCCACAGATTGACTTGCTGGCTATGAAAGTTGAAAGTGTAACTTTCATTTGCCTAACCACCTGTTGCTCCTATTATGCACCAAAATTGAGTATATTAGTGTCGTGCCTTTTTACTTTGTGAAAAAGTGACTATTTAATCACAGCTTGTGGTCTTGTGCTCTAAAAATAAGTAAATGCTAATTGCTAAAAATAAATAAATAAATTGTAATGGGTGCACTGAACAGTTCCGATGGTAACGTCTCCGTAACCGAGGAGTGTTACGTTTCGCCTACGACGCGCGGTATAGCCGGCGCGGATGCAACGGACGCCGGGGCTTCGTTCAAAGCGGCGGACATTTTGGCCCGTTCGGCGCCGCCGCTACGCCTGCCCGCCAAGCGCGTCCAGGCATGTTTCAATGCCACGTGTCTTCAAGTGTGCGTGTGTGTGTGTGTGCATGTTGGTGCCCACGCTTGTCAAAGCGCGGCAGCCGGGGAGAGGAGCTCCCCCAAATGTGAAGCGAGGAGGTCTGAACGGCGCCGGCCCGGCGGATGCGTCACCTTCTAGTCTCAACGTGCCCGAGCACCGCCATCACGTGGCCTCATCCCGAGGCGTTCCTTCTTCCCCTCGACTCCGAGAGTATAAGAGCAGCTGCTCCCAGACGCCGAGAGAGGCTCCGATTTCTTCAGTTGAGTTACGTGCTCTCCCGTCTCTCCACTTCGGTCGACCTGACCGCCCGCTCTTTTGCAATGCTAGAATAAACAAGTTGTTCTGTTACCAGTCGACTCATGCTTTGCCGGGACCTTCGGATGCTTCCAGTTGTGCCCCAGGCCGCCAGGCCAACGCTACCCTTGGGGCTTGCGACCCATTTGCAACAACTCGTGCCAGCGGTGCGATTGCAATAACGGGTGTCAGCACTGAGATTACAACAACTGTCTGCCAGCGGTGAGATCGCGACAACGGAGGCCAGCTGCGAAGATATGCAGTTCACTGTATGCTGAGCAGCACAACGACCATCCGGGAGCAGTGCAACGAGCCCTGTGTGATGACTGGTTGCCTGCAGCGGAACGACTGCGCTGAATTCTTGGCTGCGAGGTTTGGTGAGTGCGGGACTTTCTTCTTCTGAGTTTTGCCAGGCTTTTGTTAGTGTCAGAAACAGAGCTGGTAATTGTGGTTGTCGTTGCTGCCGGGCTAGTTTGCGGCAAGACAATAGTAGGCAGTAGAGAAAGCAGCATTCAGAGCAGCCATGGATTTGAAGTCGTTGCGCAAACCGAAATTGATGGATCTTGCAAGAGAGCTGGGTCTGGATGTCTCAGACAAACTCAGAAAACCAGAACTGCTAAGGGCTATTCTTGAGTTAGAATCTGAGGATGACGAGCTGTCGGAATGCCTTGAGACCATTGAGGAGAGGCCAAAAAGACAGGAGCGCGAACTTAAAGAGCAGAAAGAAAAAGAAGAGCGCGAACACGCTTTGGAAATGAAGCGTCTCGAGGTAGAGATGGAACGCGCTCGTAATGGAAGTCAGGCACACGGTGCAGGAGAACGAGTATCGTTCAAAATGACTGACCTGATGCGGCCGTTTAAGCTTGGAGAGGACATTGGTTTGTTCCTGGTTAACTTTGAGCGAACGTGCGAGAAGCAGGGGTTCTCTCGGGAAACGTGGCCACAGCGCTTGCTCACTTTGTTACCCGGCGAGGCGGCCGACGTAGTCGCTCGCTTGAAGAGAGAGGAGGCAGAGGATTTCGACAAAGTGAAATCGAGTCTGCTAAAAAAGTATAGGCTGTCAGCGGAGGCGTTCCGTCGGAAGTTTCGGGAAAATGAGAAAGGTAGAAGTGAGTCATATACAGAGTTTGCGTACAGGCTCATGTCGAACATGCAGGAGTGGCTCAAAGAAGAGAAAGCGTTTGGTGACCACGAGAAAGTTCTGCAGTGTTTCGGGCTAGAACAGTTTTATAGTCGGTTACCTGAGAACGTGCGGTACTGGGTCTTGGATAGGCCAGACGTTAGTACAGTGGCTAAAGCCGCTGAGCTAGCCGAGGAGTTTGTGACGCGTCGGGCTCGCGGAGCTAAGGACGGTCAAAAGGGTGAATATGGCTCCAAGTTTGAGAGGCCGAAGTTCACACCCATGAGAGCAAAGGGGGGGAACACACGTAGTGCGGATGCGAGTGAAAGCAGTCCGACCGAACCTAAGCAGACGGCGGCAGCCGAACGCAGAAAGCGCTTCGAGACGAGGCAAGCGCGCGTTTGTTATACGTGCCAGAAGCCGGGTCACTTTTCGGCGCAGTGTCCGGAAACAAAAACAAAAGTCGTGTTTTTGTCATTATGCAGCACTGACGAGAACATGAAGCTTCTCGAGCCTTACATGCGAGACCTCCTCGTGAACGGGAAAGAGTGCCGAGTGCATCGCGATTCCGCAGCTACGATGGATGTAGTTCACCCCTCTTACGTAGAACCCGATATGTTCACGGGCGAGTGCGCATGGATCAAGCAAGCCGTGGAAGCTCATAGCGTGTGTCTGCCCGTAGCAAAAGTGCTTATTGAAGGACCTTTCGGAGCGCTTGAGACGGAGGCCGCAGTGTCATCTATGCTGCCCCCCCCCCCCAGTACCCGTACCTATTTTCGAACAGGTCCGATCACCTCCTGCGCGAGAAGGGGCTTTTGTTTGGTGAGGCTAGCGTTCAGGCCTTAACCAGATCGAAGGTTCGGGAGCTCGCTGCAAAGGCGGTAGTTGCGGGGCCGACGTTGTCGAACAATGAGAAAGGGTCAGAGGCGCAGCAAGCTGATATTCAGAGCACGCCCGAACTGAATAAAATTGAGCCTGTAACGTTAAAGGCACCAGATACTGTAGAGGAAATTACCGATGCGGGAAAGTTAGAAGAGCTATCTGCAGATTTGCTCATCGCGCCTACGTCAGACGGACTTAATAGGTTGCTAAAAGTCAGCCGGTCGGCTTTGATAGCCGAGCAAAAGAAGGATGGCAGCCTAGAAAACATACGCTGCATTGTCAAGGAAGGTATCGCCAAGAAAAATGCTCGCTTTGTGGAAAAAGGTGGGGTCCTGTACCGGAAGTATCTAGACCGCAGGGGAGTGGAGTTCGATCAGCTGATCGTGCCTCAGTGCTACCGTCAGGATCTGTTGCGCTTGTCGCATGGGTGTTCGTGGTCCGGACACCTAGGAGTTAAGAAAACTAAGGACCGTCTCTTGCAAGAGTACTATTGGCCAGGGTGTTTTCGGGACGCAGACCATTTCGTGAGGACATGTGACACCTGTCAGCGGGTGGGCAAACCAGGGGACAAATCGAGGGCGCCGTTGAGATTGGTACCTATCATTACGGAGCCTTTTAGACGGCTCGTTATTGATACAGTGGGACCTCTGCCGGTAACAGCCACGGGGTACAGACACATTTTGACTGTGATCTGCCCAGCGACAAAGTTCCCTGAAGCAGTGCCGCTTAAAGAACTCAGCTCAGTTGAGATAGTCAATGCACTACTGTCCATATTTGCGCGAGTTGGTTTTCCTGCGGAAATCCAGTCAGATCAGGGCACAGTGTTTACTAGCGCTTTGACGACAGCCTTTCTTGAAAGGTGTGGGGTAAAGCTGTTACACAGCTCAGTGTACCACTCACAGTCGAATTTCGTTGAGAAGCTCCACTCCGTCATGAAGCGTGTGTTGAGAGCTTTGTGGTTTGAACAACAAACTGACTGGGAGCTGTGTCTGCCTGGGGTGATGTTTGCATTGAGGACCGCGCCGCATGCGGCTACGGGGTTTTCGCCAGCTGAGCTAGTGTACGGTCGCTCGCTGCGATCTCCGCTTCGCATGCTTCGAGACGGATCACTGCCCTCTCCAATGGCTGCAGACCATCTCTTCCACAAATGGCCGCCTCCTGCGCTGGAGCCTCGCTTTGCAACAATATTCCTTTGAGGTGCGTTACAAAAAGGGGAGTCTCAACGGTAACGCAGATGGCTTAAGTCGAAGCCCCTAACGTAGGAATCAGCCTCAAAGTTGATTGTTACTGATGTTTTTCTTACTGAGGCAGGATTTTTAACATATTGCTTTTGTTTAGTGTTTCAAAGTGATGACGTGCTTTCTAGTGCAATTTTCCAATTTGTGGACGCGTTCTCAGTGCTGCTAGACTACTGTAAGGAACTAGGCAGTGGTATAAAAGGGGAAAGAGCCTGGCAGGGCTTAGTGAGGGTTGTGCCGTGCTTGCTGACTGAGCGGTTGAGTTTCGGCGTAGTTCTAACGCTTGCTGGGAACGAGAACAAAAATGGCAACTCTCCCGAAGTCACTTTGCAGTATCCTGTGTGAACCTGAACGAGAGAACGAGGCCTTCTCTGTGCGCTGCGCTCAAGAAACGTCGAAAGACGCCCGACTTCGGTTATGAGCATCATCGAGCGACATCCCTCCGGACAGCGGATGCAGTCCCCTGACCATCGGGATCTCCTTCCCCCGGCGGGGCGGTCCGTTACGTTTCGCCTACGACGCGCGGTATAGCCGGCGCGGATGCAACGGACGCCGGGGCTTCGTTCAAAGCGGCGGACATTTTGGCCCGTTCGGCGCCGCCGCTACGCCTCCCCGCCAAGCGCGTCCAGGCATGTTTCAATGCCACGTGTCTTCAAGTGTGCGTGTGTGTGTGTGTGCATGTTGGTGCCCACGCTTGTCAAAGCGCGGCAGCCGGGGAGAGGAGCTCCCCCAAATGTGAAGCGAGGAGGTCTGAACGGCGCCGGCCCGGCGGATGCGTCACCTTCTAGTCTAAACGTGCCCGAGCACCGCCATCACGTGACCTCATCCCGAGGCGTTCCTTCTTCCCCTCGACTCCGAGAGTATAAGAGCAGCTGCTCCCAGACGCCGAGAGAGGCTCCGATTTCTTCAGTTGAGTTACGTGCTCTGCCGTCTCTCCACTTCGGTCGACCTGACCGCCCGCTCTTTTGCGATGCTAGAATAAACAAGTTGTTCTGTTACCAGTCGACTCATGCTTTGCCGGGACCTTCGGATGCTTCCAGTTGTGCTCCAGGCCGCCAGGCCAACGCTACCCTTGGGGCTTGCGACCCAGCTGCAACAACGGGCGTTAGCGCTGAGATTCCAACAGGAGGCAGGTGACGCAGAGCAGGAACAGCTGGTAGCTCGAACGGCTCACACCGCGACCGTGCTTGCGACCGGAGCCGTATATGACGTGTATGTCGTATTCTTGAATGCGCAGAGCCCAGCGGGCAAGGCGTCCAGACGGGTCTTTTAAAGAGGATAACCAACAAAGGGCGTGATGGTCAGTAACCACATTGAAAGGCCTGCCGTATAAATAGGGGCGAAACTTCCCGAGTGTCCAAACGATGGCCAGGCATTCTTTTTCTGTGACGCTGTAATTGCGTTCCGCTTTGGTCAGCGCACGACTGGCGTAAGCAACGACGTACTCGGAGTAGCCAGCCTTGCGCTGCGCAAGGACAGCGCCAAGACCAATACCACTGGCATCGGTATGCACTTCAGTTGGGGCGGTGGGGTCGAAGTGTCGCAGTATAGGCGGAGACGTCAGGAGACGGCGTAAGGTCACGAACGCGGTGTCGCATGCAGGAGACCAGGAGGATAGGTCGGTGGCGCCACTTAAGAGTTGTGTCAGAGGTGATATTATCGAGGCAAAATTGCGAACAAAGCGTCGGAAGTAAGAACAGAGGCCGATGAAGGCGCGGAGTTCTCTGAGTGTCTTAGGTTTCGGAAATTCTGCCACGGCGCGAAGTTTGGATGGGTCGGGGCAAATGCCGTCTTGTGATACGACGTGACCCAGAATCATGAGCTTGCGCGCGGCGAACTGGCACTTTTTCAGGTTCAGCTGCAGGCCTGCGTTGGTCAAGGACGTCAACACTTGCCTAAGGCGAAGAAGATGCGTGCTGAAATTAGGGGCGAACACAACGATGTCGTCGAGATAGCACAAACACGTGCTCCATTTTAGGCCGCGCATGATATTGTCCATCATTCGTTCAAAGGTAGCAGGCGCATTGCATAGGTCAAATGGCATCACATTAAATTCGTATAAACCATCTGGCGTGACGAATACAGTTTTAGGGCGATCAACTGCTGACATCGGGACCTGCCAGTAGCCCGAGCGTAAGTCCAACGAAGAGAAGAATTTAGCGCCTTGCAAGCAGTCCAGAGCGTCGTCAATGCGCGGTAGCGGGTAGACGTCCTTGCGCGTTATCTTGTTGAGACGGCGATAATCGACGCAGAACCGAATGGAACCATCTTTTTTTGTGACGAGAACCACCGGTGATGCCCACGGGCTATTGGAAGGTCGAATGACGCCACGCTGAAGCATGTCGTCCACGTGCTCACTGATCACCTGACGCTCCTTGGCGGATACGCGGTACGGGCGCTGCCGCAATGGCGCGTTGGAGCCAGTGTCGATGTGGTGGCTGACGGTTGACGTGCGACCCAGAGTAGGCTGAGCGACATCAAAAGAAGAGCGGAACTGAGCAAGTAGGTGAAGAAGCTGGGAGCGCTGCTCGGAAGTAAGGTCATCGGCAATGAAAGGTGTGAATAAGTCAGGCGATGGCGGAGCAGAAGTGGAAAGTGCACAGAAGTCGGTGAGCTCTGCATACGAAGCATCCGGCACGTCGGTTATAAACATGTCATCAATAGGCTGAACATGGCCAAGTGCTTCGCCGCGAAGAGCCATCAGGGCTGTAGGAAGCGGATTGCAGACAACAAAAGCGCTGAAACCAGCTGAAAGGTCAAGCGCGGCGAAAGGCAGGGGAAGATCTTTGCGGGTCATGAAGAGTTCTGAAGGAGTGAAGAGGACAGCGCCTTCATAGACAGCGCCACAGAAGACGGGAACAACGGCAGACGAGTACGGCGGTATGGCGATGTCTTCTCTAAGAACTAGCTTAGCGGAAAGAGAAGTGGCGCCGACGAGGGGCACGTCACACAGAGGCGATAATTCAACTTCAGCACGTGCACAATTGATGACGGCGTTATTGCGCGAAAGAAAGTCCCACCCAAGTATCACGTCGTGAGAACAGGACTGGAGAACCACAAACTCCACAATATAGAGAACGCCCTGAATAACAACTCGAGCTGTGCATGCTGCTGAAGGCTGAACTGGCTGCGCGCTTGCTGTGCGAAGACAAAACCCAGAAAGTGGCGTCGTAACTTTTCGTAAAGCGCGAGAGAGGCGTTCGTTTAGGACAGACACGGCTGCTCCAGTATCAATTAGCGCAACGATAGGGACGCCGTCAACAGTAAGATCGACAACGTTCGAAGGCGACAATAGAGGACTTGTACAGATCGATGGTGACGCAGTTCTTGCCTCCTGAACTGCGGCGCTTAGTTTTCCTCTTGCGTGGGTGAAGGGCGCCGACGCATGGGGGACAACGAGCGGCGACGCGGGGAAGGTGAACGACGTGTAAAGACCGGGCGCTCGGCTGGTGGCCTGTTCGACTGCCGACTAAGATAAGTGTCGTGGAAAGGCTGCACGTTGGCGTAGGGAGGCGACTGCACAAACTTATCAGAGTGCAGCATGCGGCGGCGGCAGAGTCGTGCAACGTGGCCGGGAATACCGCAGGCATAACATATGGGCCTGTTGTCTTGTGTGCGCCAAGGATTAGTAAAGGCAGGAGCAGGTCGATGAACGGGACTATGAACGAGTGGTGGCGGCCGAGGATGTAGGGCAACCAGTGGTTGACGAGGGGGCTGCGCGGCGACGGATGCGTAAGTAGGTGGCGCGACGCCAGGGTACAGCTGATGCTGCATTGGTAGAGCCTCAGCAACTTGAGGCTGCGCGGCGACGGTTGCGTAGGTAAGTGGCGCGGCGACAGGGTACTGCTGATGCTGCATAGGTAGGGCCTCAGCAACTTGCTCTTCAATAACCCGCCGGAGCGTAGGGGCGAGCTGTGTAGGAGGCTGTGAAGGCAGCGGCTGCTGTTGGGGTAGCTCAGCAAAGGGCATTAGAGAGAGCTGACGTGCAATTTCCTCCCGCACGAAAGCGTGGATTTGTGTGAGCAGGGGGGAGCGATCAGGGAGGACGGTCATGGAAGAGAGGGCCTCGTCAGCCACTGAGGGGCGCCTGGTCAAAGCGCGTTGCCTTCTCAACTCGTCGTAGCTTTGGCACAAGTTTATGAGCTCTGCTACGGTGCGCGGACTCTTGGCGATCAACATTTGAAAAATGTCATCGGCGATGCCCTTCAAAATGTGCTTTAATTTCTCATTTTCGGGCATAGAAGCATCCACACGTTTGCACAGGTCGAGAACCTCTTCGATGTAACAGGTGAATGTTTCACCGGGTTGTTGCGCTCGCTCTCGTAACCGCTGCTCGGTGCGCAACTTGTGGACGGCAGGGCGACCGAAAACTGCAGCGAAACTGGTCTTGAACGCCGACCAGGACTGAAAGTCGGCTTCGTGATTCTTAAACCACAGGTGAGCCACTCCCGCGAGGTAGAATATGACGGCATTTAACTTGGCGGTATCATCCCATCGATTGTGCAAGCTCATTCGTTCGTACGTAGCCAACCAGTCATTGACGTCCTGTTCGTCCGTACCGCTGAAAACCGCTTGATGGCGTTGCGGGACAGCGCCAAAGCAGGCAACGGGGGGTGGCGGCGGCGTCGGCTGGCGAGAGTCAGGCATGACGGGAGGCAGAGTCCGAGACCGGAGCTCCAGGGTGTAGAGGTTCTTGAGTACCCAGCACCTCCACCAATTGTAATGGGTGCACTGAACAGTTCCGATGGTAACGTCTCTTCGTAACCGAGGAGGCAGGTGACGCAGAGCAGGAACAGCTGGTAGCTCGAACGGCTCACACTCGTGCCAAGCACTGGCGATCCGGCTGGCCCACTTGTTGCACAGCAGGCATGGAAGAGACGATCTGGCTGGCCTTGTTCCTGTGCTCTTCTCCTTCATTACAAAATAAATAAATAAATAAATAAATAAATAAATTGAAGAGTGCACTAATTCTAAGATAATTTTTTCTCATGATTTCAAATGTTACGAGCTCCTTTGTGAGAAGAGCAAATCCATATCAAGCTGGAAATGTTCATTTTCGACACCCCATGGCTTCGTAGATTGTCATTGTAATCAATCCCAAATTATGAATTAATTTTGATTTCTAGTACCATGCCACCGAAGCGACACTCAGCGAGGTGAACTCACTCGAAGGGTCATTAAATTTGCTCACGTGACTGGGCTATGTCAAGTGCATTTCTGTGGCACAATCCAAGGATGTGTATACAAATGCAAGCAACATGTGTCCTAATATACTGTATAAAGAAAAGTTCTTTGCTGAAATTTTCTTAACTGTGCTGTTAACTTTTACATCACAACTGACACCTAATGATCAAAATCAGTTAGTTGAATCATGATTATGTTTTGCATTGTTTTAGATAGTCCCTAAGTAGGAACAGGCTGTATATGAACCTGCATGCTCATGCAAGCATACTTCTCTTAGCTGTCAGTTTACAATTATTGCACATTGGCCAAAAGTGAATGAGCAACATTGCATGTTTGCATTGACAATACTTTTGCACACATACATGCTAAGAAACAGTGTGTACTACAAAAAATGAAACAGGAGGCTCACTTTGTTTAGCACCATACAGTAGACCAGATAATTCTTACTCGAGGGGACCCCAGAATTTCATTTGAATTATCAGATGCAAGCATAAACATGACTTGGGGAAACATATTAGCCTATACTGTAATGAAATATTCATTTATTCGCATTTTTAAAATCAACTGCAAATTGTTGACGGCTTTTAGCAGCTTGTGACTTCAAAACTAAGTTTTCTATTCCAGCAAGGGCAACCAGTTCTTTTCTCCTCATGGTTTTGACAGCTTTGACAACTGCAGGCAGGCAATCAGCTTCATTTTCAGCTGTTTGAAAGATATATGCACTCAAATGTTCAGCTGAAGTGACAAAGGCAGCTGATATTTCCGGTACGGACAATAAAAATAACTTTGAACTAGCAGAATTAACCAAATGCTGCAGTTTGAATTAAGCGGCTTTTAAGTACATTAAAAACTTAGTGTGTCAAACAAAAATACAAAATTTGTTTGAATTAACTGAGACTACGAAATATCCAAGTTTGAATTATTGCAAGTTTACTGTAGGAAGGCCATCCAGTGCAACAAGATAACAGCATTGTAAAAACAAGGTGCGCAAAAGTATATAAACTGCCTTTCACATTCCATATGAGCAGAGGTCATGAAACAACCACTGGATGAGTCGCTGCCTCTTTTCAAAGTGCATCCCAGCACGATGTTTCTCAACAGCCGTTTGGATGTCCAGCGGTACTGGTGGGAGTGTGTATGACGTAAGTGTAGGTGCTAGCTGCAGCGGCATTTGTGCTACTTCAACGTCCAAAACATCCACAACTCTGCAATAGTAGGCGAAAATAACCACAGCTATAAAACAGCAAGAAGAATCTCAGAATTTTTCTATAGTGAATAAAAGAGGTGGTAGTCAACTGGTAGTCAATCTTCTAGATTCTTTCTTACAGCTAATGAAAAACATACAAATAAATTTAATCGTATATTAGTAGGAAAATTATGAATACCTGCGCTCGTGGCATTATAGGCGATTTTTTTAATGGAAAACATAGGTAAAATCCTATGGAAGTTTAGTGCAGGGAACATACAGACAGACAATAAAGTATATCAAGCACGGGCACCAACAAATGTACCATTTGTTGAGCATGCACTCGAGGAAAATATGTGACGACAAAAAAAGTGTTGAAAAAGTGCCATTCATAAGATTGCACTCGGAATGGTGCAGGCTTGTGGATGCTTCATTTTGCCGCAAACAGAGGCATTATTTTTGTTAAAGAATGCCTCCAATGCGTACTGTGACATGCGCTTTTGCTTCTGCCTACAATTTGCCTACTGAAGTCGTCACTCGCATTCAAATGCAAAGTGAATGGCCGAATGTGCATACCTATTCTCTTCCTTGCAATTTCAGCGTCCTCCTTAAGATACTCATTTGCGCATAGTTCTGTCTGGCCAATGTAAACTTTGTTGCATGATGTAGTTATGAAGGGACACCCACGTTGTTTTATGTTGCGCAAGTGTCCTTAGCTGGACTTGTTAGTTTAAGTATATTATGACAAAACAGTGCAGACGACGGGACTCGTAAAACGGCCAGGTGCTGAACAGAATATTGTCCTGTTCGTTTTTCACCCATCCCGTCATTTGTGCTGTTTCGCCATAATTATCTTCTATTCTCATTTGCTTTCAGCATACACCCGGGAGCAGAGTTCTTGCAACTTATTAGGGTCTGAAGAAGCGAGAGGGTCAACATGTCTGTCTGCAACCTTTTGAGGTTGTATGAAATCCTGTGTAAATGTAGACAACCTTTGGCCTTTCCTTCAAGCGTTCAGGCTGCGCCTTTACCCTTCCAGCAGCAAATTTAACTCTCTGCAAGAGATACTCGGCCACAGCAATGAAAACCACAAGGAGGCCCACTGAAGAAAAGGTGGCCTACCTGGAAATCAAATGTATTGTACGAGATGTCAGCACTACTTCCAGAGACCAGATTCTATGCACAGTCATGCATAACACTTTTTCAGAATGATCGAGTGGGCATAATGAAAAGGCAGAAGTCCTTTCTTGGCAACGTAGAAAGTACCCACAACGTACATGATCAGAACACAATTTCAGTTTCAAATCGTTAAGCTGCGATCTATCCTTCCCACCTGCTGCATGCCATGGTGGCTCAGTGGCTCTGGCGTTGCTCTTCTAAGCGTGAGGTTGCGGGTCCGATTCCTGGCCATGGCAGCTGCATTTCCATAGGGTGAAATGTGAAGGCACTTGTGTATGTGCATATAGGCTTATACAAAGAAGCCCAGGCATTCAAAATAATCCAGTGGCTCCCACCACAGCATGCCACACAATCAGATCGTGGTTTTGGAACGTAAAACTACAGAAATACATTCCTTTACATTGAGAAAAAGTGTCTTGCATGGCAGCGCATGGAATCTGTGCTCTGGAACTAGTGCCCACATATCATACAATACCTTTGACTTCCAGGCAGGCCGACTTTTTTTCAGCAAGCTTCCCTATGACGGCAGTGTTTGCTGTGGCCGAGTGTTTCATTGAAAGTGCGAAACTTGGGGCTGGAAAGGAAAGGACTCCGCCTGAATGCTTGAAGGAGAGGCCACAGGTCGTGCTGCATTTACACGGGATTTCATGCAGGCAGCCATGATGAACGTCAGGTTATTTTACACCCTAATAAGTTGAGTGAATGAATGTTAGATGTTTAATGGCGCAAGGGCCAGGTATGGCCAATGAGAGCCATGCCCGGGGTAATGAGTTCGCAGTGTAGTTATAAGTTCTATGAAGTTGATGTGACATGGCTGTAAAGGGGCCTTAAAAATGGTCGCTCTAAAGTGCAACACCGCACGCTCATACCTGCGGTGTTGCGCAGCGTTTCACTCGCCGCATCTGCAAGCTGTCGTAAAGTCTTAACTCTTTTAAACGTTAAAAAATTGTGTATTTATTCTATTATCGAATAATAATATGAAAATCCGAATATATGACTAGTTTCCATGTTGTTTTTATTTAACGATGTAGGCGTGGATGCTTCGTGTGCAGGGGCCAACCTTGCGCATCGCTGCGACGGAAATCGCGCTGCCGCAAACGCATGTGAAAGCTGGCCGCGAAAATCACTCTGCGACGTGCGCGGCAGAACGGTTTTTTTTTCTTGCCCCAATCGCGCCATGTGAAACAGCCTGAAGGCGTCGAGCAGGCCTACTGCTCGATAGTGAAATCTTCGTCACAAGAGGGATCGCTCGACTGCATGGAGGAAAAGCGAAAGTGATGCGACCAACTTCAGCCAGGAGTTCAAGCACGTGAACAAGGGCATGACGATCGGATTCTTCGAGGAAATAGTGCAAACCAGCAATCCGTTGGTCCTCTCGAACACTGCCGCATCTACCTCGACAACCACAGTGTCCGAACCAGACTTCAACATAAATTCAAGTCTCTCCCAGAGTAAGCAGCAACAGCTCAGAAGTCTTCGATGACACGACTGCTTTTCGACGTCATCCAGGATTCGACAAACATCAGTTGCAAAGTATCGCATAATAACGAAAGAGTGCGCTCGACCACTCCGCCAGAGCGCTTACCGAGTTTCGACGCCAGAACGTGAAGATATAAGACAAGTCGACGAAATGCTGCGCTACATCATCCAGCCGTCGAAAAGCCCTTGTACATCTACTGTTGTCTTGGTGAAGAAGGATGGAACCCTACGTTTCTGCGTCGATGATCGTCGGCTGAACAAGATAAAAGAGGATGTATACCCCCTCCCATGGATAGATGAAGCAATAGATCGGCTCACCAACGCAAAATACTTCTCGTCGATGGATCTGAATACTGGCTATTGGCAAATAGAAGTCGACGAGAGGGATCGAGAAAAAAACGCCTTTATCACGCCAGACGGCCTCTACGAGTTCAAAGTTGTGCCATTCGGACTGTGCTTGGCACTTGAAACGTTCCAGCGTGTGATGGACACGGTGTTCTCAGGGTTGAAGTGGCAGACCTGTCTTGTCTACTTGGATGGCGGCGGCGTCTTCGCCGGGAATTCCGATGATCACCTTAGGCGGTTTGCGACAGTACTAGAGGCAGTGAAGTCATCAGGGCTCACTCTGAAGCCAGAAAAGTGTCGCTTCGCTTACGATGAGTTTCTGTTCCTCGGCCACGTCATCATCAAGTCTGGAGTGTGCCCCAACCCACAGAAGACCGCTGCCATCGCAGTTCCAGCAGCCCATCGACAAGGCAGTGCCTAAATTCCTTGGTATGTGTGCCTAATACAGGCGTTTTGTGAAGGACTTTTCACGCATCGCTGAGCCGCTGACACATCTAACTAAGTGTGATATGGAGTTGAAGTGGAAAACGCCGCAGGCCAACGCATTTCAAGAACTCAAACGAAGCATGCGGTCACCACAGGTACTTGCGCACTTCGACGAGGACGCCGATACAGAAATCCACACTGACGCCAGTAGCCTAGGCCTCGGGGCCCTCCTAGTTCAAAGGAAAGGCGGACTTTAACAGGTTATAGCTTAATTACGCTAGACGGTCGCTATCAAAAACGGTATGCAATTGTTCTACGACCGAAAAAGAATGCCTGCGTTCTGCTCTGTGGCCGCTTTTCCCATGGTCCCCACGGCCCGCATCGTAATCCGCAATGATGCCCTCCGGGTGACGCGGCTTCCGCGATGCGTCAGTCACAACCTTGAAATATGTCAACAGATCCATCTTCTTGATGCACGGCATCCCGCAGCCAATATCTATCGAGTGGATCCCCACGCGACCTTCTAAGCTTCCAAAGGCGTGCGGATTCCGCGACCCGTATAGCGACCTCTCCATCGTCACTGCCTCATCTCTTTCACCCAGATGATGCCACCCTCCTTTTAACAAGAAAGGAGCCCCTCCGGCGCCGCACACGTGCTCTCATACCTCCGTGTGCGGTAAACCTCCCCCGCGGCCTTACCCGTGCAGAGGAGGTTGCGCTTCGGAGGATCCGGGTCGGGGTTGCCCTCACTCCTGCTGTGACTCGGAAGTGGCCGCAATTTCGTCTGTTATATCCTCGCCCTGGGTGTCCAGTCTGCAAGTCGCGAAATGCTTAAGCCAACATCCACCACCTGCTATGGATTTTTCCTGCATTCAAACCGACAAGGCTCCGGCACCTCGCAGCAGCGGGACTTTCGCCGCATGATCCTAGCGATTACACTGCGTGGATGCAGGGACCACATTATCGATCCCTCGAGGACTTCATTAAATCCGCAAATCTTTTTTCATTCATTTAATCGTCCTTATTCACCCTCATCTCATATCCCTGTATGCCCCAAGGCGTTTAACCTCGCATTAAAAGAAAGCAATGCCTCGCCATCATTTGGGCTACAGCCAAATTTCGTCCTTACCTAACGATACCTTCACAAGATTGGACAAGCACGGGACCCTGAATGTAGCATCTGTCACACTCTCGAGACAATAGCTCACGTACTTTGCGTGTGCCCTCAATATGCGGCCGAACGAAGAACATGCAAATCTACAGTTGACAGCTTGGACTCCCGCCCCTTTTCAGAAGAAAAGCTTTTGGGCGCGTAGAGGCGTGTTCACTGTGCCCAACGTGCCATAATATCACTTTTGAACTATTTAAGTGAGACTGGTTTAGACGATCGCCTCTAGAAGCTGTGAGACGTGCAGTCAGCGCGAAATGTATTTGCGCAATAACTTTTTGTGACAAGATTACTTTTTGTATGGACAAGATTACTCTTACGTGTATTGCGTCTACAGTGCGCATCCACATATTGGACAACCTGTAGATAGTATCTCATTGTACCATAACATAATCACCCGCCACCTACCTTTCCCTACATTTCCCACTTCTACTTTCCCCAATGAGGAGTAGCAGGCTAGAGACACGCTCTCCAGGCCGACCTCTCCTCCTTTCTCTGCATTGAAATCTACTCCTACTCCTGTCCTTACCTATATGGCAGGCCATTCAAAATCGTCAGCGACTACCACGCGTTGGGTTGTCTAGCGAAATTAAAGGACTCCGCAGGACGCCTGGCGCAGTGGAGCCTCAGACTGCAAGAATATGAGATCACTGTAATGTACAAGTCCGGACGAAAACACTGATGCTGACTGCCTATCACGCGCCCCCATTGACTCTCCGCCGCAAGACGACGAGGATGAAGACGCATTCCTTGGAAAAATAAGCGCGGAAGACTTCACTGAACAGCAACGGGCAGATCCGGAGCTAAAAGGCATCGTCGAGTATTTGGAAGGGAACATCGACGTTGTCCCTAGGGCATTTAGGCGAGTTCGTTTTCAATTCAAAAGAACCTACTCGTGAAGAAGGCCTTCTCGTCAGTCCGCGCCAAGTGCCTTCTTGTTGTTCCCTGAACACTCCGTCCAGACGTACTACACGCACTACATATGACATGCGACCGCTGGTCACCTCGGATTCTCCCGGACGCTATCGAGGATACAAGAAAGGTATTACTGGCTGCGCCTGACCGCCGACATCGCCCGTTACGTCAAGACATGCCGAGACTGTCAGCGACGTAAGACACCACTGACAAGGCCAGCGGGATTACTACAGCCGATCGAAGATCCTTGCCGACCGTTTCAGCAGATCTGCATGTATTTGTCGGGATGCTTTCCAACGTCAAGATCCGGAAATAGGTGAATCGTTGTGAAACCTCACCCGTTTCGCTGGAACTAAAGCTCTGCCGAAAGGTAGCACAGCCGAAGTGGCGAAATACTTCGTCGAGAACATGCGGCTGCAACATGCTGCCCCAGAAGTCATCATCACCGACAGAGGAATAACCTTTACAGTGGAGCTCACCCAAGCCATTCTGCAACGCAGCCAGACAAGCCACAAGAGGACAACTGCCTACCACCCACAGACGAATGGTCTCACGGAGCGCCTAAATAAGACCCTCGCCGACATGCTAGCAATGTACGTCGACGTCGAGCACAAGACGTGGGATGCCGTCCTGCCAGAAACAACATAGGTCACGCCGTTCAAGCTGGTTTACGGCAGGAATCCTACGACGACTCTCGACGCCATGTTGCCGCACGTCACTGACGAAGAGAATCTTGACGTTGCCACATATCTCCAGCGCGACGAAGAAGTCCGACAGCTCACCCGCCTGCAGATGAAGAACCAGCAGAGAACCGATAGCCGACACAACCTTCGGCGACCATATGTCAAGTACCAGCCTGGCGACCGTGTTTGGGTTGGGACTCCGATACACCAACGAAGACTCGGCGAGAAGCTTTTACGCCGCTGTTTCGGACTCTACAAGATCATCCGCCGCATTGGCGCACTCGACTACGAGGTCGTGCCAGACGGCATTACGCTATCACAACGACACGTCTCATGACATGAAATACAGTAGAATCTCGTTATTAAATTTTACGGGACCGCCGAATTTAATGCGTTAATTTGAGTTATCGTCGTACTGAAAAACCAATAATTTCATGTCAGTAATGTAACACAACAAAGAAAATTACATACCTTTGCAGCATATGCACGTGTTCGTACGTAAATACTAAACGAGAACGCTGGGCACAGTTTAACTACAATTTATTCTTGAAGAAGTCTGTAATCTTCTTCTGGCGAGTAGACAACAAGCGCTGCAGGACGAACGCCTCCATAACCTCGACCTTCCTCTGAACGTCATCGGGGACATCTTTACAGCGTCCGAGGAATGATCGCATCTTTTCTAGAAAGACGAAAACATCCGAGCTGGAAATAGTCTCTTCCTCTTCACGTGTTGATTCAGTGTCGACATCGTCTTCGTCACTACTGCAATCTTCTTTCTCACGCACTTTATTCACGACGTCTTCGTTGGTGAGCTCCGCGGATGTAGCCGCCGCGCTGTCGCAGTCAATGTAATCATCGAAGGTTACCACGGTGTCGACGGGGAGCTTCTCGGTAAGCTCATTCCACAGTTCTGGATTGAGCCCCTCTGTGCCCTCCAGTCTTGTGGCGTAGCCGAAGCCTTTAAAAGGCCTGCCTTTTGCCAGCAGTTGCTGATCGTGCTTGCCTTCACGTTCCACCACGACCCTGGAAGCATTTCTGTAGCTTGAGGAATGTTTACCTGTATGGGCAGCTTCAGTCGAATATTCATCAGGAGGCGCTGTACAACACGCTTCCGAAATTCGGCCTTCACACATCTGATGATGCCCTGGTCCAAAGGTTGAGCAAAGTACAATTCGGGGGCATTGCTCAATCGCACGTTCACGATATGCGCCGAGCAATTGTCAACGATGAGGATAATTTTTCTGTTTTTCTTCTTCATTGTGTCATCGAGCTGCAGCAGCCGCTGAGTGAACAATTCTCGCGTCATCTACGCTTTTTTGTTGGCTCGGTAGTAGCAAGGAAACGAGATGTTTTTCAAGCAGCGCGCCTTAGCAGACTTCCCAACAACTAGCGGGTTGAGTTTTTCCGTACCCGTGGAGTTGCAGCACAACCGAACCGATACGCGGAGACGTGATTTCTTTCTGCCCTTGCACCTGTAACCTTTGAAGTTCATTGTTTTATCAGGCAACAACTCATAAAATAACGCCGTTTCATCGCCGTTGAAAACGTTGTCTGGAGAGAAAGACTCGATGATCTCTTAAAAGCGCTCGTTCCGCCAAGCAATCGCACTCTCAGCGTCTGCTGCCTTTTCTTCGCCACAAGCAACCTGCCACGCAATGCCATTCCTTTGCCGAAAGCCGTAAAGCCATCCGGAAGTTGCATCGAAACCGGAGATGTCCAAGGCCGCCGCGAACTCTAGCACCTTCTCTTGAATAATTGGGCCTGACAAAGGCACATCGTTTTGTCTGGCATCCTTAAACCACGTGGAGACGGCGTCGTCGACGTTCTGGTAGTTGCCAAGCCGCAAGCGTTTTCTTGAGGGAGCGAGCTGTGACTCTCGATGCAATTTCATAATCTTTTACCGATCCTTGAGCATCGTTGCCATTGTTGACGGGGGAATATCACGCTCCCTGCACAGGTCGACTAGCCTTCTTCCAGCATTCAGCTTCGTCAAAATGTCCACTTTTTTTTAGCGAAAACTGGCGTCGCTTCTTTTTAACGCGGGGGCCAGGAGAACTCATTGTCAACAAAGCGAACGCACAACACAATCACAGCACCGATAACTTCGCAGCTCCTGCCTATTGCTATCAACGTGGTGACGCTAGGCCTACGACGTAGTAGGAGAGTCCGAACCATAGAGTTTTTCACTATAACACCTATAGAGGGTAATCTGGCGCCACCGTGTATGGGAGTTTCCTAACAGGCGCTGTGCCGTCATGGGAATGACGGTATATGTATCTGCGAGGCTTGTGTTGGCTGCTGTTGTAAGAGGCTTCGTCCAAAGCATGGATATGGCTACACAAATAACGCATTCTTAAAGTAAGATCTTCATAAAATGTTTCCATTTACGTATATTACATCTTTACTCACCTACAATGCATGACGAAGCGAAGAAAAGCAAGAGCATACGACAAACTGTTTCAAAGCGAGCGCGAATCTTGTCGTCTGTCCTCCAACTTTAGTGGCCTGCTGATACTTTTTACGTATCATATAATTGTACATGCAATAACAAGTTCTCATAGTTAAACAAAACATGTTCTTGTTAGCTAAAACAACTTTTTACTTGCTGTTTTAGTACAAAATGAATCAGTGTGACAGACGGAACAGTGCTTGCCAGGCACGTCTTCAAGGTGTGCTGGCTCTCCGAGAACGATGCCAATCCGAAGTCACAATATACCGGTATTCCCATGCATACCACAGCGCAGCAGTGCTAGATTTCCCTCTAGGTAATATAGTGAGAAACTCTATGGTCCGAACAATGCCTCTTTCACTAGATGCCTGCCGCGTTTTCCCAGTGGCACGGCCGCTGGATAAAAAAAGAAAGGTTATCCAGTGGCCGTGCATTGGAGCGGTTTCTGTAGTTCAGGGTAGTCGTGGAGAGATGGCGATCGCTGCCGACCCTACTTCCTGTTGCGGAGAAAGTGACCATTACTAGGCTGGCGAGCGCTTGACCAATGGCTTGACGAGGGACCGCGGGTTCTGCCTCCGGGATCACAACAGGCGCCGCTAAGAGGTCGGAGGCAAAGAAACGTGATTCCAGTTTGGAGCAGCCGCCGCAACTAGCGCTCGCAGCCAACCCTGGTGACACAACGTATAACTAGGTTGTGTCACCAGGGTCTGCTTAATGTCGCAGGGGATGTATAGCGAGCTCGCAATAATGGAAATAGACGAAGAGGGGAAGTACAGCCTCGGAAGTGATCATAAGCGTATTAGTCTACAGTTGGGAGCCCTGCACAAAAGAGAAATGCAGAGAATTAAAAAATAGTACGCAGAATTAAATGACGAACAAGTAGAGCAAATAGCGGCCGGCATAGAGGAAGCAATAGAGAAATATCCCATGGAAAAGTGGGATTATAATCAGTTAGAACTACTCATTAGCATAAAAATAAGAGAAGTAAACGGAATAAACCGCTGGAGAGGAAAGAGGAAAACACGAAGTTGGCGGAATAAGGAAATTAGGGAGGTCATCGAACAACGACGCTTGGCATCATGGGAACACAGAGAAGCAAAGAGGGCGCAGTTATGTGAAGAGGAAGTAGGCCAAAAATGGGAATCTTATCGATAAAACAAAAACCAACCAGAGCAGGTCCTCGTCCAGGCTAAAATAAAGCAGTCCTCTGATCGTTGGCTGGCTGAAGTTCGCGATGCAACTAAAGGGGGGGTCAAGAAAATTCTGGAACCATATACTCTGGCTGGGTAAAGCGAATCACAGAAAGCAGGAACAGATTCACGATGCCGAGGGAAATTGTTTAGAGGGAGATGACGCTTTGAATACATTGGTTCAGTTATAGCTGAGTCCTTTTAGGAAAGACGATAGGGTAATCGCCCCAAATGAGGGAGCAAGACAGGATAGCACAATACAAAACAGCTTAGAACAGACCAATCTTAACTGGAAAAAGGCGGATGCAAATGTTCCAAAATGCACGTACGTAGGGACAGACGAAATTCCAATCAAGTTAATTAATGAACTTGGCTCAAGAAGCAAGGAAACGCTGATGAAAGCATTGGAGACAGTCATAACAAATAAGCTAATTCCGCACAGCTGGAAACAGAGTAAAATGAATTTGATTTACAAAGGGAAAGGCGATAAGACCAACATCAAATCCTTCCGAGCAATAACGATAACGTCAACTATACATATAGCCTGGCAATGCAGCCGGTGAAATTAAAAGTGCAGTCATGGGTAGAAAGTAATAAAATACTCGGAGAACCTCAGAACGGATTCAAAAGTGGTAGGCGCTTAGATGATAACGTGTTCGTACTTACCCACTGCATAGAAATAGCTAAGGCGGAAAATAGACTTCTGTATTTAGCCTTCCTGGACATAAGTGGGGCATACGAAAATGTGAACAGGGAACTCCTGTGGAACATATTAAAAGATGAAGGTATTGGTCATGAGGTAATTTTTCTACAGGAAATATATCGAGAAAATAATGTTGAAATAACATGGGAAGGAATTAAGAGTACGACAACTGTCGAGGTAGACAATGGATTAAGGCAAGGTTGTCTTCTATCACAGCTGCTGTTCATGCTTTATATGATAAGTATGGAAAGAATGCTACAAGGAAGCAATCTAGGGTATCATCAGTCGTACAGATTAGGCGGAAAGGTTTCTGAGCAACGACTACCGGGTTTAATGTATGCGGACGATATTGTACTGTTAGCAGATTGCCAGGAAGATTTGCAAACTCTGGTTAATTACTGTGGAGACGAAGGAGACAGTCTAGGTTTCAGTTTTAGAGCAGCTAACTCCGGTGGCATGTTTTTCAACGATGCAACTGATCAGGAGCTTACAATATAAGGCCACGAAATACCCCAAGTGGCCGAATACAAATATATCGGGGTATGGATAAACAAAGAGCAGGTGTACACGGAAAAGCACGAACAGTCTCTCGTAGCAAAAGGGCGAAGAGATGCCGGGATAATGAAAGATAAGGCATTGTGTTGGTACAACAGGTATGAGGTACTGAGAGGTATTTCGAAGGGCGTAATGGCGCCGGGGCTTAATTTCGAGAATGCGGTCCTGTGCTTAAGGGAAGAGGTTCAGTCGGGACTAGAAGTAACTCAGAGAGCTGTTGGAAGATTAGCACTAGGTGCCTGCAGGAAAACCACAAAAGAAGTAGTACAGGGGGATATGGGTTGTGCATCGTTCGAAGCACGGGAAGCTCAGAGTAAAATCCTATATGGAAAACGCCTGAGGAAACTGGACGATAACAGGTGGGCAGCTAAGGTATTTAAATATCTATACAGAAAGAGCGTTGACTCACAGTGGCAGAAAAGAACTAGGAAGCTAACCAGTAAGTATGCCAGACACGAGGACGGAGAAAGACAGAGCATTAAACGACAGGTTAAAAACGCGGAAGGTAAAAATTGGATAAATTCAATGGAAAACAAGCATAGTGCTGAACTATATCGATACTGGAAACAGCGGATCAGGAAGGGAGCGTTTTATGATAACTCAAGAGGCAGTGCCCCACTCTTTGAAGCTATAGGTGAGGATTTCTTAGAACGTGGAGCTATAAAAGAAATTTAACGAAGAAGACACATGTACTGTGTGTGGTAAATCTGTAAAAACAATAGAACACCTTATACTGAAATGTGATGGTATCCGTCCCGATTTCGATGCGGGCACAGTCACGCTTCTTGAGGCCCTAAGGTTCAGAGATAACAATAGTCATGTAAATAAATGTGCGGTGGAAATTAGCAAAAAGCGATTGGAGCGCCCGTGGTGTCGTCGTCTTTCTTGTGTGTGTTGTTTTTTGGCGCAAAATCTTTTCAGTATGTAAGCGATTGGAGGATTGGTGGCTCAAAAGCAGAGAGGTGACGTAAGGTTAAAAGTGTACGAAGACGTATTCAAAGGAAATGGCGAATTTTAATAACTTAAAACACAGTTTAACAAAAATAAAAAGTTGAGCATGGTGGCAACTGCCATCACTCCGTTTCAAAGGGGGCGCTCCTACCTTCCATCCATCCATCTGGTGGAGAGGAAGAAAGAGGAGAGGGACCGGAACCTGTTTCTCAGCTCACGCGGCAGGCATCCTTTAAAGGAAGCATTGGTCCGAACATGACCATACGCGACGCTAACGCTGAGGCCGATGCTGCTGGGGCTGTACCCGTTAAAACGGGTTCCCCAGCGCATGGCTGCTGCTGCGGATGATGATGACAGGTATAAGCCCCAATTCGGTGCGGAAACTTCAGCGGAACTTCGTAATAACGAAGCACCTTCGTGATTACGGCAATAAATTACGTACGTTTTGCTGAACTATCCGGTAATCTGAAATTCGTAGTTTTAAGTGTTTTACATTGAAAATATAGGCATTTTGTCAGGAATTTTTAAAAATTTCGTAACACTTAAAAGTTCGTTAATGTCGTGTTCTTAGTAACGAGATTTTACTGTAATTACTTATGTGAGCACATTGGTTACGATGTTGATTATTTCTTTGATGTGGCTAAGGAGACTGGGAAAAACAAACTAATAAAAGCATTCGCGATGTCAGTCGGAAAGGAGTAAACATTTCCATAATAATGAATAATTTATAAATTCATTAATAACACGTCATTGCTTACGAGTGTTACCTTTCAAAATCCTCTCTTCATGGTATTGTTTGCGGCTGCTTTTCACAAGAGTGTTAGGGTATTGCAGTATTTTTTATGATTTTAAGGAATTGATTGTAAGGTTCCTTCTTAGTTTTTCTGTAAAGGTTATCCTTATGTGAAACTTCGCACAATACTAGTAGTTAACCAGCGGTTATGTGGAAAAGTATAGATTTTTCGGCATGTAACAGTTAAGTAGAATATGGAGCACAAGTAGAAATTACAAGGAATAAACTCAGTGTAAGAAGAGTGGGCGAGGTAAAGACTGGGGTGAGGTGGTACACGTGACCAGTCAGCTTCTGCACGAATCTATTTTTCGTGAAAAATTGATTTACTTAACATTTTATTGAGTTGAAATGCAGTTATTGACACTTGTATTCACCATTCTTTTAATAAGCACTCAGTTTGTACTGTGTGAACACTAAGCTGCAGGCTTTCTTTCTGTGTCTTGTTTTGTACACCTGCATTTCATTTATCATGTAATAACAACTTGCCCAGCAGTGTATAACCTGGCTGTTGCCGACCGTCAACCATGATGGCGGACATGTTTATTTAATGGACACCACTGGGTCAGCAGTGTGTAGGATTCATTTGTTTTCAGTAAATTAGCACTGCTCTAACTGCATTAGCTGGTCACTGAGTGGAACATTCACTTTCACATGCTTTCCCATCAATCTTCCAAAACAAAATGTGAAAAGTAGTGTGACATAAGCAAAATGAATGCCATGGTTGCTTAGTGGCTATGGTGTAGGGCTGCTAAGCACGAGGTCACGGGATTTAATCCCAGCCACAGCGGCCGCATTTTGATGTAGGCAAAATGCGAAAACACCTATGTACTTAGATTTCGGTGCACGTTAAACAACCCCAGGTGGTCCAAATTTCCAGTCCCACACTACGGCATGCCTCATAATCAGATCATGGTATTGGCACGTAAAACCCCATAATTTAATTTCATTTTTTAGCAGAATGAATCTGACACTTTTATTGATGACCTGCAATACCTGCACGAAATGCAGGCTAAAAAGTTAATAAGAACTTAGCTCATTAGCATATGGTAAATTCTCTTGTGCTATAGAAGTGTGCTCCCCATCTGTAACGCATTGAAGAAAACAAACGAAAAGCAATGATCAAATCTACGCTTGTATGCTCTTGCAAGTACAAATTATTTAAAAGATTGGGCTGCACTGCCTGAGAGTTTGTATTCAGAGCACCAAAAATACAACAGGAAGTAGACATGTTACGAATGCGCAGGTAGTCAGCTTTACAAATCTCTAGTAGTGTACCTTAAGAAAGTGCACTGCCGAAAGTTAAACATTTCACTTCTGCAGTGAACAAATTGATACATTGAGGTTTTCTAAGGAAAAATTTATCTTTGCATAAAAAGCCATCAACTGCTTTATTTTTCAGCATTATCCTACATGATATGCATTTCTGCGCATCCTGAAGGGGGTCAAGGATTGATGACATATTGGCGACATAGTGACACAGATCAGATCTCTGCATTTACAGATTGAAGGGCTTTCCCACAAAACAAGCACACCTTTTCAACAGACATCAGTACCAAGTCTATGGTAACTCTGAAATTTCATATGCAAAATTAAACAACTTGTTGGGAGAGTACTTCAGTTTTTTTCATTCAAAACACCAATGATTAAGCTTCACTCTGATGTATCACAGCACATGTTGTGCCAAATGGCTTTTTGGAATAAAACAATGAAAAATAAAAGCACTAACAATTAACTTGTGTGTGGTAAGGAAAACTTTTACAATATTTCCAGCATGCAAATTAGTATATTTTGCTCAGAATGATGCCTACCATTCTTTGGCAGCATTTGTACAGACTATTTTGAACACAAACAGCCCTTGATTGCATACCATGAATGCATAATAAAGGGACACTAAAGGCAAATGATAAGTCGACGTCGACTATTGAAATACCATTCGAGAAACCTCGTAGTGCTTGATTCGTGCCAAGAAAATACTTAGTTTACGAGAAAATTGCATCTGAAGAGTCCGCAGCCTTTTTTGAAATTCAAATCTCCCGCCAGCCAACCGGGGGAGTGGTGACGTTGCACACGCCGTCACCACCTTTTGCTGCTGTCGGTGAGTAAAACGGCGCCCGACAGACGGCGGTACCGTGCCAAGACAGAGCGCTGGATTCGCCGCTGCAGCTGCTTTTTGGTGAAGTGGCGTAGACCGTTCGGGCGTCCCGCGACATCACATGGAAGTTGAGTTCTCCGCTACGTGCATGAATACTTTGTTTAGCGCAAAACGACAGCACAAGAAAGACGAACCCCTCCCCCCCCCCCCCCAGGACAAGGCGCTACTCTCAACTGACATCATTTTATTGCGTCACTCCTTTAAAGACCGCTCAAACCAGAGGAACATGCGCAGTGAGCACCATGCGGTGGAGCCACCAACATCCGATCCCAAGAGCGCACACATGCGACAGAATTCAAAAAACCAAATTCAGCGCTGTACAAGGTTAAGCAAGGCACGCTAATGAACTGTGACCTCGATGACTGCATGAAAAATGCTTCCGAGAACTCTCGGGCGGTGGTGTCACGGCTCTTTTTCAAAATCGTGGTATTACGAAACATGGGTTTGCACTTGCATGTTTTACAATGCTGAGCCAAATGGGAACCTGTGCCTGTTGGTATGGATCGCTCATGTTCTCTAGGGCGCTCGTTAACACAGTGGCCTGACTGCCCCACATACACTTTGCCACATGACAAGGGAATCTTATAAACCACACCGACGCTGCAATCTGCAAACTTCACGTGGTTCTTTTCACAATCAGGTTTTTTTACTTGTTTTAGAAATACGGCTGCACAACATTGACAGTTTCTGAGGAGAGGAATACACTACCGGAATTTTGTATCTAGTGGCGACATTCTTTAGATTGTGAGCCACTCTGTGGCAATACGGCACAACTTCAGGCCTTTTCTTTTGTGTGATGCAGTTACTTTTGTGCAGCTTCCCTTTCAGTTTCTGAAGCAATACCTCCGAGACTGACGCCACCACCACACTTGGGTAACCAGCAGCCTGCAGCCTATTTAACTGTGCAATGAAACTCATGTTCGCAGAGTGGTGACAAGATTTCATTAAAGAAGATTCTAAACACATCAGAGCAATGGCGCGTTTGCCAGTATTTGAGTGCGCAGATGCGTAAGGTAAATGTTCCTTACGTGCACGTGGCGAGTACATCCAACAGGCGTGGCCTGTTTGCAAGGATAGCTGCAAATCTAAAAACTGGAGTTTACCGTCCCTAGATAGCTCATGTGTGAAAGCTAAACCTTTGCCATTGTCATTGAATAGAGTTAAAATATCAGCTACTGTCACGGAGCATTCATTGTTAGTCTGTTTTATCACAACAAGAAAATCGTCAACATATCTAAAAATTTCAACCAAGTCATTCTTTAAGGCACTCTTAAGAGCGCGGTCCACAAACGATAAAAAAAGTATTACAAAGAGCAGGCGCCACACATGAACCAATACACACTCCATTTTTCTGGATAAAAAGGTTATTTTCTAACCGGATAAAAGTTACACTTAAATAAAATTCAAGAAGGGACATGAAACTTTCCGAAGACAACCCGGTCGCATTGCGAAAATCTGCCTCGCCACTTTCATCGATGCACGTTATCACACTGCGAAATAGCTCATCATGTGGTATTGAATAGTAAAGATCTTCGACGTGAACAGAAAAAATGTCGGCTACTGAATGGTTGTCTTCCAGAAAGGAAACAACATCGAAAGAATCCTTTATGATATAAGGATCGTCAGTAGTTGAATGCTTCAACTGTTTTTGCAAAAAGCGGCTAACCAAAACCTGCCAACAGTTGTTTTCACTGACTATTGTACGAAAAGGCACATCTGGTTTGTGCGTTTTTGCAGTGAAAAAAACCTCTAGAGCAAGTACCTTACATTGTTTTACATCTTTCACAACCTTGGTGAGGCCTATATTTTCCAACAAAGAAATGGCTTTGCGTTTTACCTTCCGAGCTTTCTCATTTGCCAGAATGAAGTTCTTGTTGACAGCCTCAATGGTTTTTTTGTTGAAGACAGCAGACGGAGCTATCAGAAAACCGCCCTCTTTGTCACTCAGTAACAGCCGAAGTTCATTGTCTCTAAAGAAATATACTGTGCTTGTGATCACAGCTGTGGAAGGTGGCACGCTCGCGGTGATGGTCCTACGAAGGCAGTCCACCCCATCGAGGAGGCTCCGCTCCTGGTCCTCTAGTTCTGCCTTCCTTGCGATGCGCCTGTTCAAAGCCAGTAGCTCATCTGCAGGAATTCTTGGTTCCGTGCTATACTTCGGCCCATTCTTTAACAATGCAGCAACTTCGTCAGGAAGCCTGACGTCACGGAGTACCTGGAAACCAGCGGTGACAGGTTGCGTTTTTTCCTTTCTGCGCGGGAGCCTGGACCGGAGGAGTAGCAGCAGCTGTGTCCACCAGAATTCTGTAGTCTGAGTTGATAGACGTCTGTAGAAACGAAATTTCTTCTCGGCCACAATAGGCGCATCGCGCGAGTAGCAGACAGCTCTCAACCAGTCGCACAGAAGGCGTACCAGCCGCCAAATTTCAGAACGAAGAATCCGACACATTCGCCGCACGTGGCCGACGGAAGGCCTGATGTTCCCGAAGACTCACCACGTCTTGAGGAACATGTCCATTCTTCATGCAGAACGTAAGCATCCTTGCACGGCATACAGCAAAAGCTATGTGACTGACCACAACGTGCGCTCTTGGGATCGGATGTTGGTGGCTCCACCGCATGGTGCTCACTGCGCACGTTCCTCTGGTTTGAGCGGTCTATAAAGGAGTGACGCAATAAAATGATGTCAGTTGACAGTAGCGCCTTGTCCTGGTCGTCTATCTTGTGCCTGTCGTTTAGCGCTAAACAAAGTATTCATGGATTCGCACCAACTAGCCCGCCAACGCATTGTGCTGAACTATCTTTGTTCTACTGTGGGCCCTGATATTTGTGTGCCTGTGTCATCTCCTGATCCTGCTGTTCTGATCAGTCACATAAGCTTTTGCTGTATGCCGTGCAAGGATGCTTACGTTCTGCATGAAGAATGGACATGTTCCTCATGACGTGGCGAGTCTCTTCGGGAACATCATGCCTTCCGTCGGTCACGTGCGGGGAATGTGTCGGATTCTTCGTTCTGAAATTTGGCGGTAGGTACGCCTTCTGTACGACTGGTTGAGAGCTGTCTGCTACTCGCGCGATGCGCCTATTGTGGCCGAGAAGAAATTTCGTTTCTACAGACGTCTATCAACTCAGACTACAGAATTCTGGTGGACACAGCTGCTGCTACTCCTCCGGTCCAGACTCCCGCGCAGAAAGGAAAAAACGCAACCTGTCACCGCTGGTTTCCAGGTACTCGGTGACGTCAGGCTTCCTGACGAAGTTGCTGCATTGTTAAAGAATGGGCCGAAGTATACCACGGAACCAATAATTCCTGCACATGAGCTACTGGCTTTGAACAGGCGCATCGCAAGGAATGCAGAACTAGAGGACCAGGAGCGGTGCCTCCTCGATGGGGTGGAGTGCCTTCGTAGGACCGTCACCGGGAGCGCGCCACCTTCGACAGCTGTGATCAAAAGGACAGTATCTTTCTTTAGAGACAATGAAGTTCGGCTGTTACTGAGTGACAAAGAGGGCGGTTTTGTGATAGCTCCGTCTGCTGTCTTCAACAAAAAAGCCATTGAGGCTGTCAACAAGAACTTCATTCTGGCAAATGAGAAAGCTCGGAAGGTAAAACGCAAAGCCATTTCTTTGTTGGAAAATATAGGCCTCACCAAGATTGTGAAAGATGTAAAACAATGTAAGGTACTTGCTCTAGAGGTATTTTTCACTGCAAAAACGCACAAACCGGATGTGCCTTTTCGTACAATAGTCAGTGAAAACAACTGTTGGCAGGTTTTGGTTAGCCGCTTTTTGCAACAACAGTTGAAGCATTCAACTACTGACGATCCTTATAGCATAAAGGATTCTTTCGATGTTGTTTCCTTTCTGGAAGACAACCATTCAGTAGCCGACATTTTTTCTGTTGACGTCGAAGATCTTTACTATTCAATACCACATGATGAGCTATTTCGCAGCGTGATAACGTGCATCGATGAAAGTGGCGAGGCAGATTTTCGCAATGCGACCGGGTTGTCTTCGGAAAGTTTCATGTCCCTTCTTGAATTTTATTTAAGTGTAACTTTTATCCGGTTCGAAAATAACCTTTTTATCCAGAAAAATGGAGTGTGTATTGGTTCATGTGTAGCGCCTGCTCTTTGTAATACTTTTTTTATCGTTTGTGGACCGCGCTCTTAAGATTGCCTTAACGAATGACTTGGTTCAAATTTTTAGATATGTTGACGATTTTCTTGTTGTGATAAAACAGACTAACAACGAATGCTCCGTGACGGTAGCTGATATTTTAACTCTATTCAATGACAATAGCAAAGGTTTAACTTTCACACATTAGCTATCTAGGGACGGTAAACTCCAGTTTTTAGATTTGCAGCTATCCTTGCAAACAGGCCGCGCCTGTTGGATGTACTCGCCACGTGCACGTAAGGAACTTTTACCTTACGCGTCTGCGCACTCAAAGACTGTGAAACGCGCCATTGCTCTGATGTTTTTAGAATCTTCCTTAATGAAATCTTGTCATCACTCTGCGAACATGAGTTTCATTGCACAGTTAAATAGGCAGCAGGCTGCTGGTTACCCAAGTGTGGTGGTTACGTCAGTCTCGGAGGTATTGCTTCAGAAACTGAAAGGGAAGCGGCACAAAAGTAACTGCATCACACAAAAGAAAAGGCCTGAAGTTGTGCCGTATTGCCACAGAGTGGCTCACAATCTAAAGAATGTCGCCACTAGATACAAAATTCCGGTAGTGTTTTCCGCTCCTCAGAAACTGTCAATGTTGTGCAGCCGCATTTCTAAAACAAGTAAAAAACCTGATTGTGAAAAGAACCACGTGAAGTTTGCAGATTGCAGCGTCCGTGTGGTTTATAAGATTCCTTTGTCATGTGGCAAAGTGTATGTAGGGCCGTCAGGCCACTGTGTTAACGAGCGCCTTAGAGAACATGAGCGATCCATACCGACAGGCACAGGTTCCCATTTGGCTCAGCATTGTAAAACATGGAAGTGCAAACCCATGTTTCGTGATACCACGATTTTGAAAAAGAGCCGTGACACCACCACCCCAGAGTTATCGGAAGCATTTTTCATTCAGTCATTGGGGTCACAGTGCATTAGTGTGCCTTCCTTAACCTTGTACAGGGCTGAATTTGGTTTTTTTGGATTCTGTCGCATGAGTGCGCTCTTGGGATCGGATGTTGGTGGCTCCACCGCATGGTGCTCACTGCGCATGTTCCTCTGGTTTGAGCGGTCTATAAAGGAGTGACGCAATAAAATGATGTCAGTTGACAGTAGCGCCTTGTCCTGGTCGTCTTTCTTGTGCCTGTCGTTTTGCGCTAAACAAAGTATTCATGGATTCGCACCAACTAGCCCGCCAACGCATTGTGCCGCTACGAGCAGTTTGCCCGAGTTTCGCGAGCCAGCAAAACCAGCGCAGCACTGCGCGATAACGAAACTAGTGATACACAAAAGCGTGGGCAAGGTCCATTCAAATAGGTCGCGAAGCTTCGGGCGAAAAGCGGTTCAGTACAGATTGTCACCGACATCAGCATGGGGGGTTATGGGAGCAGTGATTGAAGCGCGACTATGTTTGGAGGGAACAAACATTGGGAAAGAAATACTCGTTTTTTAAATCAAACGAGACCCAGTTACATTCATTCAACGAAAATAAAATTCCTAGTCAATTTTACATATTCGTGACGAGTTAAGAAAATACCAGTGTAATTTATTATTATTAATAAATGCATTTCTTTTCAGCGCCCATTGCTACAGGGGGCGTTGACGCCACTATCACTCGCAATGCAATGCACGTCTTGAAATAGGCAGAAAGGCGCACTCGTAAAGTTCACCTGTTGAAATACGCCCCCCTCACAGTTTGTGCTTTCTTGCTTGTCGAAGTTTGTCTGAATTTGGTGACGCGGGTAGCTTCATCGCTTCTTAATCGGTTCAGTCAAAAGTAGTGAGTTACGACCGCAAGATAATTGTGTCATTGTTTTCGTGCGACTGCGCTGGCCGACGGGCTTGGCATCCGACAATAGGATCAGCACTTTACACCGAAAGCTTTCGTCGGCCTCCAAAGAAAGTATGTTCTGTGCAGGGATGCGATTTCGACAACCGTACAGTTGGCCTTTTCCTGCATCGCTTTCCACGCTGAAAGCTCTAAACGCCCATCAAGTCGAATGGCGGGGCATTTGAATATATAGCTCCAAATGAAGGACAACAAAAGAAATTTCGCGCCTTCGAAAACAAAATGAAGTCACTTCTGGTTTTAACGGACATGGCGTCACATTATTTTTTCTTCCGCCGGAAGTGTTCCCACCGCATACAGATGGCGCTAAGCCCCATGAACTGCCGATGGACCACCATGTTAGGGTGGCTAGAAGGGGAGGTGTGAATACCGGCGGCGCAAACGTGACCCCACAGCGCACCGATGCCGCGGGGCGGCGCTGTTGACCCAGGCGGGGTAAGCACGCAGCCGAAATGAGCGCCTCGCCAGCCTCGCGTCGGCTGCATCTCTACCACCGAAGGGAAAGTGAGCCCGTTTCGGGTATCGCGCGCTTTCTGCGAGCGTCAAAGAATTAATCTTTATCATGACAACAATGTTATGTCAGCTCACATCGTTACACCTGCGAAATTTTACGGGCCCAGTTCGCACTGTATCGAGATTCAAACGCGTTTCGTCTGTGCGCATTTCGTGAGCTGGCTTTGGGTGTTAGGGGCTAGTGGGGGCTTCGAAATAATTTCGACCACTTCGGGTTCTTTAACGCGCACTGACATCATACGGGCCACGGCGGCCGCATTTCGATGGGGGCGAAATGTGAAAACACCCGTGTACTTAGATCTAGGTGCACGTTAAGGAACCCCAGGTGGTCCAAATTTCCGGAGTCCCCCACTACGGCGTGCCTCATAATCAGAAAGTGGTTTTGGCACGTAAAACCCCATAATTTTTTTTGACATCATACGGCGCACAGGCGCCTTGCTTATCGCCTCCCTGAAAATGCGACCGTCGTCCTCGAGATTAGCAGTCAATCACCCTATGCGTGCCGTAAGACCTGTAAACTGCAGACATTACCTGATAACGTCTGGACGTGTTTATCAACCACTTTTTGTCTGCGCTTGCAGACCTGTAGCATGTCATTTTGACGCTCATATAAGCAATTTACTATGATTGCAGACGGTGAAGCAACAGATCTGGTCATGAAATCGTTTATTTACAAGTGAGGAAAAAAATTTACAACACACAAGGTTTCAGTGTTTTCCGTTTCTTCTCACTGCTCTGCTAATTGACACATTTAAGCAAAAAGTGAATCTTTGTGAGGCAATAAAAACGTATAACTGAGGCTGTCAGGGTAGCAGAATGGTCTAGGCAACCAATCTTTGATGTTTAACCAATTGACTGCAAAATCTCGGCCACAGCTTTGGCATGCCAGCGTGTTACACTGAATTAAAAATTATGGGGTTCTACGTACCAAAACCATTTTCTGATTATGAGGCACGCCGTAGTGGAGGGCTCCGGAAATTTTGACCACCTGGAATTCTTTAATGTGCACCTAGATCTAAGGACACGGGTGTTTTCGCATTTCGCCCCATCAAAATGCGGCCGCCGTGGCCGGGATGCGATCCCACGACCTCGTGCTCAGCAGCCCAACACCTGAGCAACCACGGCGGGTGTTATACTGAATAAACGAGTGAGTTTGTTTTCAAGGGCATTGTCCAGCTTATAGAACGATTCTGAGGAATATAAAAGGCCCTCAAGGTGCCACTCTTTGGATGCCTCTGATGGAAGTTCTCAGGGGATATTGCCTTTATCACTAAGACATGCTGCTTTGCAGTCTTCACAATGTGTGGGCAAAACACGCCTTCTCGCCCCATAACCTGCAATGTAATAAACTTTAAGCCGTGCGTCGCTGCGGTGCTCTACATCACTTTGGTGGTCCACAGCCACTTGCACGGCATCTGTTGGCACAGCCTTCACGCTGTCTTCACTGTGGCTTTCTTGTTCAGCCAGCACCTCTCCAACAAGGACATCCGACGACACATTGCCGTCCTTGGGGCTCCTTGTGAGGTTCTAGAAACTAAGACACCTGGATGTGCGCAAGCAACATTTGTTACTTAAGCATGCCGAACTTCTGTAAAACATTGGTACTATTTACCAAGCTTGCACGTATACACACCTTATGACTAGAATGAATTGAGGTGGGGTAGGATGATTGTTTGCCCCACTCGCTTGTCTCACAACGCCAAAACATTGCTCTAGGCGGTCTTGGCTCAGTTTCAAAGTCATCATGTACATGATTTCAGCATTGTCGGTAAGGTACTTTAGAAGGTGTTTTGTTGAATGGATGGTCATCGTCAGCCCCTCAGAAGTACTGTTACTAAGAAAGCCGAGCCCATTGGAGTGAGCCTCCCATTCATCAAGAAACGGAAGAGTTTCATCAAGGGTGGCCTCTTTCTTGCTGCCCCATCTGAAATACCAAAGAGAACAATCATGCACCATTTTGAGAGAAAAACTATGTTAAAATAACCTCATGACTTCTGCAGGGAACCTCGACGTCATAGCTTCAATGAGCCTGGCCGGACCATTGGGACCACTCGATCCCGTTTGGCAAATGCTTGTTTGCAGGCAGGGGCACGGAAGAGATACCTTTTCTGAGGTTTTATTGCACCCAGTATCACATCCGGGCACAAAGCTCCGTCTTCTTTTTCGCTGCCGACTGCATCTCGCCCTCGAATTACGGATTGTCTCGAGGAACACTCCAAAAGGGGCGCCGAGACCAACTGACAGCGGAGGCGCAGGCCAGCACGGCTACGAGTCCCCCGCCGCGAGCGGCAGCGCCACGTTCCCCCTGGTGGCATCGGTGCGCAAGGGGGTCACGCGCGCCCGAAGGAAAGCGCCACCGGTATTCACACCTCCCCTTCTAGCCACCCTAACCATGTCTTGAACATATGGGCTCCTATGAAAGCTTCGCTACCACGTATATTTACCTTGGCGTGGGCGGCGCGGAGTCGAGCGAAAAATGAAACCTTTCGACCACCCGCGTCGTTGTCAAGGATAATTTCAATTAGTTCTATTTTCTAAAAATGAAATAGAACCAGACAAGCAGCACTTTGTTTCGTCTTATGATACAATACAAGGATGTTTTTTTGCTACAAATTGTTGAGTACTTGTGACGGAATTTAAGTGAGGAGTGGTTTCGTCATCGGGTACGTACATAAACGTCCCGGGGGTCTCTAACCATCTCCTGCATTTACCTCGATTTCACGATTATTAGGGCTCTGTTTGCAATAATATTGACGCCTTAGCGATTCTCGAGCACTAATCTATCACTTTAGCTTGACTTAATAATTACCTTTAATTGGTGTCCCTTTATGAGTAAAACAAGACTATTTCTTTCGTAGCACAGCAAATCTCACTTCAAATGGCAAACCACCAAGCAATTCAAGTTGTAGTATTCCTCAGCATCACGCTACACCAAAGTGACAGTTCTCACATAATATCTTTGCTGACAGAGCAGTGTCAAAACTCTATTCAATACGGCTAGAGCATCTGCTTAAAGAATCATGATCAACACAGAAGTGTCAATAAAAGGAATCAGAAAAGCACTATTTACTATTAAACAGACGTAGATGTGACACTAATGAACTCTTAGCAAAAGCTTTTTACAAATTAACCTTCAGACATTTTGCATGCTGTCATGTCTCAATATCTTAGTTTCCAAATGTACTTGTGGTAAGACAGCAGAGGGTAGCTGCATCTTATACTCTGGTCCCATGGTGCACCTTCGGTTGCGATCGAGTCAAGTGCTATCAAGATCGAAAGTGCGCCGTGTGACACCATTATTATAATGTATACTATGATGACGAAAAACAAATCAGATGCAATGTGCGAGATATTTGAAGCTTACTTTACACGATCTAACTCGCAATTTATCAATCCCATCCATCACGCTTTCCGGAAATAGTGACATCGTGTATATAAGACACAACTGGCTCTTTCTCCTACAGGCCTCGAATGTAGCCTGAAAAGAATATGTCTGTGTGTGAATGTTTGAGTCCTGTTCATGGTCTCCAAAAAAGCTACTGGGCTTATGCAAAGAAGACCACGAAGGCTTAGTGTCACGTGGGTGCCAGACTAAACACAGTCATATGTCAGATGCACAGAAGGCATAGTGTACAAGATTCCTTGTTTCTGTGAGAAATACAGTCAAACCTCAATATAACGAGCCTTGATTTAATGAAATTCGTGATGTAACCCCGACCCCCAACTAAATGTATATTCATTTCTCGATCTTAGCTGCATTGAAAACCTTTTTTTTTCAATCTAATGAAGTAATTTTGTGATTTAGTAATTAGGTAATTTTGTAATTTTTGATTAAGTAATTTTTTGTCCTGTTCTTTTCTTGTTATGTTGTCCATGTGTCTAAGTGCCGTAACCTCAGTATTACAAGATGAACTTCCACCAACTAGCCCAATTTCCCACTCTACTAATTTTGTGACACGGTTTCGGTTTACCGAAGTATTCAGCCATATGATGCATGTACTTGAAGCCTACATGGCGGGTAAGCCTAGCAAAAAGCTGTCAAAATGTCGGCCGAGACAAATGTTATTCGCAAGCGCCCTTCCACATGAAAAGTTTGAGCAGAAAAAAACGTCATCGGAGCACGGTATGCAGAAAACACCACTGTGCCATTTGTCACGTGGTAAACAACTTGCGGAGGCTGCGGGGTATGCTGCAGCTCAGAGCGCTTAAGTGACATCCTGGACTAGGGACGTCGATGCATTTCTAAGCACGAAATGCTTTTAGCTCTCGTTGTCGGCGACCTTCAAGAGACCTTGAGCCAAATGCCAGAGCAGATATCCAAGCACTGAAGATGAGAATGGAGCGAGAACGAAATGAGAACATTCGAGCAACCAGTCAAAACTTAGGAAAATGCTGTCTCTAGCCCCCAACCCTTTGTACAGTACCACATTATATAAGCTAGTTACTGCTCAAACAAGGAACAAAACAAATATTGCTTCAAATCTCTTTCTGTTTGTTCAAAATATCACTGACGCTGTAACTTCTAGCACACGGAAGTTTAACTGGTCATTTCCAATAGCAACCTTCAAAAGGAAGACAGAGGGCACCATACACTTGACTGTGGTCTTATGGTGCTGAGACAGGGTTGCCTGTACTCTTTTAAATGCCAGCGGTCTGCGAGGTTTTGTGCCGCTTCAACAGATATCGCCACGCTGTGTGACCAAGCCGTCAGCGTCTAGTGTGCTGCAGATTGTTGTTTGGCAGGGACGAAACTTGCAATGAGGTTCAGTTCAATAATTGGCTCAGTAAGCTTTCAGGCCTGTGTCGCGTCGTGGCCGCATGCGCCTCTGCATCATTCTTCATTTCAATGAGGTTGTTGTCACAAATGCTTAAGCTGACCAATGCAGCGCAATGAAAGGGCAGGTAGGAAGTGTTTTCTGGAGACCAATCACGTAGCGAGTTACACGCCAGAGCAGAAGATTGCTCGACTGTGCCGACAATGCCAGGATTATGTGGCCGTTCACGCAGGTGACAACAGTGCCAGGAACCGCGGCCACCTGCCTAAGGCCACACATTTGCAGTCGACCACTTCGACGCGACAAGAAGAAAATGAAGCAACAGACATTGACCGCGCTACACCGTTGGAACAAGCGGTTGAAGGCGGCGACACCACGGGCAGCAAAAGAAGCCATATGAATGCAATTGTTTCCTGTCACTATCTGACAGGAAACGATTGCGTCCATATGGATCAGTGTACAGTACGGCATGGTTCGGTGTGGTGTGCTGTTGCAAACATGCACTACACCCATTTTGATATTGTGGCTAGTATTTAGAAACACCTCCAATCAATCAGCTTCATGCTTACATCTACTCTCGATTACGGGAGAGCCAGTTTTATAGCCCATGAAGAAGATAGAACGATGCGTTTATCGTGTGTCTTATCGTACTGTACATAGCGCATTTGTACAAGGTCAAACATTCTAGGTCTTGATTGAAGATGTTTTATGGTGAATAAAGGTTCTGCTTTCTCTGTAAAGCCCCCCCCCCCCCCCCACCATGGTGTTCGTTCTATTGGGCGAACCTGTGCCCACCAAACAGGCTACACTTAAAGCACAACGAGAGCGGCGAACACAGTCGGCGATCGTCGTAAATCTGATCAGCGGGTCAAGCGCGTCGGCTTTTATACAGCAGTCGTCGAACGTTCCAGTCTAATCGTTCGGACCCGTGTGCCTTCCACAAAGTTCTACACCATTCGCGTCACTTGATGAAATCAGATAACATAAGGTTCGGCGACAACGGACAGCCGGATAGAAGCCTCGATAACTTTCCAGAAACTTCGGATACATGCAGGCGCGTCCCGCGCTGTGCGATTAGATTTGTTCGGCGGCGAAATCTGATAGCCCGATAAAGATAAGTACACGTGTCAATATTTTTTGAAGTAATCTGCAGCAAACGCAAAGGCCGAGCTGAGATAGTTGATGTCTTAATGAGCATTGTGTTTCTGCGTGTCTAGTGTTGGTGGTGGCGTAATCTCAAGTTACATGGTGCGGAAATGTTCACTAGCCTTGTGACAGCGAGTGTTCATGGTCGTCGAGTGAGATGTGTTCTATTTTACTTGAGTGCGCTAACACAAATGAAACTACGAACCTTACATTGCGTAATTGTCTCTTTGCTATCGCCATCAATGTTCCGTCTTTCTGGCGAAATTGCGACACCTTTTTTTATCAATACGAATATCAGTATAAGATTAAGAGTTGTATTTACTTTGTAAGCGCCATCTTAGTGCTGTGGGCACTAAGCATGGTCAGCCATGGAGCCTAAGATTTACAACGCTACGCTGCGCAAATCGCAAATCTCTGACGCCATAAGCTACACCGATACGTTGTTCTCGGTGCGATCTGTACCGCATGCGCCGATGCTCGTAACAGCGCTATTATAGCCTGACCTTCTTGCGATTTGTTTATGAGTTCTAACTGACAAGATACTATACACCAGGAGCGTCCTGGGAATTAGTGAAATTATATTTACTGCTGAAACTTTAAAAGCTCGTATTAACAAAATTTGCAATTGAACGAAGTGTTTCGCTGTAAGTACATCTTCTTTATATCGAGGTTTGACTACTATGTTGGGCAGAGTGGACGTTGCGGTAATGACCACGTGCATGAGCATGACAATAATGTGAGGTGGGACAGAAGGGTGCTTGGGCGCTTTGCAGTGTGTGGCTGCCGACGGAATTTGGAGGCTACGTAATTGTAGACAGGAAGGGTGCAAGAACCACAAGAGAAATAACTGGGGCAGCCAAGATGGAACAATGTGGCAATAGTATGTGCGCAGGTGTGCCATAAATTGCCCTCACCGATAAGAAGTTCACTTAATTCAACATAAGATGTGCCTTTGATATGACGTAGAAGTGACAGTGGTTCCATGTTGTGCGATCAGGTGACAGCAGTGCTTCAGTACTTTTCATTTTGGTGTTTTCATTGCACAGTCCTACATAAGTGTTCTTTCTGAAGATAAAATCAATTGGAAGTTGGTGCTCTCCATGTTGTCTCTGGTATCTGTCTACGCTTAGACACTAACTGTAAGCACATTTGAATTATACAGTAATTTTTTTAACAGCATTATCAGAGACAAGTTCAAGCAAGCGTCTCGTTTTATGAGTCACTTACCCTCTCGTAACTTGCCTGTACTGTGCTTTCTTCAGCTATCATCATCGCGATGAGCTGGGAGAGTAAATTGAACACTACTCAGTGGCATATGAGGTGAAGAGAATGTTCGGAAAGTAAGACACTTGCAAGATACAATCCCAGGTTTGCAACTGCAACATGGCAATAAAAATAGTACAATTAAGAAACCTGCACCTAAAGCAGATACAATTGATGCATTCACACTGTGCTGAAATATATCATTCATTCATGAATCGGATTATTGCAAAATTCTCTGAAACAATGTAACCATCCCATGTAAAGTGCACATTCACCTACATATCAGAGTTAACAGATATAGTTGAAAAAACTGGGGTTGTATCTGTGTTACTGTAGATCAGTTTTAAATTCTGTGCTTAAATGTTTCCTTTCAGAGCTGTCAATTGTCATAAATTATTATTTTATACATGAGCAATAAAATGTCACGTTAACCTATCAAAATTTTAAAGACACAATAGCAGCTATGCAGAATGCATCAATGCAGCTGTTCTACACGGCCATTTGCTTTAGATAAATATGCAGTTTCAGTGCTTTTTGGTGTTGAGTGCTCTTGTGCTACAAAACTTCATCGATCACCTGGTTTACACTGACAAGTGAACATTTCCGAATTAGCACTTACTTCAAAAATATGTAATTCGTGAAGTGCATTATGATTAATTTACGATTTAACTTTCTGCGTGACCTGTGTCTAATAAGTTGATGACTTCTCTTCATTGAAGAACAACAGGTGCTGTGTCCTTCACCTAAACGAACACACACACTTTGAAATTGTCGAAGTCTAGACACAGGCCCAAACAGTGCCAGTAATCTATCTAATTCAAGCTTGTCACACACACATCTTTAGCTCCTTGGTGGTGACAGTCCTTACACTCGATTGTCACTGTTATCTATTTTCCCATTTTCATATGTCATTGCAGATTTTGTAGCAAAAGAGTGTGATTTAATCGGAGAAAGCACACAATGTAAAGCTGTTGTACATTCTTGCATGTAGTCGTGCAGGACCGATTATTCTGGAATGCACTGCAATAGATATGGAAATATGTGAGTAGGTGTCTTCATTAGAGCCACCATACTAATGACTAGAGTCTGTGTTGTGTGGTTTTGTCACTCAGTGGTCCTGTTTTCTTTAAATGATGTTTAATCAACTAATCCAACCTCGCACTCTAGAACTATATTTAGTATGTTGTGCTTGAGGACTATCGCAAGTCATCACTAGGCAAACAGCACATTTATGAAAAGCAAATTATCTCAGCATCAGCTACGTCATCTGTCATCCTGCCTTTGCTTGGTGCCAATTATGCTGCTGTAATCAGCTCTAAGCGTTACATGACCAGCCACACACCAGATCTTTCTATTATCTCAACAATTGTCTCAGCACTCATTTGATCTCTAATTATACTGCAATCTTCTGTCTGTGCTCGTTGTGGAGTCATTATGTTCCCAAGTTTCTTTGTTAATCTGCAAGCCACAGCCCCATTGATTAGGCTCTTTTCAAGGGTGTCGGTAGGCTGCTTGCCTTGATTGTGTTTTGGTAAATGCAGATACTGAGGTCTAATTTTGAAATTTGAAATCAGAGCTATTTGAAAACTTCTACAAAGTGCCTCACACAAGTAACGCTGTTATAAAAAAGCATTAAATGTGATCCACCTAAATCGCGTCTGTTTAAGAGATTTCTGTGCAACCGATCTGGCTATAATCACAACCAAAATGTGCGCCCTCGTGAAATTCATACCAGAACTTGTCTCTGCCCAGTTGAAAAATAGCAGAGCTGCAATAGCTGCTACAGTCACCACAGCTTCTTGCATACAATTTTTTCGAAGCTAAAACTTGAAAGCCCAACTTTCCATGCCATGCACTGGAATTCATTCAGCAGCCCATCATGGATTACTAGGAGGTTCATTAACTACCATACGAGCTAATAGTACAGTGTTAAAGAGTAGGAGCACACACATTCCCTGCAAAATAAAATAGTGCATGCTTTTGACGGCACCCTAGACTTCAATAAAACTGCAGACAAGACAGGCACAAAAGAGACGTCAGTAGCAAGATTTGCAAATAAAAAGCAATATCCCATTACAAGAGAAGTGGGTTTTGAGGTGTGCAGTGATATTACTATTTCTGCTGTTCAGGTGCTCCACTAAACCTGTCTAAACAAGTTATCCTGTAATACACAAGGTATTGACAATTTCCTTTCAGCTTGCTGAAACCCTCGGATTTGTGATTATCCCAAATGACAGGCTGGTGCACTGCAAAAATTAAAGGACAAGAACAGTGGGAAGGAGATTTGTTCACATCTTGAAGGACAATAAAAGCAAATGGCTACCAGTGCAAAGGCAAAGCTTTACATCACGCCAAATGAAATCACTAAGATGCGCACATCGTCGAAAGAAACAATGCGAATTGGTGCAGTATTTATTAACAACATTCAGTGCCCTTGTCTTTTGGTTCCTGTACTTCCTTTGGGCTTGAAAGTTATGTGTGCGCATCCTTTGAAGCAACAATCACAGCAGAAACTCGTGCTCACGAGTGGCAGCAGGCACTTTAACAATGCTGCTGAACGTTAGCGAAAATACTGAGGCACACATGCACAGTTGTACGCACACAACAACATGCGTGCACATTAACTTCTTTACACTTGTTCTCAGGACAGCATGGATTACCAATGTGCCGAGGCCCTGGTGGGTTATGGCCATCAGTGTTGGTAACTTTTTTTACTGGATAAAGCTACCAGGTAGCGGTCTCAAACACTCCAGTCTTAGTGAAAAGTTGCTAAGTGATGATTATAATTATTGTTGGAAGTATGCCTTATATTTCTTTAAATGTTTCTAGACATCTTTTTTTAATATTTTTACCGCAGTTTAAAATTACCTCCTGCAGTGGCAAGTCAAAGAACAGTATGCAAAAAGAAGAAAAACAACCCCAATTTTCTAAAACGGTATCACGTCTCAACAGTGTGCTTTGCCTAGAAAACCATCTTAAGTGCTCCCAGATGGCTCACTAATAAGCTCTTTGGTGTGTATTTATAAGCAGCAAAACGTGGAAGCCCTCGGAATAAAATGAGGCCAAGGCATTGAACTTAGCCAAGGGCCCTTGAAGAACTTTATCAGGACAATGTACTGGCTATCTTGCACTAAAAAGGTCAGTCGAGATGGCACTAGGACGTCAAAAAGACAAAAGGTATCAGTAAAGTGACTAAAACAGTATATTTAATTACCTTCTCGCCAAGTTACCAACACTGATGCCCATTAAAACATTTATGGCAGTGAAAAGTGACGGCACTGCGGCATGAAACATAGCAACACATGTGGTAACAGGTCCAGCAACCACTACATTATGGAGCAGAGGTAAACAGGCACCCATAACAACAATGCCGACACAACTTGCCAGCAAGAACAATGTCACAGATAGTCCATCTTGCAAGAGCAGCAGGAGTGACTTAGGCACTTAAGTATACGTCACGTGCATACAGGGATAAATATGACAGCCACTTGTAGGAAATGTGTGCCCACTTATATGACTCGAAAAGAGCATTAATATGCTGACATAGTGCCCTCGATGGACGTAACATAGCGCGCCATATGAGCTATCTGCATCTAAAACACACACACATAGAGAGAAAAAAAAATAGAAAAGCTGCAGGACTTTTTTTTTACACGGCCAATGCAAAAGTGCATGGTTGTGCTTGTTTGTACGGCAGTGCTAGAAGTACGAACGGAACAGAAATGAAGCTGAACACTATAGCACTCTCTGTAGAACATTGCGAATGCAAAGTTATTAGTGTTCTTGCCCATGGAACTAGAAAGGGAGCCGTGATTCAAAGAGAGCCGCTCTGAAGGAGACTAACATTGCTTAAACGTGCCACAATGAAAGCACTGCGTCTTTTAAAATAGCTTTCTCCATGCTATTTACCTGGGTTCCACTTGTGTCGCTGAGAAGAACGAGGACACAGGTTTGATTCCCAGCTGTGACATTCAGACGGAAGTGGAATTCAAGAACGCCTGCGTGCTGTGCTCAGGGCGCATGTTGCAGAACCCCAGTAGGTCAAAATTAATATAGAGCCTCCCACTCCGTCATCCCTCATAACGAACTATGCAGTTTCGGAAGAGGTCACCTCACAATGTTCATTTTTAATTTACGTGAGAGTCAGCTGCAACAAAGACGAACTCAGAAACTGCACAGCAGTCTATTGCAGATTCTCGAAACTGAAGGCACATCTTAGATGCCGCACAACTGAAGCCATAAGATGCATTCTGCACCTCTTGATGGTTTGACAACATGACAAGACCATGAATGCAAGTCAAGTTTCAGGCTGGCTTAATATAGTAAATCCATCTATTCGAAACACCATCATAGAATGCCACCTACGGCACAGAAGCAGCCCCATTCTATAGAGTTTTAGAAACTGACTGCACATACAGAAACCTAAATATCTTGTATAAATGCAACATTGTCTGAAAAGTTAATGCAACAACATCCTTGCTGCCAGTCATCAGCAAAATTGGTCACTGACTGATCCCATAGTATTGCACTATACATAATATCGCCACATTGCACCGTATGATGCACACACCATACAATCCTCTACATGTGCAGAAACAAGTGGCATAAAAAGGCAGGTGCCAGCTGGGCAAGTAGTACACACATCAGGCGCAAACACACGTAATATGCAACGTTCACTGCACCCATGTAGCACCCTTCAAAGGTGAATGGGCAGGCTGTCCCTCTCGATGCCCAGCTGATGAAAGAGCCACGGAGATCCCAGGGACATGGTAAGCCCCATGGAGAGATATGTGATGTACTTGTAGGGAAGCTCTATGGTGCCCTTCTGCCGGCTTGTCTCCAGTTTTGGATCACAGCCATGGAGACCACATAGCAGTGGGTATATCTACAGCACAATCAACAGGAAGAGTAAATTTTCGAATGAATATAATTATGTGCATATTACCAAGAAAAGAAAATACATCTCATTAAGTTTGTTACCACACTCCAAAGACAATGCTAGATTTTTTTGCTCTACATATACTTGTGGACAACTTCCTGTGTCAGTGAAGGAAAAGCTGCGGAGGCGGAGCTTCTGCACATGTGTTACTGCGCGAAGTAGTCCGCCAGTGTTTGACAGTGCTTTGGTTGCTCAGAATGGAAGCTGAATCGATGCAGCTTCGACCTGCGAGGGTTTCGTATTTGCCCAGACGCAGAAGGGAACAACCATAAACTAAGTAAACGTTTACATTCAGTGGTCTATTTTGTCTTTTTTAACTGTTGCTAATAAGGTATTTAGGTTTTCACTTTCCCACTTTCGTTCTGAACATGGTTGAAAACACCTGACTTTTTTCAGAGGTGCTCTAACTTCTGTGAGCTTTGCCTCTGTAGCTTTCCCTTCATTGCCACAGAAAGTTGTCCGCGAGTATAGGTGCTTTCAAATATAGAAGGCTGTCCCGCCATGTGACTAAGTTCTCCTTGAACTCTAATCCCTAGGCATAACAAATGCATATGTGTTCAAAATGCAGCGAGAGGGGGAGGAAGAAAAAAGAGAAAGCAGAGATGCTAAAGGGACACTAAAAGAAAATATTACGTTGACCTCGACCAACAGATTATTTGTCTTGAATTCGCCATCACTTTCTGTAAGCCAATATATAACTTTGTTGCACAAAAAATTGCTGTCAAAGGTTCCGTTGCTGCCCCTCTATTTGAACCACCCACGCCAAAATGAATCAGTTGACGTAATCACCATCTGACCTCCCTGAAGGCTGCTCTCTGTGAATCAGCCAGTGCCGACATCACGTGAGGGGTACCACAGTCCGTAACAAGTGACACCACTCTAATTTACCATTTAAGCCATTTGCACATTTACAAAAGCTTTGTTCTCGACGATGGTCTACTTAGAAAATGGAAAACTGAGAACGACACTTTACCGGAAGCCTACGGATAGCCAGCAATATTAAGACTACAACAGTCATCACCCGCGACACTGCGAGCAAGGAAGCTTTGTTGGACAAGCGAAACGAATAAGAAGAATCTGCAGCGAAGACCACGATTATATCCACCACCTAAATGACCTTAAAACAATTCTATCAGAAAGGAACTATCCCCAAGTTGCTCTAGATAGAGATTATGATGTCGCGTCAAGACTGGACAGACAGTCAGAATTGGCAAAGAAACAGCCTACACAAGAATGCGACAGACTGGCGGCCATTATAACAAAATATTCTAATTCACTCCCAAACATAAAAAACATCCTACGAAAATATCACCCAATATTATCAAGTAACAAGCGTCTGAGAAAAGTGTTCCCGGATGTACCAAGTCAGCCAACAGCATTCCTCCATAAAAAAAGCACGTTGTTGCCCCAGGTGCAAAACCTGCAGGCACCTTCAAAGTGACATTAAAATTAAAAGCACCGCAAATAGTTATACACACGAAGTCAAATCTAGCTTCACTTGTACAAGTTCGGATGTGATTTATATGCTTGAATGTTCCTTCTGTAAGAAACAATATATCAGTGAAATGGGACAATCAATAAATGCCAGATTAAACGGACATGACGTGGACACACTTAAAAATCTTCCCAAAGCTGTCGTCGAGCATTTCAGCCAACAAGATCAAAACTTTGATGAACCCAAACTCTACACCTTACAGTCAAATTTCCGTTCTGAACGAGAAAGAAAATACAGAGAATCATACCTTATCCATAAGTTCAAGACATTGCAACTAATAAGCATAAACGTTTCAAAGGGGGCTTTAGAATCTATTCGCTATGCTAAATTTCAAGCTATTGGCGGCGAGGAGTTACAGAGTCGCCATCTATCGGAAGCGCCTCGCTGGCGTAGTATGAGGGATCACGCTGCGCGCTCCTCATAGATTTTGCTGTCAGTGCTCACTGAAAACACCACGCACGAGCTCTCCCGGACATTTCTGTAAGTACTTTCAAAACGAGAGAAGTTTTTTACTGTATAATAATCTTGGGCAAACTGAAAGCACAGAATCGTTTACAGACGCTATCTCTTTACCGAATACGTACAGTGAACGCCACTGCGCGCGGTCGCCCCGATGAAGTCTCCCGAACCGGCTTCTTGCGTGAAAGGTAGGTAACGCTGAAAGCAAACTATGTGAAATATGTTCTTATAGTGCTTGTATAACAAAATGGAGCCTAATACAATGAAGCCTCAATGCAGCGATCGCACAGATTCGCTGCGACCGACTGCGCGTCTGAATGCTTGTCCGCGCACTGTTTCGCTTTCGCCACGTGCGCGCTTTCGCACCGTGCCATGAGCTCTAGGCGGCAGAATATGAGCATTTCACAGTATACAAGCAACCATTGTTGCGTGGGCGCTATCAGAGCTGTTCAAAAATAATTTCATTGTAGAGACTTCGATGCCTACGGGCACTGTGATGTGCCGTCGCGACGATTCAATCTTTTTTTTTTCTAAATTCTTTGACCTTTCAATATTATTTCTCGAGTTGCGTCGCACAGTAAGTTTATCGGTGTTCTCAGCGTGCGATTTCCCGCTGCTTCTTTTTGTAATCGAGTGCATTAATTCATAACACAAACATTACCATATGCCATGCTTTCTTTTAATGTGCTTCTTACCGCTCCCTCTCCACTCCAGTGAACTGGCCAGTATCTATAGCATCGACAACTTCATAGACCAAACCGTCATGACATTAGTTGGGCAGGGGACTCGGGCGAGTGTCTCAGTGCGCGTTTTCTGAACCTCGCACACCCGGCACCGTAGCAGAAATCTTCCTCACGTCTGTGCTTGCTACATACCCGAGTTGTACCCGATGAATGTTTTCCGGTTTTATCTTTCGCCAGCCAAGCCTCTCGCAGCTTCTTGTCCTGCGGCTACGTGTGAATAAGGCTGCCACCGGGCTCCGTTGCGTACGTCCGGCACTGCGGTACCGAGCAGTAGTCTACCATGTTGCGCGCCTTCAAAGGCAGCCACTACCTATTGTACTGCTTTCAAGCGTTATAAAGGAGACACTCGAAGCGGAAAAATCTCGCCAATAAATGAGGGCCGCAGCGTACGAGGGAATTTAAACTGTTGTTTTCAGCTCGCTTCGGCGCTCCCGAAGCAGCCGACGCGGCCGCTATGTCCACGTGATCCATAATAGCACGTGAGGCCGACGGTGGCGCCAGCTTTTCCAGTGGTGGAGCTCGAGGCCGATAGGCAAGAACACTTAGTTTGGTTACTGAGTGTTTTTCTTGCTTCTTTTTTTCTTTTTCCTCCTTTATGTTTTTCCCCTTTATTTATTTATTTAGACCATTTCAGCATTTTCCTTCTTTTTCCTTTTTTACGCGCACCTGTTTCTGCCTCTACTTCTATTATCTCTCTCAGAGACATGCTAGCCCATGACCACCAGTGAAACACGTAATAGAGGGATGCTGTGCACGTTGTTGACACGCCGGCTGACACACGGGCATTGACACGTGATTGACAGACGGCCGTGTCCCTGGACTTGTGCACAGCACTCCTTTATTCTCCATTCGACACCCTCGCACTAACACACCTTCGCTCGTTGCCACACCCACCCGCCTATGCCCTCTCCCCTTTAGAAGAACCCCACCTATATATACTGTGGCGAGGAAAGCATTTGTCGCCTTGAAGAAGAGAAGTCCACTTGTCAAAACGTTGGCTCCCGCTTTCACCGTGTTCTCATTTTGCTCATCATCTGTTCTCACTATGAATGACGAATTCGTTATAACAAAAGCCTAATCTTTCAATACAGCTCAACTTTATATTCTCATTTGTGTCCCTTTGAAGAGGTCCTGAACCACCCCTCGGGCTTGGCGAAATAATGCAGCCCGCAGATAGCATACGCTGCTGTAAACATCTCAGCAAAATTTTGTAGCCGTGTGTGGCACGTGGAGCTCACAAGTGGAACGCAAAGTCACTCGTTTCTCAAACACTATCTTTTCAACAGAAGCCTACTCCTCACTCTTTCCTAGGCTGTTATATTTCGTCATATAGCAGATTCCGATCCACGGCTGCTATTGGCGAATAGCTGGCAGCAGTCAAGAAGGGTGTTTCAATCAGTGAGTTCTTTCTTACCAGTACTGTGTGTAGTTATTGGCGCAATTTAATAAAGAGGCTGAAGTGAAAATCTACTTTCAAATATCTATAAGAATTATGTACGACCAGAAGAAGCTGACTATCTTTGCTGAGACTGCTGAGGCGGCAGCGGTGAAACACGCCGACACATCCCAAAAGTGGTTTAGCCCGGCGGTATGGCCCCATCCACCTGCTCTCCCTACCATGACTGCGCCGCATCAAGAGAGTTAACGAATCATCATCATCATCATCAGCCTGGTTACGCCTACTGCAGGGCAAAGGCCTCTCCCATATTTCTCCAACAGCCCCGGTCATGTACTAATTGTGGCCATGCCGTCCCTGCAAACTTCTTAATCTGATCCGCCCGCCTAACTTCCTGCCGCCCCCTGCTACACTTCCCTTCCCTTGGAATCCAGTCCGTAACCCTTAATGACCATCGGTTATCTTCCCTCCTCATTACATGTCCTGCCCATGCCCATTTCTTTTTCTTGATTTCAACTAAGATGTCATTAACTCGCGTTTTTTCCCTCACCCAATCGGCTCTTTTCTTATCCCTTAACGTTACACCGATCATTCTTCTTTCCATAGCTCGTTGCGTCGTCCTCAATTTGAGTAGAACCCTTTTTTGACGAAACCCCCCTGCAAAAAATTATCCTGGCCCGCCCGCAGTGCTTGCTCAGACAGCCAACCCGAGGCTCCTGTGCCCTCGTCGTGCAAGATGGTGCAAGGTGGTGCAAGCCCGAGTTGCCTCGCTGCTTTTCTAGTTTGTTGTTTGTGCCTTGTAGGCCTTCTCCCGCCGTGTTGCCAAGATGGCTAGTGTGATGCGGCAGAATTTGTCTTTTGCCGTGAAGCTTCAAATCGTAAATCGAGTCAAACGTGGTAAGAAGTCGGATGTCACTACAGTGTACAAGATTCCGAGGTTCCGAGAATAAAGGGGGGGGGGATTAGGGCTGCAGCGGACAAATGACCCAGTGCCCGTGGTGCCCGACGTGTACGTACGGCCTTGTATAAGTCGTTGAGGCGGCCATGTACAAATGTCCATCCGAAACTGCTTCAGACGAGCCAGCTTCCGCATGCCTGGTGATGACTCTGAAAATGCTTGTGAGTGCGACAAAGCCATTGCCGGTGTCGCCGAAGTTAGGAGCGAGCTGTGAGAACTTCTGGAAACCGTTGGCGGATCAACGGTCGGCGAGTTTGTGAGTGCGGATGATGATGTTGCGATCATGGGAGAGCCAGAAAACGAACATTACATTGCCGACATCGTAACGAGCACAAGTGAAAGCGTGCACAATGGGGAAAACAATTACGCTCTTTGCCCACGTACTCTGAGGTGATTGGTGCACTCGCACTAATCCGGCGCTTCCGCGCAAATGTGGAAGGTTGCGGGCTCAGCTGCTCCAACTCTTTAGACAATGTGGAGAAGTGCGTGCTGTCGCAGGCAGCGAAGTTGCCCAAGTAGAAGATAGAGGACTATTTCATGCGAAACTAAGCTAGTTTCATCAATAAAGTAATCTTATAAATGGTATGTGCTTTTATGACGCCCAATTCTTTAGCAGGCTTATATGGAATTATGCCCTATATCGAACTGATAGGCGTCTTTTTGCGAGTTTGATATAAACGGGTACGACTGTATATCAAATCAAGTACAGTGGCACAACAAGTGGTCAATATGCTCTCTATAGCTGCAGACATCAGATGCAGGACTGTGAAACATTTAAATAAGTGTGTTCACGCAGCCTTGTCACCGTCATAATAATAATTGGGGTTTTACGTGCCAAAACCACTTTCTGATTATGAGGCACGCCGTAGTGGAGGACTCCGGAAATTTTGACCACCTGGGGTTCTTTAACGTGCACCTAAATCTAAGCACACGGGTGTTTTCGCATTTCGCCCCCATCGAAATGCGGCCGCCGTGGCCGGGATTCGATCCCGCGACCTCGTGCTCAGCAGCCCAACACCATAGCCACTGAGCAACCACGGCGGGTGTTGTCACCGTCATCATTTCCAGTGATCTGACAATGGCTCGGTAACCACTGAAAATAATACTTAATAAGTTTTTTTTTCAAGTGGTAGTTAAGTTCTACGATTGCTCATGTCAATTGGTCGCGAGTTGCACATTGGAAGAACGACTGTATATACTGCAATGCCAGATTTGAGTAACAGAAGACTGCCTATTTTCCTGGACTCTGTATGTTGACCACCTGAAGTACACCGCACAGAGCCTCAAGTTCTGCAGCTGTAGATGCTGTGGCATGCAAAATCTTGAAACGTTGCGTTGTTCCTCTTGTCGGTATAGCCATAGTGACACCGGAACTGTTCGATGTATTTGAGCCATCAGCGAGACGGGAAAAAAACTTAATATTTTTACATAATGCAAAGCAGTGACGCCATTACTGGTGCAATATTACATGCCATAAATTGTCTGGTATGGTTCTTATAAACACTTCAAACACGTGCACAAGCGATCTGCTTTTTACAAGAAGAAAACTTTCTTCAATGTTGACTCTGGTCCACGATGAATTCTGTTGTCGAGGGTGTCACTACCCAGTGGCAAACAAGTAGAGAGACATGGCTTCTTCCTTCTTTCTCCTATGCTACCTTTTTGCTGTTCATGAATGCCTTAGTCTTGTAATTTGAGGGCCTGTGCATTCTGGTCAGGAAGGGACTCACGTTCGTCGAACACGAGCTGCAAAGCAATATCAAGATCGAGCACGCACTCACCGAAATCATCCCAGGCAAGAAGAGAAAAGGAAGCACATTTCTGCTCAACGTCTACAGGAACCCATTACAAAGAAAACAGAGATTCAAGACATTACTACACAGAGCCAACACCGCAGTGCGCTAATCACGTGCGGCGACTTCAAGGCGATGAACCCTGCCTGAGGTTACAACAAGTACACAGCAAAGGGCCGCGACCCGTACCAAGACGCCACGGAACTCGACTTCACCCTCATCACGGACCCGACGCATCCGACGAGAATCGGTAACTCCGTGTCCCGGGACACCACTCCAGACCTCACGTTCGTCAAGAACAACGTCCGGGGCACGATCACCTGGAGAAACACGGGGACCGACCTCGGCCGCGATCACACTATCGTGGAAATCAGCATAACGGAACACAACGACACCAGCATCGAAACACACAGATGGATAAACTGGGATGCCTTCCGAGACGCCAGAAGCCAGAAGAGTGACGGGGTCGACGAGATCGAAGACATCGACGCGTGGACATCCGAAATCACCAAGATCGTACGCGACGCGACCAAAGAAATTGAAACGGGCGCGGAGATCGAAAAAGTAGACAGCCTGCTTGCGCTTCTCATCGAAGCCAAACAGTCGATGTTCAATCGCCGAAAGAAACAACAGCTCAACCGCAGACTCAGAAAGAAGGTGGCGGAGCTCAACCGAGAGATCGAGGAGCACTGCCGCGCGCTCTGCACACAACAGTGGAACGAGATCTGCAACGCAGCAGACAGGCAGATGCACAGCGGGAAGACGTGGAACCTGCTGCAGCACCTGCTCGAAGAAACCAAGACCAAGTTGCACCAAACGGGCAGACTCGTCAGGCTCATACATCGGGCAGTCTCGGTACACGGCGCCGACAAAATCACCAGGCTTATTAACGACAAATACCTGCCGACTAAACCCACAGAACAACACGCGCCGTACGGCGGCCTACACAAAGCGAAGCTCGATCGTAACATCGTCGTCGAGGAGGTAGAGTTGCCCTGCACGACCTCAACAGTCAGTCGGCAGCTGGCCCGGACCTTGTCACGAACACGGCGCTCAAGAACCTCGAAGAAGGCTCGATTGAGAACCTCGCAAAATATTTCAACAAGTGCTGGAGAGCGGGCGCGCTGCCAAAGCAGTAGAAGACAGCCAATTGAGACCATCCTGATCCCCAAGCCGGGGAAGCCACTGGACACGGACAACTTCCAGCCCATCTCGCCCACGTCCTGCATTGGCAAGGTGCTGGAGCACGTCCTGCTCAACAGGTGGCAAGACTACCTGGAATGAGAAGGGCTGTACATGGCCACAGTGATCGGCTTCAGATAGCACCTAAGCACGCACGAAGCGATGCTGCAGCTAAAATACCAAATCATCGACGATAACGGCAGTGCCCACGACAACACAGCAATGCTGGGGCTCGACCTGCAGAGCGCCTTCGATAAGGTGAAACACTTGGCAATTCTGTCTCGTCTCCAAGCTCAACATGGGCGAAAGATCCTACAACTACATCAAGGACTTCCTCACGGACAGGACCGCCGAGCTATGAGCAGGCGACCTACAGAGGCAAGAGAAGAAGCTCGAGAGCACCGGCACACCGCATGGATCGGTAATTTCGCCGATGCTGTTCAACGTGGTAATGATCAGAGTGGCCGAGAAGCTCGCGGACATCGAAGACGTGAGGCACACCATCTACGCAGACGATATCACGCTGTGGGTGACCTGTGGCAGCGAGGGGCCACTGCCACCGAGGGGGCGCCGGGATATTGCCGGGATGATGAAACATAGGGCATTGTGGCGGTACAACAGGTATGAGGTACTGAGAGGTATTTGGAAGGGAGTAATGGTGCCGGGGCTTACTTTCGGGAATGCGGTCCTGTGTTTAAGGGCAGAGGTTCAGTCGATACTAGAAGTAAATCAGAGAGCTGTGGGAAGATTAGCACTAGGTGCCCACGGGAAAACCACAAACGAAGCAGTACAAGGGGATATGGGCTGGGCATCGTTCGAAGCAGGGGAAGCTCAGAGTAAAATCCTATACGAAAAACGCCTGAGGAAATTGGACGATAACAGGTGTGCAGCTAACGTATCTAAATACATATACAGAAAGACCGTTGACTCACAATGGCGGAAAAGAACTAGGAAGCTAACCAGTAAGTATGACAGACACGAGGACGAAGAAAGACAGCATTAAACGGCAGGTTAAAAACGCGGAAGGTAAAAATTGGATAAATTCAATGGAAAGAGAGCATAGTGTGGAACTATATCGATACTGAAAACAGCAGATCAGGAAGGAAGCGTTTTATGATAACTCAAGAGGCAGTACCCTACTCTTTGAAGCTAGGTCAGGATGTCTTAGAACGCGGAGCAATAAAAAGAAATTTAACGAAGAATACACATGTACTGTGTGTGGTAAATATGTAGACACAATAAAACACCTCATATTAAAATGTGATAGCCTGAATCCCGATGTCGATACGGCCACAGTTACGCTTCCTGAGGCCCTAGGGTTCAGAGATAACAACAGTCATGTAAACAAATATGCGGTGGCAATTAGCAAAAGGCGATTGAGGACTGGTGGCTCAAAAGCAGAGAGGTGACATAAGGCTAAAAGGGTAGGAAGACGTATTTAAAGAAAATCGCGAATTTTAAAAACACACAACACAGGTAAACAAAAATAAATAAAAAGCTGAGCATGGTGGCAACTGCCATAACCCCGTTTCAAATCGGACGCTCCTACCTACCATCCATCCATCCATCTGCTGCAAACCACCGTCAACGCGATAGAAGACCAGCTGGAAGGCACCAGACTGAGATGTTCGCCGAGCAAATCAGAGCTTCTCACACTCCCACCTACCAGCAACGGTAGAGGCAAGACCAGACAACGCGAATACGAAAAAATCAGAATCGTAACCGAATCTGCCAATGTGCTCCCCGAGGTCGGCAAAATTAGGATCTAGGCATGGTCATCGAAAAGCACGGAAGAAACGGTGAAACCATCACCCGTCTCACGGCAAAGGCGGCCAACGCGATTCAACTCCTCAAACGAGTCACTTCCCGGAAGGCTGGCATGAGAGAGGAGAGCCTAATTAGGCTCGTCCAATCCTGCATCATCAGCCACATCGTGTGTGTTGCAGCCTACCACAGATGGCTGCAACAGGAACAGAAAATCAACGTGATCATCAGAAGAGCGTACAAGACAGTGCTCGGCCTGTTCGAATCTACGAGCACAACACGCTTTTTACAACTCGGGATACACAACACGCTCAAAGAAATAGCCGAAGCACAACGGACCTCTCAACTGAAGCGCCTGTCCACAACCAAAGCCGGCAGGAAGATAGAGGTCAGACTCTGGAGTTGGATGGGTGGATGGATGGATGATTGAGGCTCAAGCCTTTGAATCGGGCGGCGGCGGCGCGCGCCGCCTAGCCTTGAATGGTACTCTATGCATGCATAGTTATGTATTTACTCCTTTGCTTTTGCGTTGATATTGTTACGTGTGGAAAAACACAGATGAAAGAGGCTATATACAGGCTATTTACACTGGAGCCAGACCACCAGGCCGACACTCGCCCGCGCCAAGGGCACAGGCCCACTTCGCCGTCGTTCTCGCGGCGGCTCGTCCCTTGAGCATCGCTCGATGATATCGTAATAATATTATCCACCAATCAGATAGCCTCCGTTTAGTTATTTCTACCTGTTCAAAGTCTATTTTACTTTCACCGTCCTTAAAACTCAAAGCTTTGTATAGTTCCCCGTTACATTCAACTGCAGGGTGAAGTTGTATCAGGTGTTCCGCCGTTTCCTCCTCCTCTCTACACGCCTCGCACACCAAATCTATCTCCTGGTATTTGGCTCGGTACGTTTTAGTCCGCAGTTCACCTGTCCTGGCCTCAAACAACAATGAGCTTCCCTTAGAGTTATCGTAAATATTTGCTTTGGCTATTTCTTGCTTACACGTCCTGTATGTCTCTCATGCTGATTTGGTTTGCATCTCTGTTTTACCATACCCCTCTCTGTCTCCTTAAGTGTTTTCTTCACGGATGATTCCTTACCTGTCACCCCACTGCTGCCCAAGTATTTGGTTGACGATTTTCTAGTTCGCTTCCTCCACCTTGTGTCAACATTCATCGTGTATAAGTAGCTGAAAACCTTCCTAGCCCACTGCATTTCCCCCATTTTTCTCAATCGCTCCTCAAATGCTATCTTGCTACTAGCCTCTCTGCCCTCGAAAGAAGACCATCCCAGATCCCCCTGCACCCCAAGATTTAGTGTCTTGCCATGTGCTCCCATAGCTAGCATACCACACCACGTTGCCTAGTTTCCAACTGTGCCCGGGTCTCTGCTCTGATACATAGAACTGCATTGGCAAAAGTCAGGCCTGGAACCATTAACCCCTTCCATATCCCTCGTACTACCTCGTACCTATTGTAGTTCCACAGTGCCCTACTCTTCATAATCGCTGCACTTCTGCTACCTTTAGTGGTTCCATATTTTTCGTACTCTGTCAGATACTCAATGCCATTACTTATCCACACCCCAAGATACTTGTACTTATCGACTATCTCCAGCGTGGTCTCCTGTATCTTATGCTCGCCGCAAATGTTATCATTAAAAACCATGACTGCTGATTCTTCTTTGCTAAAATTCAAGCCTAATCTGTCTAATTTTGTGCCATATATGTCCATCAATCCCTGCAGATCTTCTGTATTGTCAGCCATTAATACAATATCATCCGCGTACATCAGTCCTGGTAATGACTGTTCAATCAATTTTCCTTGTTTGAAAAATGATAGGTTGAAGCCGATTCCGCTTTGCTGTATTTTGGCCTCTAAACCTTGTAGGTACAGCATAAACATCAGAGGTGACAATGGGCATCCCTGCCTAAGCCCCCGCCGAATCATTACAGGCTTCGAAACCTGTTTTTCCCATTGTATAATCACCTGGTTACATTTATGGATATCTTTTAGGACATTAGTTACTTCATCTTGCAGTCCTAAGGTTTCCAGAATGCCCCACAAGCCCTCTTGAAGTACACTATCGTAGGCTCCCTTGATATCCAAAAAAGCCAGCCATAGGGGTCTGTGTTCCTTTTCAGCTATTTCAATGCACTGTGTTAGTGAGAACAGATTGTCTTCTAGCCTCCTATGCTTCCGGAACCCATATTATAGCTCTCTATGCACCACCTCATTCTCTACCCATGCCTGCAGTCTGTCCTTCATAATCTGCATGACCACCCTGTAAACCACTGGCGTCACTGTTATAGGCCGGTAGTTATTTATGTCAGCTTTGTCCCCCTTTCCCTTATGTATCATTCTCATTCTACTTAGCCTCTATTTGTCAGGTACTTTACCATCCATTAGCATTTTGCTCACCACCTTCCTTAATGTTTTCTTATATTTCGGGCCCAATTTCTTTATTAACATAATTGGAATACCATCCGGGCCTGCCAATGTGCTACTTGGTACCCTCTTCTCGGCCCTTTACCACTCTCTTTGTCCAAGCGAAAGCACTGGATTGACCGGGCTATCCCTCTCAGACATACTGCATGTACCATTTCTCTGTTCTGTAAATTCTACCCTCATCACGGTCCCTATATGCTCCATTGCCTCCTCTCCTTCTAACCGAGTACCATGAACTGTTACTATATACCACTGCTCTAGGCTTGTCTTATTACCCAAGGAGTTCAGATGTTGCCAGAATTTCCTTGCTGCCTGTTTATCTTTTTATTGCTTATTTCTGAAGCCATTGGGACCCTTTTTCCTTGATTTTCTCGTTGATTAAATAGGATGCTTCCCTTCTGCATTTTATGCAGTTAACCCATTTCCTCTCTACTTCTGCTTCTCCCTTACTTTTGGAATACCTGTGTTCCTTGGAGGCTTCCTCACGTTTCTTTACTGCCTTCTTAACCTCTTCATCCCAGCAGCTCTTGAGTTTTCGTATCCCTTGCCTTGTTTCCCTGACTCGCGCCTTACCAAGCTCACGCTCAAACAGTCTCATTAACTTTGGGTAAGTCCAATCAGTTTCAGTACCCTCTGATATTTCCTCTTCAATTTATTTGGCAGCTACTTCCACTTGGTCTTCTGAGTAATAAATCCCATCTGGCATTTCCTCACGCGTCGTTCATGCTTTAGTTTCCCTCTTAATACTCAACGTGATATGTTTGTGGTCGCTAACTATACTTCTGTAGCCCTGTTCATCTATAATCATGGCTCCTAATCTATCGTACATCCTATGTGACATTAACGCATAATCTATTGTCGAGTGTCGACCCCCTACATCCCATGTTGTGATCCCGTCACACTTTTCAGTAGAGTTACAACTAAGTTATGCCTCTCATACATATTCAGCAGCATGTTACCTATGGAGTCTGTGTACCCATCCATATCTTCAACATGCGCATTCATGTCTCCTAATATAATTATCTCACATTCTTTTCGTAGCTCATTGATGTCCGCTGCTATACAGTCCAACATTTTTTTTTGTTTTCCTCTTTAAGATTTGATCCTGTCCAAAGGTATACAAAGCCTAGAAGTGTTTCCGCCCCAGCTACTTTTCCTTTTAGCCATAAATGCTCCTTGCATTCCTGTTTGACCCCTTGCCAATTTGTACTTTTATGAATGATTGGTCCAATTCCCCTGCCCTTTCTGCTACCCTGCACACTGTTGCAGTATTCCCATGCATAATCAGGGTTACAGGGCGGTTGTTCCATGTCCCTAAGATGTGTCTCTACAAGCTCATCAACTATTAAGTTCTCCTGCCTTAGTCGCTCTTTGATGTCTCCCATTTTAGCCTATTTCTGCCACCTTGCATGTTAATGAACACTATGTCTGACATAATTTGGCTCTGGAGCTTATTCCTGTCGCCTCTCCTATAGTACCCATGTTTGCTTGTGTGTAGCTCCTGCCTCGAATCATCCACGCCTACACTGGTTCTTTCAGGGCTCTGGGTCCGCCTAAAAAAGCTGTTGCCTGGAGACCCATCCTGCCCCCGTTTGCCAGTGGCACCACTGTAGTGAATGCCATCCTGCACAAAAGGCCGGGAGCCGGCTCCATACACTTCCCTCTTGACCTCCATCACGCTGTACCCGAGTCGTCCGCTAAGACTCCTAATGACCCCATTGGCCTCAACCACCCTCCTTTCTACCTGGAAAGCCTGGCCCTGGACTTCTAGGATAGTGCATATGGTCACATGCACCCTCCCGGAGCCCTCTCTAAGCTTACTCAGCCCAGTCTCAATGTGCATCTCAAGGTCCTGGCTTCTCACCTGAAGCAGGTCATTGAGCCCAGCATGCATAATGACCAAGTTGTCGCTCTCCGTGCTGTCCCCTACCACTTCCCGCGCCTTGCTCATTGCTTCCGCCATGCCCTTTCCCGCTTGCACCTCCACCTGTACTCGCCCGTCCGCCTTCACTCTCGCCATCACGCCTTGTTCAGCCCTCCCCACGTTGGAGTCCATTATCACCAGGACCCTTCTGCGTATGAACCGTTCGCCTCCAGCCTGTGTCCGCTGCCCCTCTCTTCGCGCCCGCTGGCGCCCCTGTGACTGCAGCGTCGCCTCACTCGGGGCGTGTTGGGCTGCTTCGCTATAACTATGCCGATTCACCGTAGGCGAGCTGTCGACCGCTTGCTCTGGCTCCCTGTCTCCCTCTTCGCCTGTAGGGTCTACCCTACTTTCTGAGTTTTTGCCACCGCTTTGATGTCCTGACCCGACATTCTCCGCTGCCCGCGTCTCAAGCGCGTCTAGCCGCCTTTCCAGTTCGGCGCTCCTTTCTTTCTCTTCCTCAAGCTCGGCCACAGTCCTTATTACTGCGCAGCCTGGGCCGCCTCCACCTTGACGAAATTGTGAACTTTCGCCTGCAGTGCTACCCGGTTCTCCTGCTCCTCCCTCAGGTGGGCCTTAAGCTCTTCGAACTTAGCCGCCCAATTCCCTTCCAGTATTTGGACGGCTTCCCTGACACCCTCGCACGACCTGCACGTGAAGCTACACTCTAAGAACAGTTTACACCCTTTGGAGTGCCCCTTCTGCCTCACAATAATAATCGTCATCTGCCTTGATGCGTTTCCTTTCTTTAACGCTGCGAGCCCGATACTTTCCAGTAACGAACGGCACGCGCGTTATCAGCATGATAGCATTACCGACAGGAAATGCTATCATGCTGATAACGGCTATGTTTAACGCTAGAACGTTATCTAGTGAGGCGAGTCTAGCAGTGCTACTGAAGAAATTAGATGGCAGTAAATGGGATATAATAGGGCTCAGTGAAGTCAGGAGGCCAAAAGAAGCATATACAGTGCTAAAAAGCGGGCACGTCCTGTGCTACCGGGGCTTAGCGGAGAGACGAGAACTAGGAGTCGCATTCCTGATTAATAAGAATATAGCTGGTAACATACAGGAATTCTATAGCATTAACGAGAGGGTGGCAGGTCTTGTTGTGAAACTTAATAAGAGGAACAAAATGAAGGTTGTACAGGTCTACGCCCCTGCATCCAGTCATAATGACCAGGAAGTCGAAAGCTTCTATGAAGACGTGGAATCGGCGATGGGTAGAGTGAAAACAAAATACACTATACTAATGGGCGACTTTAATGCCAAGGTAGGCAAGAAGCAGGCTGGAGACAAGGCAGTGGGGGAATATGGCATAGGCACTAGGAATAGCAGGGGAGAGTTATTAGTAGAGTTTGCGGAACAGAATAATATGCGGATAATGAATACCTTCTTCCACAAGCGGCATAGCCGAAAGTGGACGTGGAGGAGACCGAACGGCGAGACTAGAAATTCAATAGACTTCATACTCTGCGCTAACCCTGGCGTCATAGAAGATGTGGACGTGCTCGGCAAGGTGCACTGCAGTGACCACAGGATGGTAAGAACTCGAATTAGCCTAGACCTGAGGAGGGAACCGAGTAAACTGGTACATAAGAAGCCCATCAATGAGTTAGCGGTAAGAGGGAAAATAGAGGAATTCCAGATCAAGCTACAGAACAGGTATTCGGCTTTAACTCAGGAAGAGGACCTTAGTGTTGAAGCAATGAACGACAATCTTGTGGGCATCATTAAGGAGTGTACAATGGAAGTCGGTGGCAACTCCGTTAGGCAGGATACCAGTAAACTATCGCAGGAGACAAAAGATCTGATCAAGAAACGCCAATGTATGAAAGCCTATAACCCTACAGCTAGAATAGAACTGGCAGAACTTTCGAAGTTAATCAACAAGCGTAAGACAACTGACATAAGGAAGTATAATATGGATAGAATTGAACATGCTCTCAGGAACGGAGGAAGCCTAAAAGCAGTGAAGAAGAAACTAGGAATTGGCAAGAATCAGATGTATGCGTTAAGAGACAAAGCCGGCAATATCATTACTAATATAGATGAGATAGTGCAAGTGGCTGAGGAGTTCTATAGAGATTTATACAGTACCAGTGGCACCCATGACGATAATGGAAGAGAAAATAGTCTAGAGGAATTCGAAATCTCACAGGTAACGCAGGAAGAAGTAAAGAAAGCCTTGGGAGATATGCAAAGGGGGAAGGCAGCTGGGGAGGATCAGGTAACAGCAGATTTGTTGAAGGATGGTGAACACATAGTTCTAGAGAAACTGGCCACCCTGTATACGCAATGCCTCATGACCTTGAGCGTACCGGAATGTTGGAAGAACGCTAATATAATCCTAATCCATAAGAAAGGGGACGCAAAGACTTGAAAAATTATAGACCGATCAGCTTACTGTCCGTTGCCTACAAACTATTTACTAAGGTAATCGCAAATAGAATCAGGAACACCTTAGACTTCTGTCAAGCAAAGGACCAGGCATCATTCCGTAAAGGCTACTCAACAATAGACCGTATTCACACTATTGATCAGGTGATACAGAAATGTGCGGAATATAACCAACCCTAATATATAGCTTTCATTGATTACGAGAAAGCGTTTGATTCTGTCGAAACCTCAGCAGTCATGGAGGCATTACGGAACCAGGGTGTAGACGCGCCGAATGTGAAAAAAAAAGGTCCAGATAACGCAGCGCAACAAAACACGGAGACCAACGCAAACCTGCCACGGTAAACCACGGTACGCAAACCACGGTACGAAACCTACGGAGCAACGCGTGTGAGCGCACAGAACCAAAACAGAGCCGCTATTGTGGCCCGAAAGGCGTGGCCGCTACGGCAAAGAAATAAAAAAAAACAGCAAAAAAGAGGAGCACCTACTACGTCACTTCCTCCACACTTTTCTCCTAGCGCGAGGAGGGGGTAGGGCCTCTCCTTAGTTTCCTTCCTCCATGATACTGGACGATCTGGGAACATAGAGTTTCCTACAAAAATTACTAGAGGGAACTCTGGCGCTGCACACGTTGTCCTACCAAGGGAATGATGGGAAATACATGGATTTGTCTGATCTTCGTGCTTGTGGATTCAGACGTTCTTGTGGCTTTGTACATTACGCTATATAAATCTTATTGTCGTATATTTCAGCGCAATCTATATTCTTCGAAGTGCAGAAGACGCCAGGAACGCGTACAATTGCTATTAATTGTAACGAGCATGTGCTGATGGGCTAGTTGGTTAAGCATGATTACAAAGACGGCGCCGAATAAAACAACACACGAAGAAGGGAGACACGAGACAAGCACGTAGGCGCCTACGTGCTTGTCTCGTGTCTCCCTTCTTCGTGTGTTGTTTTATTCGGCGCCGTCTTTGTAATCAAACTGTAACGATTGAGCTTGTCCAGGTGGCCAAATTGAAACGCGCCATGCGTCTCAAGGCGCTGGCATGCCCTTGATAAATTCATAAGGGCGTTTCATTCGCTCGTCGATACATGCGTCCGTTTGAATGGTTTGAATATCAGGCTTCTGTGCTAGAGTCCCTGTGTTCGAATCCTGCCGTCGGGCAATTTCAATGATGTTTATTTAATTATTTATTGCGCAATATGCTGTTGAAAGTGACGCATTTACAAAGCCGTTTGAAGGCAAAAGGACGAAGTTTAGGCAAATCCATGTACTTCCCATAATTCCCATGCTGGAGCGGTTGCAGCTCCCATAGACACTAGCGCCAGAGTTCCCTTTCGTAATTTTTGTAGGAAACTCTATGCCTGGGAATAGGCGATGCCTGCTTTAGTAAATGCCTGCCGCGTGAGCCGAGAAGCTGGTTCCTGCCCCTCTCCTCTTCACTCTTCCCCACTGGATGGATGGATGTTATGAGCGTCCCCTTTGGAACGGGGCGGTGGCTTGCGCCACCAAGCTCTTGCTACTATGCTGCCTAATATCCTACCTAGATTAACCAATGAAAAAAAAAACACTATGAACTACCACGTCCAAATTTTCTGATACCCTATTGCGAACTGTGCTTTTGTACGTCTCCGTCTTTTGTCGTTTCCCTACTTTTCTTCCACCAATCTTCCAATCGCCTCTTACTGATGTCTATTGCGGACCTGTTTGCTTTACCACTGCTCCCGCTGAACCCAAGGGCTTCAAGGAGGCCAGTGGTGCCTAAATCGACCGCTGGATAGACGTCTTCACATTCTAATAAAATATGCTCCGTCGTTTCCCTAGCTTTACCGCAGCAAGCACATGCTTCTTCTTCCTTCTTATATCTCGCTTTATAGGTGCGTGTTCTAAGGCATCCCGATCTCGCTTCGAAAAGTAATGAGCTTCCCTTTGAGTTATCATAAATGGTTTCTTTCCTAATTTCGTTTTTTCCCCTTAAGTAGTTACTCATGGCAGGTTTCTTTTCCATTGCCGCCACCCATGAGATTAATTCAGCCTCTCTGACTTTCCGCTTGACCTTCTTTGTTGCTGTGTTGCCCACCCCACAGGCCGCATACTTGCTGGTAAGCTTCCTAGTTCTTTTCCTCCACTGTGAATCAATGTTTTGCCTGTACAGATACCTGAACACTCTCCCAGCCCATTTACTTTCCTCCATATTCCTCAGCCGTTCTTCATACTCAATTTTACTGCGAGCTTCCCTCACTTCAAAACTAGTCCAGCCCATATCCCCTTGCACAGCTTCATTTGTAGTCTTCCCGTGAGCGCCCAATGCGAGGCGACCCACTGACCTTTGGTTTCCGTCGAGTCCTGATTGTACCCCTGATTTAAAGCAAACAACCGCATTTCCAAAAGTAAGTCCTGGAACCATTACCCCTTTCCACATACCTCGGAGGACCTCGTACCTATTGTATCCCCATAGCGCTCTGTGCTTCATTATGGCTGCATTTCTCTTCCCCTTGACTGTTATGGTTTTTTCCTTTGTTTCCATATATCTGTTGCCTTCGTTTATCCATATACCAAGGTATTTATATTCTGTTACCCGAGGTATTTCTTGGCCCTGTATCTCCACTGTCTGTTCACTGTTTTCATTGAATACAATAACACCTGATTTTCTAACACTAAATTTCAAACCTAAATTGTTGCCTTCCTGTCCACCGATATTAGCCAGACGTTGCAAATCACTTTGCTTGTTTGCGAGCAACACAATGTCGTCCGCATAAAATAAACCTGGGAGTTGCTGCTCTATTACTGTACCTGCCTGTTTGTATGAGAGATTAAACCCGATATTACTTCCTTCTAGCGCCCTCTCCATCCTCACCATGTACATCATAAACAGCAGCGGGGATACAGGGCACCCCTGCCTCAGTCCCTTGTTGATATGAACTTTCTCCGCGCTCCTCATCCCTTCCCATTCAACGCAAACAGTATTTTCTAGGTAAATCTCTCCCAAAAGCTGTATACAATCCTTACCTAAGCCTTCCCCTTCCAGAATATCCCACGAAATGCTGCGGTCTACGTTGTCATATGCTCCTGTAATGTCCAAAAAGGCCACATACAACGGTCTGCTTTCTGCTTTTGATATTTCAATACACTGAGTAAGAACAAACAAGTTATCATCCAAACGCCTACCTATTCTAAAGCCATTCTGAAGCTCTCCCAAAATGCCATTATTTTCGGCCCATGCTTGAAGCTTTAATTTGATTGCCTGCACTGCTAGCCTGTATATTACCGATGTAATGGTCAACGGTCTATACGAGTGAATTCTGTCTTTCTCCCCCTTACCTTTATAAATTAAATTCATTCTACTTTGTCGCCAACTGTCTGGTATTCGTCTATCTTTTAAAGTTTTTTCAACTGCTTTCACGAGAGCTTCCTTACTTTTTGGTCCCAGTTCATTTATCAGCCTAACGGGAACCTCGTCTAGCCCTGTGGCTGTGCGCTTTGGAAGAAAGCGGAAGAGAAAATTCCTGTTTAAATTTGTAAGCACTAGCTCCTTTCCCCCTTGGGTCTCTTTCATGCTCTTTTTTTCTTCAAATACAACCTCGTCCTTGCCTTTGAAAGATTCGGCTGTTACTTTTTGGATGTAATTTATTGCTGCTTCTCCTTCCAGTCTGTTTTCATCTTCGTCTAGGATATGTTGTTGTATTGTTGTTGACTTCCTGCCTAATAATTTTATGGGATTCCAAAATATTCTAGGTGCGGCCTTCTTTTTCTCACGTATTTCTGACAACCAACTTTCACTTTCACCTTTTAATTTTGCTTGCACCAGTATTTGTACCATAGACTTTTTCTCCCGGTATATTTCCCATTTACTGGTTACTTCATCCTGTGGCAACTGCGCCTTCTTTGCCTGCCTGTGCTCTCGAGATGCTTTCTGTCGTTCGGCGATCGCTTCTCGTATCTCCTTTTTCCACCAGCTTTTCGGTTTCTTTTTTCCTTTCCAATGAACATGTTTCTCTTTCCGTATTTCTGTCGTTACTACACTTAGAAGCTCACCATATTCCCACCCCTTACTTGGCGACTTGCCAATTTCTTCCTCAACTCTAGTGACTTTATTAGCTATTTGTTCAGCGTTCAAATTTGGACTGGCCATTTTGCTTTCGTTGCTCTCTTTCCCAACTACATATCCCATTTTCAAAATGATGCGTTTATGGTCACTCCCTATGCTGCTAAACCCTTCCTCATCGATGACCATTTCTCTCAACTTATCATGAATTCCTTTTGTCATCAGACAGTTGCCGGTTGCCCACTTCCCACGTGATCTGTCCTTCACACACCGGCCCTGTATTCACGATCACGAGGTTATGTTGCTCGCAAAGGTCTAGCATTGACTTCCCGTTATTGTCGGTATAGCCATCTAAATCCTGTATGTGGGCATTCATGTCACCTAATAGGACTATCTCAGCACCATTCCCGAAACCCCTAATATCAGCGCTTATGCATTCCACTAACTCTTTATTCTTCTCTGTGCAATTTATTCCGGTCCACAAATACGTAACTCCAAGCCAAGTTTCTTTCCCACTCATTGTACCTGATAACCAAAGATGCTCTTGACATTGTGAATTTACTCTTTTCCATTTGGCTCCCTGATGGATGAGCATTCCGACTCCCCCTCCCTTTCTTTCCGACTTAGTTCTGTTGCACCCTTCCCATACATAATTCTCAATAACTGGCGGCTCTTTTGAGTCTCTAAGGTGCGTTTCTGTAACCGCATACACCCCTATTTGTTCTCTATGTAACTGCTCCTCAATCTCTGCCCACTTTTCCTTTCTTCTGCTGCCCTGCATGTTTATGTAGCCTATTGCATGGCGAGCTCTTGTTCTTGCTTTCCTCCTTTTTCTGTTATCGACGGCGATGCTCTTCTGATGTTCCCCTAGGGGACCTTCTTTATTACTACCTACTCTGACCTCCTGAGCGCCCGCGGGCCCCCTAAAAAAGCAACAGCGCGACCCCCAAGTCGCCAGCCCACTTCTCGTGCTAGCCTGTAATTGAAGTGGATCCCATCTCGTTTAAAACCACCACAACTTCTCACTTCCCTGTTTACTTCGACAACCTCGAAGCCTTTCTCTCGGCTCATTTTCCATATTGCCCCATTGGCAGCCATTACGGCTCTTTGTACGTGACTGTCACGCACAGGCACCTCCGGCACCGTGCACACCACGATCTGCACCTGAGGGGATAGCTCGCGCAAGTCGTCCACCCCCTTCGCCAAGCGCTGGGCTAGTCCTGGCCCTTTCCTGTTCAGGACGTCATTTAGCCCGCCTGCTACTACGACAAGGTTGCGCACGTGGGCATTTTCCGTGAGCTTTTCTTTTGCTCGCTCCATGACAGAACCCAGTGTCTGCCCTGGAAATGTCCCTACCGCCACTCTTTTGTCGCCTTTCACCCTCTCCACAATTGCTTTTGAGCACCCAGCCATGTTTGAGTCGCCAGCGATAATCACCCTTTCACTCTCTCCTACCTCTCCCTGCTTCCCGGCTTCCTGTGGCTGCAGCGTCGCCTCACTCGGGGCGTGTTGCGCTGCTTCGCTATAGCTACGCCGATTCACCGGCGGCGAGCTGGCGACCGCTTGCGTTGGCTCCCTGCCTCCCACTTCGCCCTCGCTTTGGTGTCCTGACCCGTCATTATCCGCTGCCCGAGTCCCAAGAGCGTCGAGCCGCCTTTGCAGTTCGGCGCTCCTTTCTTTCGCCTCCCCAAGCTCGGCCACAGTCCTCACCAACTGCGCGGCCTGGGCCGCCTCCACCTTGACGAAATTTTCAACCTTCGCCTGCAGTGCTACCCGCTTCTCCTGCTCCTCCCTCAGGTTTGCCTTAAGCTCTTCAAACTTAGCCGCCCAATTCCCTTCCAGTTTTTGGACGGCTTCCCTGACGCCCTCGCACGACCTGCACGTGAAGCTAGACCCCACCGCGTCTGCTAAATTCTGGAATTTAGTCTCGTCGAGGAAGCACCAGCGCAGGCACTCATCGCACTGCACTTGCTGCCCGTCCCCCGCGCCCTTCACGTTTTTCGATTTCATCGCTAGGCCTACGTCCCTAGGCCCAACGAGCAAGTTCGCCAAATCACTCACGCAAACCCGACCTCGACCGCTATCCCGAACAAAAACAAAGAATTATCACTCCCTACTCCATGTAAGAATCCGAAGAGCTAGCTGAAAGAACTACCCCTTAGGCCTAACGGGGGAGCCGCCAGACCTAGACAAAGCCGGTACGTTTCCTACTCCTACCAAAAATTCAAAATTTGCACCCCTACTACATGCAAAAGAAAACACTTCAAAACACTAGCTAATAAAGATAAAAGAGTACTTAGCTACGAACGAAGTCGCTGAAGCCTCGTCCACAGGAGCGTCCGCGAGCCACGACCAACCACTGCTCACACTCAAACACAATTGCGCTAATTACGGCGCCTCTAGCGGAAAATGTTCAAACTCGAGTCGGCTGCGAGCGCTAGCTGCGCTGGCCGCTACAAACCTAAATAACGCAGACCTGCCTCCGAGATTTTAACGGCGTCTTTTGCGATTCCGGAGGCTGGACTCGTGGTCTCTCGTCAAGCCATTGGTCGAGCGCGCGCCAGCCTAGTAATCGTCACTTCCTCCGCAACAGGAAGTGGGTCGGCTGCGAGCGCCGTCTCTCCGCGACTACCCTGAACTACGGGAACCTCCGCTCCAATGAGAAGGCTAGCGACGCGGCAGGCATCTAGTAAAGGAGGCATTGGAATAGGATACTCGAACGAGACGGAGATGAAGCTCCCCGTTTCGGAAGCGTGTTTCTATTTGCTCACAAGCCCAGCGCTCGATAGGTGCGCCGCCCGCATGTACGACATTTCTAGCTACTTTTTCGCCGAAGCGCCATGGCACGCTTCCTAGATCCTTCTATGTATTTGGTTTTGCGTCTCTGGCTGTGCCAGGGCACGCGGTGTGTTCGGGCCAGCCCGAATTCGCAAAGTTTGGCGGTGTAGGTAAATTTTAATTCTGAATGCTTAAGCATTTGTATGCTTACCCAAAGAGAAAACCGTCCCTTCGTCCGTCCCGTATTAAGACGACCGCTTTCGAGATAGCGCCCGCAGTCGCGAACGAATTTGCCTTTGCGCTGCCTTCCGCTTCAATGGCAACGAAACAGTGCTGGCGGTGCTCTCCGTTAACGCCTCATTCCGCAACTTTGGCGAATCGCTTTGAAGCGGGCGCGCGTCTCTTCAAGACAATGTAAGCGGCAACAACACAGCGCGCGAGGCTATGAGCTTTTGGCACTGTTTTATGGGCATCGCAGATCGCTTTCAAGCTGCGGCCTAACCGGCATTGCCATAAGAAGCCGCCGCCTGAGTACTTTCATGGTTCTATAATATAGAATTTTAGTGCGTCCAGTGTTCCGGCAAGTGCGGGCGGTTTACCGGGGGAACAAGGGCATAAAGTGAGCGGCCAGATTGGTGGCGCCGCCTGTTGGCGCAAAGCTCAACCACACAAACACGGAGCCAATTGCTATATTCTGCTTAGCTGCTGGTGTAAATTTTGGACAGCGGCGTAATCGTGTGGACAATTACGCCACTGCCGAAAGTTTGCACCGGCAGCGAAGCAGAATATAGCAGCTTACTGCAATTTTAGCTCTGTGTCTGTCTGGTTGAGTTCTACGCCACCAAGGCGGCTGCACTGCTCCGGCCGCTCACGTTGCCCCCGCCCATCCAGCAATCACCCCAAACCATCCCCGTTTGCCGCAATAGCGGACACGCTAAATGTCTCCAATGGTTTCACGCGGATGAATAAGGCGCTGAAGAGCGATAACGGCTTATATAATGATCTAAACCGTCATCAGCGCACCTCGGGCCTCCACCTGCAGTACTTTGCTTGCGTCATCAATGCTCCTTACGCCGCCGTCGGCACCAGTTCGTGTCGCCACTGAGCTGTCGTTAGTAATGGCCTAATCAAGTTACGTAACATTGGTAATGACACCGGGCTGCGCGGAGATGAGCTAGTGGCATAATACTTACGCTGCTTATAAATACGCATAGTCTGACTCCCAGAGGAGCTTCTGCGTGATTTTTTTCTTGTTCCTGGACGTGTAATATGCATTGTCTATGGCGCCAGCGCCTTGCTATTGTTTCTGCTGGAAGAGATATAGTGATGTCAAAAAGGAAAGGAAGCTTGAGCGCAGCGATGACGTGGTGCGAGAAACCCTCCATGCCCACGATTATCCCAGCTTTTGTAGATCGAAGCGCCTCGCACACCACGACCTACTTCTTATCACATCCCTTTATACCCTTATCCAAATCGAAAAATTTCCTCCAGTGTTGCGTCAGCTTCCGCAAGAACCTCTTATTTCGAAACAGCCTATGCAGCTTGTTTTGAAAAACATTTTCTTTCAGCGACAGCTGGGTTACAGTGAACTAGTACTCTAATACACTGTAGCTGGGTGAGCAGATTTAAAGCCCCTCCATCCACGTTTCCGCCGACTAGGTGCGCGCCCAGGCGTAACATCTCCCTAGTCCCACCAAGTACCTACAAGGATATAGAAGAAAGGGGGTGAACGGAGGGGCCCGACATTTATAAGTCATATCATGAGAAGCCAACAAACACTGACACCAAGGACAACATAGGGGAAATTACTTGTTCTTAATACGTGAAATGAAGTAATGATAAATTAATGGAATTTAAAGTGGATGAAAAAACAACTTGCCGCAGGTGGGAACCGAACCCACAACCTTCGGATTTCGCGTGCGATGCTCTACCAATTGAGCTACCGCGGCGGCGTTTCCCACCCACTTTCTTTGGTATTTATGTGTACTAGTAGAACCCTGGGAGTGTTAGCCTGCACCACCGCTCACAGACCTTAGCGGCGGACATGGAAAGTCCTTTTTGCCGCCGGCGTCACGAGAACATTATCTTTTTGGGTGAAGGCAACTGGTCATGGTCAGACAGACGCTCGTCGTCCCATGACCAAAAATGAATCCTTTTTAATGTACAGTCGTGAAATGTATACAGCCAGAACGGTCACATGGCTTGTGTGAGAACTGGGGTGCTATTCTCGACACGCATGGCGGCTGCACGGCCGCCATTATCCACCACGTTTACTCTCTGATTGGCTGTGGAGAGCTCACGTGCCTTGAAATTTGTGCCGGGAAACGGAAGTTTAGCGTAATGTCATTTTGCGTTTTCATCAAGATGACGAAACCTGACGTGGAGCTGCAAATTTTATGGACTAATAAATTTTTTTGGTCCTTGGCAGAAATATTGTGATGTTAGCGCTTCAAAAAGAATGTGAGCGGTAGCGAGCAGAAGCCAGTGCAATGCATCTGCAATTGCGCGAATATGTGGTGGCGATCCAAGATATGCGCCATGCCAGCTTGCTGATTGGCTGAAGGAATATCTCATGAGGAGCGTCACAGGAAGGGCTGTTTCGTAAACGTCATTTTGACGATGCGTGACGTTGCGCTTGGCCACCATTGCTGAGATTTTCCGCCATAATTTTTGCTGCGACGAGCCGCACGAATTATGCTAATGGGCAACCATATGCAATGGCAGCCGAGAGGAATGCGTATCGCCGCATATTCCCCGTCGTTTGGTACCACAAAAATCTTTTGTCCATAACGCGTGCTCATAGTATTTGCATCACTCTCGGGTGGTGTTGGCATTTGTGTTTGGGGCCATCATTTTTTAAAAGAACGCGTTTAAACGAAATAATATTGGTTGAACATAGCAAACTTTCGGCAATGTTGTCCACTTTTCACTGCTGCATTTGTATTGTAATCAAGATTAATGCCTTTTCGCACAATCAAAAGTTATGACAACGGCCTCTTTCTAATTTATAAAAAGAAATGTACGCAAGACGGCGCCTTGAAGTTTCCTCCCTCGGTGCGAGTAACCAGCGAAATGAACAAGAGATGGCAGCGCCGGCGCTTGCGTCGCTCTAGTGGATATCTCTGGCGCGCGCAACGCTATCGGTGATATTCGGCCGTTTCTCAGCCAGCCAAGTCGGGCTGAGTCACTTGCGTTTCACGAGGTAGCGATAACGTGGCCTAGAACGTGCGCGCATCACCACTGGTAGGTCGCGTATGTTGTCTCAAGCAAGAAAACAAGCGCGTTGGCGCCAACATGCGATGACTCGGTCCATTTTCCGGGGACACGCATCCCAGCTATTGAAGCAGACGATGGCTTGTACGCAGCAGACGACGGAAGCGAGAAACGTTTTCGACAGAATAATTATACGCTTTGAGATAGCTGCTTCATTTTTACTGCGGAGGAAAACTGTTTCGCTTTACCGATAACGCTACATTCAGTGCCTTCCTTTCAGTTTCTTAGGCGAAACGTCAAGTTGGCGTCCCGTTACGTAAGCAAAACGGGGCCACCAGCGCCATTTTGTTTGCGTCGCACCCACGTCATGCATCGAAGAAAATGGCGGAATGTCCAGAATAGCGCCCCTGGTAAAAGGAAATGAAAGCATAGCGCTTATCTCAGCGCATGTCTGTGGCTCCGGCACACACAGGGCGTATCGGGATGACGTCACATCTTCCCCGTTTTACAAGCACTCTGTGCCAACCAAGAAACGAAAGCACTTTACAAATCAGTCGTCAATGCAGAGTCTTTTCGGCGCTCGTACGACGCGCCCATATCGCGTCGTTCTTTGCACTGGTCTGGAAGTTTAATTCAGTGGAAAGGTCTCTTGGGTGTCGGACGATTGCTTAGCCACGATGTCGGCGTCCTCGGTCGTGTCTGTTGGCAGGCTGCCTTGTTGAGGCTGTTCGGCCGGGACGGGACTGGTTTCTCCTCCGTTTGGGAGCAGGAACAGATGGCGTCTGTTTCTGCGTACGGTCCCCCCTGCAGTCTGGACCCAGTAGGATCTTGGTGTTGAGGAAGGAAGAAGGACTGTGCCCTCGGCGCATCTGTCTCTCAGCCATACTTGGCTGCCTGCGGATAAACTGGGAAGAGGTCTCGCAGCATGACGTCTGTCAAAATTCATCTTTTGTTTCTGTCTGCATTTTTCGTCCTGCTTTTTCCAAGAAACGTTTACCACTCGCGGTTTTAAAGCGGATGGCACGCATGGCACTCGTGAGCGTAAGCGACGGCTCATTAGCAGTTGCGCTGGACTATAGCTGGTTGGGCCCGGTGTGTTTCTATAATTTAGCAAGGCAATGTAAGGGTCTGGCGGTTTATTCAGTAGTCTTTTGAGAGTCCCTACCATGCGCTCAGCTTCCCTGTTAGCTTGCGGGTAATGAGGGCTCGTTGTGACATGCTTGAAGCCGTATTTTCTTGCAAAACCAATGAAAGCAAATGAGACTAACTGTGGTCCGTTGTCTGATATTACCGTTTTCGGTATCCCATGCCTGGCGAAGATGCTTTTCAGGTGCTGAATGACCACCTGTGACGATGTTCCTTGATCCAGTAGGGCCAGCTCAGGATACCTGGAATGGTAGTCAACAAAAACAAGATAGACAGCTCCTTTCATCTCAAACAAATCAATTCCGATTTTCTCCCATGGAAGCTCCGTTGTTTCACATGGGATCATCGGTTCGGGAAATTGGGTGCGCTCTGCAGCACAAATTTGGCAGTTGGCTACGGTTGTTGCAATTTCCTGGCTAATTCCCGGTCACCAGACTGATTCCTTGGCGTTTGCGCGGCAGCGGGCAATACCTTGATGCCCTTCGTGGATTCTCTGAAGCATTTCTTTCCGCATAGATCTTGGGATTACTAGTCTGGCGTCCTTTAGAAGCAACTGCTTGCAAACCGTGATGTTGCCACGATGCGCCCAGAATGGTTTGAGAACTTGCGGCAGCCGATCCTTTGCGGGCCAACCTTGCATGCAAGCTTCGAGCAACGATGCGCACTCGGGATGCGTTGCCTGCTCTGAGCGTATGCAGTCGAGCATCTCATCTGAGAGCTCATATCGAACGACTCCATCCACGTGAGCCGAGACGTCAGCTTCAGACAATTCCCCGATAGACAGTCCCGTGTTTATGCCTCTGGCTCGAGAAAGAGTGTCCGCTGTAGCGATGGTTTTAGCCGGGAAGTGCGTGAGCGTGAACGAGTACCGCATAAGACGCATTCTGAATCTTTGGATTCTTGGTGGAAGAGAATCGAGAGGATCGCGACCCAGTAGCGGAAGGAGGGGCTTGTGGTCTGTCTCAAATAAAAACGTGAGGCCTCTCAGAAATTCGTCGAAGCGTTCGGCTGCCCGGGTCAAAGCCAACGCTTCCTTTTCGATTTGTGAATACCTCTGCTCTGTTTTCGTGAGCGATCTGGAGGCATATGCTACTGGACGTCTTTCGCCAGAAGGCTGACCCTGGAGTAGTACGGCGCCAAGTCCTTGCGAAGACGCGTCTGCCGAAACGATTGTCGAGTACATGGGGTTGTACCTTGCCAGGCATCTGTTAGAGCTGAGAGTAGTCTTGAGCTTCTCAAAAGCTTACTCTTGTTGAGTTCCCCCAATACCAGTCGCTGTCTTTGTAGAGGAGGCTGCGTAAAGGCGCAGATATAGACGCAGCATCAGGAAGAAACCTTGCGAGGTGGTTCATCATGCCTAATAAGGAACGACGCTCAGCGACGTTTTGGGGTCGAGGTAACTCCTTGATTGCTCTGATCTTCTCAGGATCTGGGCGCACACCATTGGCGTCAAAGATCATGCCCAGAAATACTACTTGCTCAACAGCGAAACAACATTTTTCCTTGTTAAGGGTTACTCCTGTTTGTTCCAGTCGGTCGAGCACGTTACGAAGGCGGTTGTCATGTTCCACTTTGTTCTTGCCGTACACCAGAATGTCGTCCATATAGTTCAGTACGCCATCTAGGCCTTCGACGACCTGCGAGAACTTTCTTTGAAAAAATTCTGGTGCGGATGTGATCCCGAACGGCAACCTGTGGTAGCAGTACCGCCCATACGGCGTTATAAAAGTGGTGAGCTTTTGACACTCTTCGGAAAGCTTTATCTGGTAGAATCCAGAATTCGCGTCCAGTATAAAAAAGACCTTGGCTTCCTGGAAGCTTCCCATAACTTGCTCTACCGTTGGTAGCTGATGACGCTCGCGTCTGACAAATTGGTTCAATTCAGTTAAGTCGACGCATATCCTTACTGCTCCAGACGGCTTCATTACGGGTACAATAGGAGCGCACCATTCTGTCGGTTCTTCGACCTTTTGTATCATTCCTTCTCGCTCTAGCCTGTCCAGTTCTTGCTTGACTTTTTCCTTCATGGAAATAGGAATCCGTCTGGGTGTAGACAGGGCATACGGTGTTACATTCGGAACGAGACGTATGGTATGTTCTCCAGATATGTAACCCGTGCCTTGGAATACCTCAGGATACCTGCTTACGATGTCGTCAGCAGTTCCTAAGTCATCTAGGAAGAGAACGATTCCTAGGGCTTTGATAGCTGGTGGTCCTAACAAGGGTGTGCGCAAGTTATGCACAACGTAAATGGTCTGCTTCGAACGGTTGTCTTTCCAAGCTACTTCAGCGTCAAACTTTCCGATCGTACGAATGCTTGCATTATTCGGTCCTTTAAGATCACCTGCTTTGTCCAGAGAACGCGGAAGTAAAGGAAAATTTTTGCCCGACGACTGTCACTTCGGCTCCCGTATCTACTTTCATGCCGAGCTAATGGTCGTTTATCAGAACCCTGACGAAGTGCTCAGATGGCGTGTTCGCCGATTGCTTGACCGTGCCAAGAAATTTATCAGGTTCGGCAATGTCGTCAAGATTCCCGTCTGCTTGCCTCTTTTTTCGGCACGCCTTTTCGAAGTGGCCCAACTTTCGGCAAAACCTGCATCTTTCTTGTTTCGCTGGACAACTGCTTCTCGAATGAAATGGTCCGGCGCAGAAACTGCAGAACTTTCCACGGTAAGCTGGTTTGTGACCGCGTGTAAACTTTTTGCTCTTTCCAGGGGTTTTTTCGGGCTTTACTGCGGCGACGCAAGCTTCTGGGATAGTGCCTTCGTGCTCTTTTAGCTCGGCTTGCTGTTTCTTTACAGTTTCGCTTGTACGCGCTTTTGCCAACGCAGTGCTCTGCGTGAGATTAGGATCCATCTGTAGTTCTTCCGAGAGAAGCTGGTCCCGTAGTCCTACTACGAAGCGGTCTCTTATTAGGCGTTCCTTCATTTCATTGAACTCGCATATGTCTGCTAGCCTGTTAAGCTCAGTTGCAAACTGGTCTACTGTTTCTCCCAGCTGTTGGCGGCGTAGATTAAAGCGAGCACTCTCGTAGACTGTATTCTTGGTATGGACGAAATAACCCTTAAATTTTGACTTTACGAGGTCGAAATCCTCCATTTCTTCGTCTTTGACGTTCAGCGACCGAAGAATCTCCCGTGACTTTCTGCCCATTGTATAGAGAAGAGTCTTTACTTGTACTTCGTCTGGTTTCTCATGTAGTCCGGATGCGAATCTCGTCCATCCAGGCGGGCCAGTCTGCAGCGTTCTGGAAGTCAAAAGGCCTAGGAGGCTTGATTCCTGCCATGCTGAAGCGTTGCTTGACGGATGTCACCGGAAGGACTTGCTCTTGTGGAAGCAGGCGCTCGTTCGCTTGTTGACGGGCTGCTGCAGCGCTACATCGTAGCCAGCTTTGAGGTAGCCACTTCTGACACCATGTCAGACAGACAGACAGACGCTCGTCGTCCCATGACCAAGAATGAATCCTTTTTAATGTACAGTCGTGAAATATATACAGCCAGAACGGTCACATGAATTGTGTGAGAACTGGTAAAAATGAAAGCATAGCGCTTATCTCAGCGCGTGTCTGTGGCTCCGGCACACACAGGGCGTATCGGGATGACGTCACAGTCATAAACCCACATATGCTACCTGAAGGCATCAATGTTGCCGGATTCGAGACCCTAGTTATATAATAAGCGAGAATACTAAACCATTAATTTGTCATGTACCTTCACACTGGGTAGCGCCGAGCGATCGCTTCTAACAAACACAGAAATGAGTCTTCGCAGCGCGTGTGGCCATTAATTGGCTCCCACCACAGCCATGTGAAGTGCGACTCCAGCAGCGGTGCAATTACCCTGCAGCCGGCTGTGGCGCTTCACTTTCTGCCAATAACTTTCTATTTTTTGCGTCTTTTTTTGCGATGCACCGCTGATGCACCGATGCACCAGACTGATGCACCGATAAGTGCAGAGTCTGCCACAGGGAGACAGCAGATTACATGCACATCTTGAAGGACTGGATAAAAAATCCAGAAGAAGCAAGCTCAAGAACGATCCCACCACGGCTCGAGGCAGCCGCGAAGAGCTACGATCACGACCAACAGCTCTTGGCCATCCAACAGGTCCTCTGGGCGCTCGAAAGGCAGGGACCTAGCGAGGCGGCAACAGCGAGCGGAGACCCGGGTCGAGTAACGGCAACCTCAAGGATGACGTAGGCCGTCATCGGGGCGTGCGAGCGCCCAACTGCAGGCACAAATAAAGTTTGTTCCAATCCAGTCCAATCACAAGAACCGTACCCTGATGATAAATTTTTTGAATTGCAGTTTCCATAGCAGGAAACGATTGAAAACTTAAGAATAAAGTATTTGTATCGAAAAAGCTCTACAAGCACTAACAGTATGCATACAAACATTATCTACGCTAAGAGATCAAGACAAACGTCTACAGCAAAATTTGTGGGTAACAATATGTTAGATATAAAACCAGTTCGGCAGCGGTGCGCATCTATTGTAGAAATTAAAACACCTGGTTGCTTTTTTGCAGCTCCTAGCAGGTGTGGCCCTGCTATGCCAAGCATTGCAAGAGTATCAACCAATGCTGTCGCCATCAAAGTTGCTGCACTGTGCATGGACTCCTGCACGACAAAGCCTGCGTTCAGGCTCAGGCTTTCCACACAGAAGCAGACTATAATAAAGACAGGCAAGCCTGGACAGCTTTCAGTTCAACAGTTGGGTGCATCGATACTACAAATTAAATACTTGTGTGCTTTATGCAGGTGAGAGCCACTTTCTGTTAATAGAGATTACCACATTGAATGCATACTGCTGCCGAACGCTGCAACACTAGTTCATTATTGTTCAGTGTATTATGATTGAATCTTTTGGCGAAATTTCAAGACGTTTATGGTATGCTGGCTTCTGATCTTGTCTCCAACATGGCTAAGGATATGAAGGACTTAGGGAAGGCCACTGATGATGTCTGACGTGAGCTAAGGCTTGACAATAAATCTTTAAAAGAGAGTTTAAAGTATTGTAATGATACATGTGATGATGTGAATGAGATCAAAAATGAGTTAAAAGAACCCCAGAAAGAAATGCAGACATTGTCAAAGAAGAATGAAGAACTCGCCACAGAGAATCGCAGATGGAATGCAAAGATTGAAGAGTTGGAACAATATCAGAGGTCCAACAACTTAGAAATAAAAGGTGTGCGCAATGCAGGGGATGCTGTAGATTTATTTATTTATTTTATTTCGTACCTATTGCTAGCCTTAACGAAGGCTTTGGCAGGAAAGGGTACATTCATAAACGGGAAAATACATCATTCACACAGGGTTCAACGATAATCGTTTACAAGAGGCCTTGGCTTTGGTTTAAAAACAAGCTTATTCATACACACGTACAGCGATATAGACAATGCACATTCTTGGTGACAATAGAAGACAATGTAAAAACCACATTTCATCATGTAGCAACAAAGATATGGTTAGACAGCTTAGACAAAAAGAATCGAGGGTTTTACAATCGACAACCTCTTGTGGTAACATATTCCATTCTCTGATAGGTTGTGGGAAGTATGAATATCTGAAGGTGTCATTGTGAAACCTATGCTCAGATGATTGTTTATTGTGTTTCGTTCTTAAAATTCTAGCGTTAGAGTGTACTAAAAACTCCTTTTTGTCTATTTTTAGGGGATTGCTCTGGAGAATAAACAGGAAATTAGTCGGAGATATCTAGCACGATCGCTAATTTTTGGGAGTCCGGCTGAGCGTAGAAGTTCAGTTGGGGAATCATGACAACGCTATTTATTATAAATGAATCTGGCTGCTTTTCTTTGTACGTTCTCTAACTTCGCTATGGCACATTTAGTGTACGGAAACCAGCATATGGCGCCGTATTCTATAACGGAGCGAATGAGCGACGTGTACGCGAGTAATTTGGTGTTGGGTGAAGCGTATCTGAGGGACCGTTTGAGGGAAAAAAGCGCTGAGAGTGATTTTTTTGCCACGTATGACACGTATTTGTTCCATTTTAGATCGGAAGAAATAGTGATACCTAAATGCTTGTATTCTTCTACCCTTTGTAGTTCTCTTTGCTGAATTTGGTATGGAAAGGTTAGTGGTGCTTTCTTTCTCGTGACTGTCATGCAGACAGTTTTTTTCTGCATTTAGCGTCATCTGCCAGTCCTGACACCATTTTGATATATTTTTAAGGGCGTCATTCAAAACAACCTGATCATCCTTGGTCTGCATTGGTTTATAAATAATGCAGTCATCTGCAAACATGCGTACCGTTGCGTCAATGCCATTTGGTACGTCGTTGATAAAAAGAAGGAAGAGAATGGGAGCTAAAACTGGTGCCCTGAGGCATACCGGATAAAACTTCAACATAGTCTGAGGATTGCCCTTCAAAATGAACGAATTGTTGACTTCGTTACAAATATGCTTTAAACCATTTTGTAAGAATACCGTGTCCCAGAATCCCTTGCAGCTTATGGATAAGTTTTGGATGCGATACCCGATCAAAAGCTTTTGATAGGTCTAGAAAAATTATGTCTACCTGTCCTCGCTTATCGATTATTAATGCTAGGTCATGAATAGTCTCTATCAATTGAGTTGTTGTAGACAAACCACTCCTAAATCCATGTTGGTTAGGGTTAATTAGAGAATGACTTTTAACAAAAGTTACGATGTGTTTTAATATTAAATGCTCAAAAATTTTCCCCGCTGTACAAGTGAGTGAAATAGGACGGAAGTTTGAAGGATTTGTAGCATGACCCGATTTATGTTTCTGAATAATTTTTGCAATTTTCCATTCCTGAGGAACCTCAGAAGTTTGCAATGATTTTGTAAAAATTAGCAACAAGTATTTGGAAACCCATTCAGCGTACCTTCTGAGAAAAGTATTTGGAATGTTGTCTGGGCCGCTGGATGTTCTTATATCAAGATTAAGTAATAAAGAAAGAATTCCCCCTTCCGTTATATTTAGCTCACATGGTACTTCGCCTATGTCACTTGTCTGTGCGCCCTTGTCTGGGATAGTGTAATTGTCCACTGTGAAAACTGATCGGAAAAATTTATTAAATTGGGTAGCCTTGGTTAAGGCTTCTGTTGGCAATAAGTTGCTCTTCTTCGGAACCCTAGATTTGAGATAGTGGCAAAATTTATGAGGGGATTTTTTAATGAAGTTATTTAAGGTTTCACTAAGTACTATTGTTTAGCCGTTTTTGCTGCTATCTTTAACGCGTGAGAAAGTTCGCTAATTTTTCTTGTACATTTGAAGAAAAAAATTATTTTGTAGTTTACTGAGCCTTGCAATTCTGCGTTTTAAATGTATAATCTCTCTTGATATCCATGGGTTCGTTTTGCGTAGTTTTTGTTTTCTTGGGAATGAATTTTCTGAGACAGTGTTCAACATTGGCCCTGAAGAGTACCCATAGGTTATCAGTTGACATGCTTCCATATGGTTGCTTTGTGATCTGCAATGCCATTGACTGTTTCCCAAGAGATTGTGTTATCGGGAATATTGTCGCATAAGAAGGTGAGGTCTAATATATTGCTGGTTTTCGTACTTACACGTGTTGGTGTATGTATAATCTGCTTGAGGCTAAAGTTAAAGGCAATTTCCAGCAGTGCTTCTGCGCAGGACGGATCGGCAGTTCCGCCGTCAAGCGTTGCCCAGTCTATTGAGGGTAGGTTACAGTCACCCGTGAGTATAATTTTATGAGTATCCTGAAGGTAACGTTGCATGTAATCAGCCAGTGCATGAAGCATACTGCAATCGGCGTTTGGGGGCCAGTACATAGTTCCGACGAAGAATACACTGAGTATGTATAATAGGTGCTACTTAGAGAATTGGCAACATCTTGAATAAGTTGACTGTTGATTCTTATACTGACGTGCGCCATCGCGTTTCCACTTTCAGTGGTTCAGAAAAGAACACTATGCTCAAATTCATTCATTGTTCAAAGCACGATAGAGTCCTGCAAAAATGCAAGAAACAGAAGTTGCATACTAAGGACCTGGACTACACAGGTGATGGCACCCCAGTATATGTAAACAAGCATTTAACCAGCACAAAAAAAAATGATTTGCGAGTTTCGCGATTGTGCAAAAGAAAAAAAGCAGGCTGGAGGTTAGTTCGAACCGCTGGAGGCAAGGCGTTCGCACGAAGTAATGAAGCAGAAGTTCTTGAAATTACGAACATGACCGACATTGAAATGATTCACTAGATCATCTAATAATACAAATATTTTAAGTATCTATGACAGAAAATGTAGACACTGACTTTGTTGCTATGACTGTCATGGATTTAATAGCCAATACAAGAATAACGAGCATTCTTCAATGGAGCGTTTGAACATAGAAAGTATGTATAAAGAACAAAGTAAGAACTTTGGTAATTTGGTGCTGTAGTTTACCAGGAAACTCATCACTGTGGCCTAGCAGCTATGGTGTTGCACTGTTAAGCCAAAGGTTTCGGGATGAAATCTCGGCCACGGCGGTCACAATTAGATGGGGGCAAAATACAAAAACGCCCCTGTATTGGGCTGAACATAGGTAGATATGTTCAGCCTAACACACCAATGAGATCAATAGTGCTGACCCCAAAGACAGAAACTGAGATTGATCAGATAGTTAAAGGACTACAAAACAATGCTGCCGCAAGAGATGATGGCATAAAAACACTACCCATTATATGTGTGCCTGAAATTATTAGCCCAGTATTATCTGCTGATTAATAAGATGTTTGTGTCGGGTGATTTTCCTGACAAATTAAAAGTTACGAAAGTTACTCCTGTGTTCAAGGGTGGTGATTAGTCTAACATGATCAATTACAGGCTGATTTCAGTCCTCTCTGTGTTTTCTAAAGTATTTGAGCACAACATAAATGATAGAATAACCCATTTCTTTGAAAAGCATCAACTGGTAACCTCTGCAAATATGGTTTTGAAAGAAAAAAAGTCTGCAGAAGTAGAATTGGTGAATAGTCTAAGTGCAAACGAAACCAAGTATAAACAGTGTGTCTATAAAGTCATGGTGCACTTTTGACCTGTCACAGGAAACCAACGAAACAAGATAGAAATGTAAAATCTCCAAATAAAAGGAAAACTCTCCAAGCTAGTCTTGCTTAAGGTGTAATTGTCGAGCACACGCACACAGAGATCTTTTAGCGCTCCTTAGGTAGCTCGCCTGCATAGCCTCTACAGACTCGTCACTTACCAATGGCCTACCAGAACGGGGTTTGCCCAGCAAACTGCCGGTATCCTTCACCTGCTTATCCCATCGATTAATGTTATTCCTATGTGGTGGCGCTTCGTTGTACACACGACGATATTCACGTTGCACTTCGGTCATGGATTCGAATTTAGCAAGCCAAAGAACACGCTGAACTTTCCTCTAGCTATTGGTAGTACGTACATAGGATACAAGAGCTCATCCCAACGTGATTAAAAGCGACCCTATCTTACGTCCTTGTACCTCTAAACTAGGTTAAGGCATATTAGTATGGGGTATGACAACTTTGACAACCTAAAGCAAACTACAGTAGAATCTTGATAAACGAAAATCGCTTAAACAGAACTGCCTCTTAAATGAAGCACCATCCTCATGGTTGGTTGGTTTTGTATTCATGCAATTATATTCAGCTTTGTCTCTCAGTAAATGGAACTCCTAATAAACGGAACCAATTTCCTTGGTCCCTTGAGGTTTCATTTAAAGAGAGTCCACTCTAATTACCTTGCAGAAAAAATCTTACGCATATTTGATTGTTACCGTGCAGATAGAAGTTATTTAAGAACACAGTCATTATTTATAAAATACTGCATGCCAGAAGCTGACAAGATATATTACTTGAAACTACTATGGCACATACATAAAAATCAGGTAGATGATCTAACAACTAACACACCTGCTTTATATGTACCGTATTTACTCGATTGTAACTAGTTTTTTTCATGATTTTCATTGCTTGGACTTGACCCTCGTGTTACATTTGAATAACAGCAAAATTCACAATTTTAAAACAAATATCCTAACTTTTGCGGTTTTTAGCATTATGTTGGCAGCCTGTACCTTTACGTCTTGATCTAATCTATAGACAAGTCTACCCTAGTCAAAATTAGTCTTTTGTTGGAATCCACACTTTTTTCTGTACTTGTGACTGGTGTTACAGTTACGTTGCTGCAGTACCCTGTGGTCTATTGCACTTCGACTCCGCTTATTTGTGACGTTATGGCAATGAGGTGAATTCGATATGATGCCCGCTTCAAGAGACGAGCAATTTCGATAGTCGAGAAGGAGGGAAACTCCGCCTTGGCTCGACATCAACGATTTGCGAATGGCAGGACCAGCGGGAGGCCCTCTTTAAATGTGAGGCCGGTCGGAACGGCTCTGTGGACCTCGTAGCAGCCTGGTACTGTCCCCCAATGAAATGGTTGTGCAGCCTCTTAAGAAATAGTCTCAAACAAGCTCGAAGATGACGCGGATCACTTCTGCATTTTCGCAAAGGCAGCTCGTCCTGGCACTGTGCCCCTCGAAGTGTTCTTGGCAACAAGCTTGGCACAGCACCAAAAACCCTTGTCGAGGAAGCTTTCTATGTATTGCACAAAGGTGAAACTATTTCCAATAGGGATTGCCCAAGCATACTGCCCAAGGAAAGCTGTCTAGACCTCAGACGACGACAATAAGCAAAGAGAACTTGTTTCCGAATTGTGATTTATTGAATAACGGTATGATATCTTCCGTTCATCTTGCGTTACATATGCGGTTCATTTCTTTTATTTCACGTGACTGGAAAGTAGACCCTCACGTTACAATTGTGGCGAGCTGCATTTGAGTAAATATGGTAACATGGAATCCCAAGCGTAAGATGCCTGCTATCAGAAAGGATTATAGCCACCAAACTCTCTTATCACACAAAAAAATGTTAAACATAATGAATGCAAAGATTGCTTATTCTTATTCCTTCATTTAATTCTAAAGTGAATGTAGGAGGTACCTCTTAACAAACATGTTGGCATTTTCACTTGTCTAATTTTCTTGAACTTAATAATTTTGCTGTTTCGATGACCTGTTCAGCGTTCTTCACATAAGAGCATGCTACAATAAAATCTCTTAAATTCGACACCCAATAATTCAGAAATTCGGACGGCTGTATTGGTCCCGGCCAAAGTGCATGTTAGTCTATGGGACCAAACATTCATTAATTCGTCAGAATTCGGACAAATGCTGACGGCTGCCGCTACACAAAAGTGTGGTAACGCAGCGCTGGTACCACTGGAGTGAAACCGAAACCTTAGAGCCATCGCCATTGTCATCAATTAGTGGGGGTGAAGACGGAGCCGGGACGGACGGATGCCGACAGCTAAGTTCTATTTCTATTTCTAATTGCAGCGGCGAGAAATCTGAATGAAGATAGGGCCAGCATAGAAACGTAGGTTGCACAGAATTGGAGCACTGCGAAGCCAGGCGAACACTTAGCCAAAGTAGGGCGATAAAGTAGGTCGTGGCCAACACATAACAGTTAGGACTAAAAGTTTAATAGTTAGGGCTAAAAGTCTTTTTTTTTCTTTTTTTTCCCTGGTTATTGGTTTGGTTATTTTACTAGCTCTCTTTATTCTTCCAGAGATTTCCAGTGGTCTTTATTATCAATAATCTTTTTCCTCGCTTTTACACTGTTAAATAACAGTAGGACAAGAGAATTCATGGGACGGGCGGCTAGAAAAGCCAAGGAGGAAGGCGGGCACCTCGTCCAGTGTGAGAGGTGTGAACGATGGTGTTATTTGGATGAAACGGCATTCAAAACCGTGGCGGAGGCGGAAGGGAACGGCTTCCTGTGCACGCTGTGTAAAGTGATTGAGAATTTGGAGAAGCAGCTAAAGAGTGAAATGGCGAGGACAAACGAGGAACTCGAGAAAGAAAAAACGAAATGCACAGAGTTTGAGGAAAGGGTCGAGAGGGAGTGGACCTCCAGAATGGAGGCTGTAGAGCGGAAATGGAGTGAGGAGCGAGAGAAAGGGCAGCTATTGGAAAAACAATTGAAAGAGATGAGAGAGAGAAAAGCTGAGAGAAAGGCACAGCAGGAATTGAAGGAAAAGGAAGCGGGAGGATCACCCAATGGAGCAGAATGGGGGGCGGACACGTTAACGTGGGGACCGCGGGAGACACAGATACAGAGGGATGAGACGAGAGGAAGCAGAGAAGGCGGGTAGGCAGGAAAGACCCAGCCGACAGAGACAGGAGGGGGGCAAGATTTGCTTGAAGACAGAAAGGTCTGGGTCGTTGGAAGCTCCAACGTATCGCGAATGCAATCAGCACTCCTCAGAACAGTGCAGTATGACAGACGGGTGAAGGTCGAATGCATGCCGGGGGCTCGATTCGAAGCTGTGGCGGAGAGAGCCAAAAACAAACTGAATGAAAACAGAGAGGGGAAAAACCTGGTAATTTTGCACGATGGGGTGAATGACTTCCTGCAGAATAGGGGGCGAATGCTGGGCAGACAGATTCAAGAGGGAGTGGCGAAATTAAGGGCGACCTCTGAGGCGGTGCACATTTCCCTGTGTACCGTCCCAGAGGTCAGGGGACAGGGCCCTTTCATTGAAGAACAGGTAGTGGCGGCCAATGTAATGATTAGGGAGTTGGGGCGAGCCCTCCGGTGTGATGTGGTGGAGGTGAACAGAATGATCGGGGGGGAAAACTTCCCCCCTTTCGGCCCGGATGGCATTCACTACACTACACCAGCGGGATGGCAGGTAGGAACGCGGGTGGGTCGTAGGGCTCAGGCTTTTTTGCAGGCAAGCAGGGCGACCCTGCATGCCAAAATATAAAAGATAAAGGACAGGGGAGGGGAGGGTATGACAGGAGCACGGAGGAGGAAGAGGAAGAAGGCAGTAAATGTGGGATTCATCAACATGCAGGGGGGAAGAAATCGCATTAAGTGGGCGAAATAGAAGAACAATTACAAACGGAAAATTTTCAGGTATATGGAGTTGCCGAAACCCATTTGAGATGAGGAAGAGCCACCATTCATTGCAGGATACACCTGGGTAGGGTGCAACAGAAAAAGAAAAGAACGCAGAGGAGGAGGCCTTGGGGCACTAGTGAAGGGACAGGACTGGGAAAGTGTAACGGAGAGCTACAGTGAGCACATGTGGCTCAAGGGCACCGTAGGGAATGTTGAGGCAATCCTGGGAGTTGTGTATCTGAAAACGGGGAATGAGTCAAAAGAGGAGAATGCAAAACATTTCAAATGTATGGCCAATGACATCAGGGAGTTAGCTATGAAACGGGAGATAATCATCCTAGGAGACATGAATGCACCTTTGGAATACTTTGACGGGGCGACAGATGTAACAGGGCAGATGTAAGTAGATTTTTGTAAGGCTCATGATTTTGTGATAGTTAATACTAAAACTAAATGCGACGGGAAGATAACACGGGAAAGAAATAACACCCACTCGACAATCGACTACTGCCTAATGTCCGACAAGCTGTATGAACGGTTGGGATGTATGGAAATTGATGAGGAATGTCCAAAAAGCCTGGGGAGTGATCATAAACGAATCAAAATCAGTTTTAGAAGGACAGTACCACTGGTAGAAACTAAAGAAAGGAAAGGTATGAGCAAATTGAATGACAGGCAGCTACAAGAAGTGGCGAAAAACATTGACAGCATGGTATCCAAGCAACCGCAAAGGGCATGGTCATACGACGAGTTAACAGGTATTTTTAAACGAGAGCTAGAGAAGGGACAGATTAGGAAACTAGGAAGTAAGCAAGGAAAACATAAACCGAAAAGCTGGTGGGACCGAGAAGTTAAGGAGGCCATAGCGCAACGCAAAGATGCGTGCATAAAACACAGAGCAGCAAAGAAAAGGGGAGCCACACCAGAAGAGGTGGAGACAAAATGGGAGGATTACCTTGGAAAGAAAAGAGAAGCATTGGGATTAATTCAAGCCAAGATAGCAAAAGTTGGGGTACAGTGGTTGTTAGAGATACGAAAAAATGACAGAAATGCCTCTAAGAAATTTTGGGAACACATAAGGCTACAGAGTCAGAAGACAGAGGTGGTTCAGCACTCACTGACCACACCAGAAGGAACAAAGGTAGAGGTAGAGGAAGCTAAGGAATATATTAGGCTAACAATAGAGGCAGCATTTGCAGAGCCAGAGGGTAGCGAAATGGAGAACAATGACAACAGCAGGACAGAATTAGAGGAGGAGAACAGAGGGATGACAAGTAAGGAATGGGACAGAATTGAACACAAGGTCCCCGTGGGAACAGCGACAGAACCTGATGGCATACCTATGAAATTGATAAGCATATTAGGCCAGAAAAGTAAATTAATATTACAACTTATTGAAGAATTAGTAGTAGGGGGAGATGTTCCACAGGACTGGAAATCAAGCAGAATGATATTAGTTTACAAAGGTAAGGTAAGCAAGGACAACATTAATCCTACAGGCCAATAACTGTCACATCAGCCATATACAGAGTAGCAATGCAGATGGTGAAAAAGAGAATGGAGGAATGGGCAGAACGTGAAGAGATATTGGGAGAACTGCAGAATGGATTTCGAAGGAACAGAAGGCTAGATGATAATTATTTGTTATAACACAGTGCATAAAGATTGCGGCAGCCAGGCAAAAACCGCTATGGATAGCTTTTTTAGGCATTAGAGGAGCCTATGATAATGCAAACCGAGAAAAGCTATGGAGCCAGTTGAGGGAATATGGTCTAGATAGAAAGGTGATTGGGTTCCTACAAGTTTATACAGATAATGAGGTAGAGATAACATGGGAGGGGGAAAATTACAAAGCCAGCTAAAATAAGAAGAGGTCTCAGACAGGGCTGTTCATTGTAGCCCCTGCTTTTTATGATTTACATGAGCCAAATGAAAAGAGACTAGAACAGAGCACAATATGAACCGACATAAGCTATATGCTGGAAGGGCAGAAGGTAGCTCAAGTACTAGCCGGACTGATGTATGCTGATGATATTGTACTGCTTGCTGACACCTGAGTATGGCTACAGGAACTAATGAGCATATGTGGAGAGGAGGGAGAAAAATTGGGACTGCAATTCAGTAGAGAGAAGCCTGGGATAATAGTATACAATGAAGGAAGGGGGGAACCATTGGAAATACAAAGCACTAAGATTGATCATGTTGAAAAATACAAGTATTTGGGCATATGGCTAAACGAGGGCAAAAAGTACTTGGAAGAACAGGAAAAAATTATGATTGAAAAAGTGAAAAGGAACTCAGCTGTAATGGAACACAAGGCACTATGGAACTATAATAGGTGCGAGGTGGTTAGGGGCGTATGGAAAGGGGTTATGGTACCTGGCCTCACATTCGGAAATTCAGTACTGCGCATGAAATCGAAAGTTCAGGCATGCATGGAAACAAGACAGAGAAGTGTAGGCAGGTTGGCCTTAGGACCGCACCGGAACACCCCTAATGAGGGAGTGCAGGGGGACATGGGATGGACGCCATTCGAAGGTAGAGAGGCAATAAGTAAGCTAAAATATGAACAGAGACTTCCAGCACTGGAGGAAAAAAGGTGGGCAGGAAAAGTGTACAAATATCTATACATGAAAAGTTTGAAGACAAAGTGGACACTCAGAACGAGGAAGCTGAGGAATAAATACCTACAGCCAAGGGAGGGCGTCCAACGTGGTTCTAGTGTGGGAAAGGAGGTGAAGGAGACGGAAAGAAAAATGTGGGAAGAAAGAATGCTCGGAAAGCCAGCGCTATCTATGTATAGGTCACAAAAACAGGAGATTAAGAGAGAGCTCTTGTTTGATAACTCGCGGGGAAGCTGACTATTATTCGAAGCTAGGACAGGAGTATTGAGAACGAAAACATACAGGGCTAAATTTGAAGACATGGACCTTTTGTGCACAGCTTGCGGAGCCGAAATGGAGACCACAGAGCATATAGTGTTGAGATGCACAGACCTTCACCCGACTCTGGCAGAGGGAACAGTGGCGGATATGGAAGGGGCATTAGGTTTTCCCGGGGAACGAGGGCAAATAGACGAGAAATGAGTGGCAGTAACGAAGGGGAGGCTAGAGGATTGGTGGAGGAAGTCAAGGGAGAGATAATACCATAAATCGGGGAGATAGTTTTATATACTTTTTAGATAGTTATTTTGGGGGGAGGAGGGGAGTGAAAACTAGTTTAAGGAGAAGAGGATATAAAGAAAGGAAAAAAATAGGAGGGGGAGCAAAAGGCTAGGTGGCGCCAGCCGCCGCCCGTTAGAAAGGGTGTAGCCGCCATCCATCCATCCGTGATCGCAGTGTCCCCGAACATCGGTGTCTCCTTTCTTCGCCATTTTCCCTTGTGTTGCTGAGTCGGCATCATCTCTTCTTGCGGAGTTTTCTTTTTTTCGTTGTGACCGTGTTTTGCATGCCACCACTATCGTGCGTTACAGTGATGGCAGCGCCAGCAAGGTGGCAGAAGTATGAAGCCAAGAAGTTGGCGACTAAGGTGTAAATTTTGCAGGCTTTGAAGAATGGCGAATCCCGACAGCACGTTATGACCAAGTGCAACGTGAAAAAGAGCACGTTGAGAACGTACGTGAAAAATGAACAACAGATTCTCGGCTCGAAGAACCTTTGCTCCAGGGGGTTACTGGCTGTCGCAACGCGCATCTGCCTTTGAGTGGACCACTCATCATGGCACAAGATGAGAAGTACACTGCAATGATGAACACTGAATCGTTCAGAGCTTCAGAAGGGTGTTTCGTGAGATTCCAGGAGAGACATGAGCTCGTCTTCAGAAGTTTGTGCGGCGAAAAGGCCAGCGTTGACGAAAGCGCAACGACCCAGTGGGAAAATGTGAAGCTGCTTGAGCACACCGCCGCATATGAACCAAGTGACGTGCTCAATGCAGACGAAACTGCTCTATTTTTCAGAGCTCTGCCCGACAAGACGGTGACTTTCAAAGGGGACCCGTGCATGGGTGGCAAGAAGTGCAAGCGAAGGATAGCTGTGCTTCTTGCCGCCAATATGAGTGGCACGGAGCACTTGCCTCTTGCCATCGGGAAGGCGCACAAGCCACGTTGTTTTAAAAACATCAAGAGCCTTCCTGTCGAGTACAGAGCGAACAGGAAGGCTTGGTTGACCTCAGACATTTTTCGAGGCTGGCTGCAGCAGTTAGACCGGCACTTCACGTCTAAGCACGGCAAGATAATTATGGCTGTTGACAATTGCACTGCACATAACTGTACAGTCGAACTGAAGAGTATCAAGGCAGTTTTTTTTTGCCGCCCAACACTACACGTGCCCTTCAGCCGATGGACCAGGGTATCATTCACTACGTGAAGTCGAAGCACCGAAAGCACCTGCTACAGCGAATGATCTTATGCTCGGAAGTGGGAAAGCTGTATGAAGGGGACTTACTCGGCGCAGTACACATCATTGCCCATCTGTGAAAAATTACACCTCCGCAAGTCATCGCCAACTGTTTCCGGCACAGTGGTTTTGCGAGGCCCGAGCATGCGGCAGTAGCCGACGAGGTGTCAGCCGAGTCCACCAATATGACTGCCCAACATTCGATGCTGTCCTTCCCCCAGATGTAACCCTTCAGGACTACATTGCGATTAATGATTGTGTCGCCACCACTGGTCTCCTGACCGAAGAATAAATTATTTATGATGTCACGGGCACCCGGGAAGACCATGATTCAGACGAAGAGTCATGCGAAAAGGTGCAGCCGTGACCTCATCTCACTTCACAAGAATTCACGGAGGCACTTTTGATATTGGAGGACGGTGCCCGAGTGCTTCCGACAGTTTGTGGACTGTTGGCCACTTGAAAGAGTTAAGAAAAATTGTGGTGTCAGCCGGAATCTGCGTGAAAAAGTAAACTATTGCAATATACTTCAGTAAATAAAGGTATGCTTCTCCAACTTGATATTAATATTTTTCCTGTTCATTCGTTAATTCAGCATTTGGATAATTCGGAGAATTTTTGCGGTCCCGTGAGATACGAATTAATGACCTTTTACTATACGTATGTTTACCATTTTTGCTTGAGTAGCACTGAGTGTATCTGCGATTGTATACAAATTTGATTCCTTTTGCTGTGTTTATCATTGTTTTTAATTCTGTATTATTTGTCAAGTGTAATTTGCATATTCTTAATCTTGCTCCCACAGCTTTGTCATTACTTATTGGCTGGTACTAAAGAGATGTTAACTGCTTCAGGTTATGTACTTGGATTTGTTTCTAAGTTTGCATAACCTGTCTGCCCAAATCGTTAAATACTAAAATGTGTATTTATGTAAAAGGTGCCGAGACCCCGTCAGACATTGTTTGCCTTTTTTCTCGGCCTCCTCTTAGACTATGCCTGATCGCTGTCTTTGAAGTTCCATGATACACGGCTATATCTAGGCTACCGGAAACACGATAGCAACAGCCACAAAATATGATAACGCCACGCACACCTTGGAGGTAGCAGACAATGCACGCACAACCATGTGACTGAGAATGCCGAGGTAAACAAAGGCAAGTTGAGCACTCAGGTACGTGGAAGTGCAATTTCAAATGAGTTGTGCAACTTCATAGAGATGGCAACACCTAGTCACAAGCACTGGTGTCCAATATGCACGAAATATCAAACACAAGATTGGCGTACTACGGGTGGCAAAAACCCTCGGAGCTTTTTTCTCAACTCTGTGCTGGTTTATAGGTCAGCGCGGTGTCAGAAAATAATTCCTCTCCAGGTGCATTATTATTTTCTGTTATGGCACTGGCAGAAGTGAAATATATTATGCGGCACAAGTTATGCACACTTTCATGCAGTATCGGTTTTAGTATACATCTACAGATGCAAATAGCACACTGTCTTGTCGAGAAAAAAATTAATTCGTTCACTCTGAAGGTACATACGTTCCTCTGTGCTGAAGTGGAATAAAACTGCTATTTCTTCGTCCTCTTTCTTCTGCTTTCTGCATTTTACAGTTGACTTTACCCGACTTCTTTCATCTCACTCTTGCTTTACAGGTAAGCTACAGAGCGTGGCGTGAGCCCATCACTGCAACTATTGACATGCGTGTGCTCTCCAGTGTTTTTCTTTTGTGCGGCGGCACAGGGGATCAGAGGTGTTACTCTGTGAGACTGAGGTTCGAATAAATTGGAGACACTGTACTTTTCTTTTCTATATAAACTTGCAAAGCACTTTTGGGATTTTGGGACAGACACTGGTAAGCATTACAAGGACTTCAAGCCCGTCACAGCTACTATCGCTGCACAAGAATGTGACGGTGCAAAGTCCTTGTTCAGACTCATAACAAGCATGCAACACAGTAGCAGGTAGTGCAGTAGGTTTTCATAAAACTTGAGATAAAAGTGTAGAGAAGGGGATGAGAGAAAAAGGAGAAGTGTTGCAAATGCTTCCGACCTGTTTGCATATGTCACCTGTACATTGTATTGCTCTCTGCAGGTGACCGTTTTTCACAGTGTTACCAGTGTTATCCGGCTATCACTATGCGCAAGAGGCACCTACTCTAATGAAAATTCTTGAATGTTGCTGCAGATTTTATAGCGAATAAGCTGTGTCTAGTAATATTGTACAAGTGATGCAAGGAGCATCGTGCATTCTCAAATGTACATGAGCGCAAGTGCACATTTGACGACTGGAATGTATCAGTACATTTCTGTACATTTTCGAATCTGCACTGATACAGCTAAACCAGCTGACAAAGTTGATGTGTGAGTTGAAGTCAATGACCATGCTGGCTGCATCGTTATGATTTGAGTGTTGCATATCTCTCTGGGCACAAGTTTGCCCACTAAAGATTCGCGTTCTTACCTGAAACCTTTGGCAGTATTTGCTTTGTTACGATCAATACAATGTCTCCCGTTGTGCTGCACCGTCTGCCATGGTGAGTGCAACATGCCCGCACTGCCCCTTGTGGCTGTGGCCGCCCTGTGTGTCATTTGTAATCAAGTTACCTTGTACTTTGACGACCAGAAATTTATCGGCCATACTGTGTCACTGTTGTACTTGTGCACCAAACCTACTGCAGCCTTACACACAATTCTAGCAGTGGGTAATAAATGAAACAAAATAAGTATTGTTCACATTTTATATGCAGTTATACACATTAGTGCATGTGTTTATGCTTTAATCACATAGAAAACTAAGCTTAGCTGCATAAGTAAACCTTTCTACAATAAAGCCACTCTTACCATCAGAATCTTGCCTTGGTTTGCATGCACCATGGAGGATTATTGTCAAAGTAAGCGAATAGCAATATGCAGACCACAGAAATCAATGGACACGCTCACTGAAACATGGTTCCTAGTGCAAAAAGAAATTTTGGAACGGAAGAAAAAAAGTGGGGACAGGACAGAGCCCTAGACTTCAACTGAGAAATTTCAGTAAACCAAGTTCATGCAAGGGAGCCACCATACGTGCAAACAAATGCGCAGACAAATGTGCAAACAAATGCATGAACAAGACAGCAACCAACGTGAACCACAAATGACAAGCCACTATAACTAAATGACTCGAAGGTTCCCATCCAGATATGAAATCACCTTCCTTATGAGTGCCAAAGACGGTGTGCTGACGCATCTATAGCCAACTTTCATTACGCAGAAAGCTTCGAATAGTTCTTTATTTATCAGCCCGTTGAGCCGTCTGAGTACATGTGCATTATCAAAACGCAGGAAGCATTTGCATTTGTGTTATCCAATTGGAAAAGATTGTGCACGTGTGACTTTTGGATTCTTTAACACAGACTAATTTCCAAGGCCCAATATGGTTTCTTCAAAGATGAATCTACAGAACAAGCTCTTCTTGCTCAACAAGAATTGATAATTGATGTCTTTGAGGATAAACAACTTGTCTCAGGTGTATACATTGACTTCTCGAAAGCTTTTGACTGCGTGCAACACAATCTATTACTATATAAACTACAAGAGTAAGGCGTGCATAGAAAGTCGAATGACCTTCTGCATTCATACCTACAGTACCGAAGTCAGCTTGTTTCACATTGTAATTTCAATTCACAGTCTAAAAACATGAACACTGGAATCCCTCAAGGTAGCATTCTTGGGCCGCTCTTATTCATTGTCTATATAAACGATATTTTTGGCTGTTACAAACTGTCAATGGGTTGGCTGTGCAGATGATACAGCACTTTTTTTCAGAGGTATAAAGCCAGATCGGATGGTGTCCTTAGCAAATGATGCGCTTGCACAGGTATTAAGCTGGACAGGAAATTGCTTGAAAATCAACACAAAAAAACACAGGCTATATTTTATCGCACTAAGCACACAGTTCCTGAATTGACAGAAACCTTATATCTTGATAACGATGTAGTTAGTATTGTTAATGAGGTTAAGGAGTTCGGAGTTACATTTTCAGAGACACTATCATGGAACAAGCAAGTAGAAAACATCTGCAACAAATTAAATTGTGTCAGTGGACGGATTAATAAAAACAGTAAAATATTACCAGAAAAAGTTAAATGATGCATTTACAATAGATTATTTTTATCAACACTAAATTATTGCCACTTTGTGTGGGGCTATACGCCATGAGATAACATTAAGAAACTCAGTCTATGTCAAAAGCACGCAGTTCGTGCAATTGCTGACGTATACATATGCTACTTATACATCTCCTTATTTTAACACTTTGAAAATACTAAAAGTGGTATTTATCTACGCATTCTGACCTTCCTGTATTTACACTTTCGTCATTAAAGCCAATCACACTCGCTTTATCGGTTCCTTTCGTTTAGCAAAGTGACACTACCTATGCAACACAAAAATTCAGGATACTTGGCTTCCGCGATTATGCAGCACAAATTATGGAAATCAGTTGGTATCATTCCAACTAGCTGCACTATTAAACAAGTATGCCAAACATGGGATAATCGCTGAGACTGCATCCACAGGCACATGTTATTTGTTTTTATCAGGTCAAGAAATGATTTAGTTGACATACCCATCAAGCTGTTTTGGCGCCAGCTGCTTGCTTAGTTTCAGCAACACTGTGTATTATTTATTGCAGCAGTCACAGAATGCTGTCAGTTGTACTTGCGCTGCATGCATTTTGTCAATGACTGTCTTATTCTTTTGCTTTTTTTCGAAGGATGTCTTTATTTTTAGTTTTGGTGGTACTAACGTCTTACTATATGTCACAAATGTTTTTCTTTGTGTCTTTTTGGCTTTTTCTTGATTTCTTTTCTTTCAGAATTCTAACGTTATATTAATTTTACAGGTGAGAGCAAATGGTAAACTGTTTTTGTTGCCTCTTTCCATTTTAGATTTCGCATGCTTGATATGACACTGATTTTTTAAGCTCATGTATTGCAAGATGTTTTTTATTATGTTTGTTTTTATTTCACAGCTTTCTAATTCGTCTTGATCCTGTATTCCAGATATCCCCACATTGTATGACAAATTAAAAGCCATTCTGCTCTTTGTTTGCATAAATGATAGGTTATTTGCATATCTTTTGTCAAAGTGTATCTTTTTTCAATAAGTATGTTTAGTTGTTTCCCATTCCCATTTATTTAGAAGTGTACCACGGCTCGCCTGCTGCTCACTTGTCGGAGCCTCGTCAAGCTGCAGTGAGCACCTTTGTTTCCATCACCCCCATATTTCTCATGGAGAAATAAACATTTCTTTTATTTAAACTGGTCAGCCAATTGGCCAGCTGTGGCTAGAGCATTGACAGTGGACCAGTGCTCCCTCAGGCATCTCCCCATGTGGCCTACGTAGCATATGGCACAGGTAGGTAGAAATCTTGTGAACCACTGCAACCTTGCTATCTGCAAAGCGTTGGCATGCTTATTCGTACTAGCATTGTTTGTTTTTGTTTTTTTACAGCATTATTTGCCAAATGGCACATCCTTGAGAGCTTTGGCAGTGGTGAGGACGTAACACTTGTTCTTAAGACGATGGGAGACCTTGTTTATGTATTTATTAATTTAAAAGTACCTTCAAGGTACATACAGTACATTATAGAGGGGAGGGACAACAACATCATATAATACAACAAAAAGACAGCATTGAAAAAGCTACATAGTTAGAAGGCTACAATAAAAACAAGAAACATGACATTGCTTGAATAAATACAAAAGCAATTTGTAGTAGAAAAACTGATTTGTTGGATGGAACTTGTACAAAAACAGCAAAAAAATAAAAAAGTAAAAGTAAATAAATAGAGCTACAGCACTAGTTCATGTTAATTAAAGCACTTTTGGAGAGAACAGGATCACGGATGCCCACTACAGTCGCCGACCGTTTATTCGGACTTCACGGGGACTGTGGAAATGTCCGAATAAACAGGTGTCCGAAAAAGCAGATTAATAAAAAGAAAGAAAGAAATCCTTTATTTCCACGCACTTATTCGTGCTCGGCAGTAGGCTTGAAGAAATCGTGAATGCGCTGTTGCACGCTGTTCTGTTTACGCGCAATCAGATAAGCCTGAACCTCGGAGAGGGTCGTACGGTCACTATACTCCTCGTGCGCTCAGATGGTGGTACCACCGCTTTCCAAGTGCGCAGCGACAATGCGGCCATATCGCGCATTTTGTCCCTGTTCCCTTCCCGGCGCGCAGCTCGAAGTTGTGTCACGTTGCGTGCGGTGAACGTCGGTGCGTGAAAGCGGCAACGCAAAACGAGCCCCGCTTGCTGTTTTGCGGCTACAGCTGAATAACAAACGTTCAGGAATACTTTAAACGAAGTAGTTTGCTTCGTGGTGTTCCTGTACGCGGATAATCACGTTTACTTTACGTTCACGTTAGATCAATAGGCACCCTTGAATTCACTATGCCAAACATTTTCAGTCTCTGTATTGCTCTTTCAACGTGTATACGCACTTGTGCGACATGACAGGCTTGCTCCAGCTCTTCGTGGGTGAATTGAACATTTCCTTTCAAAAATGGCGGTAGCACAATAATTCCCTTCTGGCTTTCAGTGGGTGCTTTAATTCCAGGGAAACCCTTGTCCGCTAAAATAACATCTCCTGGTTCTATACGATCAAGAAACCCTGACTCCAGCGTAATGTAAATGTCTGAGGTGCGGCCACCATACGCCTGTGACACAAAGGTGACTGTACCATTTGGCAATATACCTATCAAAAACTTCAACGTGTAGCCACCTTCGTAATGCGAAAACAGGGCACGTTTCTGTTTTGTGGTGGATGGTTCTTCTGTGCGAAGCTCTGTGCAATCAATTATGTAGCGGCAGCGTGGGAAGTGCTGCTTAAAACATGTGGGCATCGTGGCTTGTACTGCTCCAGTATCCATTTCTGCATTGTATTTAACAGATTAGTTAATACGAAGTAGAATATGCGACTAACTGTCGTGCAATGAAGGCCAAAAAACACTGCAATGCTGGCGAATGAAGCGCCCAACTTCATCTTCATCAGGAATACGGACAACTTCAGGGAAATCGGCCCGTCCACTTCTCTCACAGCAATGGGTGAAAGCACAGACAATACATGGAAAAGACGTTTGCGCTAACGCCACACAGTTCACGAAGGACATCCTTTCTCTGGATCAGAGAATTGTAGCCAAGAAATGCACAGCTGCGTCCGTTCAGTCCAATAGCTGTCGATCTCACAGAGGCACTTGCTTGTACACCGTTCTCAACAATGTTGGTATGGCAAACTTGTGTAGACGCGGTGCTTTCTGCTGTCACAGAGAGGAACAGAGGGCAAACACCTCTGTTAAAATCTGCATCTGTCTGGGTCATCTGAAAAGTTGTAGAAAAGCATCTCGTCAAGCTTTGTTTTAAGTGCTTGGGAAGAACTTGAACGCATTGAAATGTTACATTAATCGTAAGCAAAAGAATAATGTCTTGGTTGACAGGAACAATTGAGTGATAAGATATTAGTTAAATGGAGTCACGATCGACTACATGTTCCCTGCCATTAGGACCACTTATTATCATTGGTGCATGAAATGAAATGCCTCGAAACACTGCTTGAATTCAGACATAACACAGTGCCTCCAGCAGACAACTGGGGTGTGGCCTGAGGGTGGTACATCAGGGCAAGTGTCACTCCCAAATAATTGTTTTTTCTGTTTGCTATGGGACACCGAGCACGAGAAGTAAACACCTGTCTACCCAGCACCTATTCTGTGTCAAGGGCGTGCCTCATTCAAAATTTCTGGCTAGGCCACTGATGCGAACGAAACACGCCTGAAGGCTAGTCTCCCATGATAATAATAAATATATAACACTTTTGCTCACCACGGATGCGTATGTGCCCGTTCCTTCCGGTGATGCAATAGATTTCGTCGGCGAAGTCAGTCGAGGAGTTCTCAAAGGAATCCGCAATCGCCGTGATCGCGCTCTTGGATGTTGGCGCTTGAAGCACTGCGCGACGTCGCTGAACCCTATAAAAAAACAGCTGTAAGCACGCTTAATGAATACTACAACACATTTTCAGTTTTCATGGAGGCGCAACAATTTCTTTGAACTATCGGTTCAGCCGCGCTTGAAAGTCGTAAAGAACTGTAGCATCACAGCAATTTTTTCTCACAGCCAACTCTAACCACTTCACGGGTAACCTTTCTACTAATAACACTCACCTCTCATACCTGTCGAGCTTTGATGCCGGTAGTACTGCATCACTTCTGTAACGCGGCGGAAACACAGTTGGCACACAGGCGGGATGGCCGGCAATCGTGCTCGCTTTGTTACCGACAAAGTGAGCACTGCAGATGACTGTCTTGCGTTGCACTGTTTGCCACAAATATCCATTCGGGCTAAAAATAATAAAAGAAAACAAGGAAACCAACAATATGTTATTACCTTGAGCGAAAGCGATAGAAACCGCGCGAAGACAGGACGCGTTTGCTTACCGGGTGCGCCGAACGGCAGCGATCCAACGTTGTCGCCGATCAGCCTCGTATGATTTCCAAGGAAAATGATAAAACTGCACCTTCGGCAGTTTCCTGGCCGTGTTCTTGTAGCTGTTATGACATCCGCACACGCAACAGTAGATAGAGGTCGACTGTTTTCGCCGCGTACACACGCTTGCGTTGCTAGGGGCCATCGTCCTCCTGCTGCGGCTAGGCGCAGCTGTGCGGATGGAACAGGGACATTTCGCCAGCCGCCGCCGCAGTGGCGTTGCAGGTCTGATTTGAAACAGCAGCGCTCGAGGCCTATTGGCGGCGAGGAGTTACGGAGTCGCCACCCATGAAACACGCAAGCAGCTATTTGATGTCTAAAAGATGTCTTGAACGGCTAATTCAAAAGCCTAGTAGCTGTCTTGATCAAGACATTTTGTAGCCATGGACGTCTAGAAGTACTTCAGTAAGCCCTGCTAACGTTACGCTAAAAGTTGGCTAATGGACAGCTTGACAAGAACAACTGAAGACTTTTATTAGACATTCCCTCAAATTTTTGCGGCAGCTGTTACAGTAACACGTTTGCCCACAGTTACAATTTATTTTAAACGAGGCACGGACATCAGAAAAAAAAGTCTATATTGTCAGATAGAGTGATGCAGAGGTAGTTTTTCCAGATGTGAACCATGGGAATAGTGTAGTACAGCCTCATTGGTCAATTTGTGCTTTTTAATTAGACTAATCAATTGAATGCCACCTGTCAGAATTATCTGGCAAATAAAACAGGATCTGTATTGTATGCTGATATAATTCCAATATTCACTCATTGACCTAAACAAGAACATCTCTGTGCGAAACACGTCATTATTGACAAAACTTCGCCCTGCTGGGTCTCCACCAAATTGAAATAGTTTCTAGCAAACAAAAATTTTGTCAGTGATGCTGCAGTTCAGGCAAAAATTACATCCTTGTTTCAGCTACAGAGGGCACAACAGCCTTACACCAGTACACGAAACAGAACACTATGCTGCAATGAGTTAAGAAATAAAGGATAGTACAAATCTGGAAAAACACTCTGTGAACCACTCTAACTAGCAATATAAATATTTTTTTTCTGATGTCCATGCTTCATTTAAAAGTAAATTGTAACTTACTTTCTGGGTACCTCTTGTAAGGTAATGCCACATGCTTGCATAGCATCACGCAGAAATAATGGCGAGTTCTTCGGCATGCCATCCATTAGTGAATTCCTTGTACTTTGCATGTTACAAGAACTGAAAGATAAATCATAATATGCTGTTATTTTTTTCATAAACTGTATGGTGAGCTTTTCATGCATAAAAGGTCATTGCACGCGAAAATGCAGCAAGGCATCAACTTCACACCATGTCACATACTCATACTTTATTACCTAATAAATTAGAAAAGATGGAGAAAGTGTAACTAACAAGAGTGACAAATAGCAGCAAAGGTGATCATGGATAAATCTTGAAGATGATTGCCGCCGCTGCCAGAGTAGGCCAGCCTTCGTAGGAGAGCACTAGCTGCCCACAAAAGCTTGCTGTCACAGGCCCCGCGTGACGGTTCTTGTAGACATAGGAAAGCAATACCTGCACAGCACAGGAAAAAAAGGGCAAGGGAAGAAACGGGAATGTTGAAATTGAAACTTCAATTAGCAATATGTGCTAAGTAAGAAGTTCGCTCACATTAAAAATAAATTTAAGCACTCCTTTCTCTTAAATTACGGGTATCTTAAGGTATGTATGCGATGATGTTTAAAATGACTAGTATATTTTCTATCATAAGAAGCCAACAAACACTGACACCAAGTACAACATAGGGGAAATTACTTGTGCTTAATAAATTAAATAAAGAAACGATAAATTAATGGAAATTAAAGTGGATGAAAAAACACCTTGCCGCAGGTGGGAACTGGACCCACAACCTTCGCATTTCGCGTGCTATGCTCTACCAATTGAGCTACAGCAGCGTCGTTTTCCCATCCACTTTCTTGGGTATTTATGTGTCCTAGTAGAACGCTGGGAGTGTTAGCCAGCGCCACAACTCAGAGACCTTGTTCCTGGCATATAGTCATTAAGTTGCATAGCAGAGTCAAAGTCAGCCTTTAATTTATTGTGTGGTGTTTTCTGGCTAAAAACCACTTATCAACCTGTCAAACAAGTCTGAGAAGCTTCCTGCAAAATATAATCAGTTTAAAACAGTAACTCACTCTGCAGGTACATGATGTACTAACTTAATTAAAAAGTTAAATAGCGTTTTATATTGTTGAACTAAAAGCAAGTTTGGCATTTTGCGCTGCCTAGCTGTTGCCTTTCTTTCAAACTTAAACATGCCACAGTACAGAGTAAGCAGGCAGCATGCAAAGGAGGACTGGTGATAAAGTAGTGTTCCAAAGCAACACTCCTAGCTGGATCAATCACTTTTGTTGATATATTTTCATGTGACCCTAATTGGCTTCGGGCACTACCTCACACAAATGACGCAACATCTTGGATGATGCGTCATACAAAGTTGAAAGTATCTCATGATGTGATCAAACGATAACATTGCCCACTGACTTGGAAGTGTTAACATGCTGTTTGCGTGAGAAGGTGCAAAGTGATTCGTATAGGTAGCTAATTCATCAGTGTATCTATAGCCTCAGGTAATTCTGAGCATCTATGCTGACTTCCAACTGAGAAGCCACTGCACACAAAAAGGTGTATTCAAGTAATGGTCTATGCAGAATAATTGCCCACTTAGTGAAAAGGCAAATGTGGCAGGCTAATGGGCCAGGGCAAATAGATTGATAAATTCTGATAACACCTCCAATGATATTATTGAAATAGGTGATAAAAACAGTACAGGTAAAATTGCTGTTATGACAAAATTTTAAAAGCACCTCTGCAAACTGCTGGAACCCTCAGCGTCATGCCTGTTCTACACACACATATGTTGCAGCGCAATCTATATCTCAGACGCAGGCACCTCCACAGATCACTTTGTGATCTCCCCACAATAAGGTTAAAAAACAGTCTGGCACAAGCTACTTGATGTGATTTATTTTGCAAGAGCCAGCCAAGTGCTGATGGTGGTAGAGCGAAATTGAAGTTTGTCCTTGTATGGAAGCCTTGGCCCATGTTTTATCAATTCTAGCAGCAAAGCACCCCTTTTACAGCACATATAAATCTTAAATTAGACTGCTTGCTGATGCTGTACAGTAAGTTCCTGTAAAGAAACTAAATCACACAGAAAACATTTAGAATACCAAACTAATCAAATACTGGCTTGAATACATTTGTGCATTAGGGAAGCAAGGTGTAATGTACACTGTTGTAGAAAATTTTTACTCATGTATGGAATACTATGACACAGCAGAGTTAATTTGTGAGTTCTTACATAGCAATGACTACCTACAGGTAAACTTTGTAAGGCTTAGGGAAACTAATTAATAGTAGAACTGTGTATGTACACTGTCACTGAGAAATTGGTTATAATAGTGGCAGCTTATAATGGACCAGTGCAAAAAAATGGCCATTTGTGAGACACCAATTAGCTATTTTACCATGAAGCGCTCCCTGGCCTTAATCCATACAAAAAGCACTGGGAGTACCAGAGAGGGTACAGTACATTGGCTTACACTGATCATGATGAGGTCCCGTCATCCAGCTAGCGCCAAGGTACAAGAAGGATGTCCTGCCGTCTATAGAGTGAAAGGGACAAAATAAGATAGCATCAAGTCAGTTGAAAGGCAGATTTGCAATTACAAATAAGGTGACCCAGTCACAGTCATTCATTAATAAATACCAAGCTGTCGTGACTTCACTCCCAGATGAAGCACCTACTAGGTTAAAGGTTTTGCTGCTTATTTAGAACAAAACATAAGTGAAATTTGTACATCAGCAGACGATTTAATTTAGAATTGTACAGATGAAGTAAACACTGCAGTTATATTTTTTGTTTTGCTATAAAGTGGGAACGCTACAAACTGCATAGTCACTGACACACACGCGCGCGCACACTAAGAACAAAAGGACACAAAATAGGGCGAGTTCAGTCTGGTTCAGCATTACAGCCAGCGCGTCGTTTTCGAATGCACTCCTTTCGGTTGGCTCGTGCTACGTTAACCACAGACTAACAAGCAGGGCAAAGTTCTGACTGGTGTTGCAGAAGTCTTGGAGCGTGGTAGTGCTGAACGGCTGAACACAAGCACAACCCTCGTATAAAAGTAAAGATGACGAAAACTCGCAGAGCAGAAGAGCCCAGATATCAAGAATTGTCGCGGGTAACACCTAAATATATTCACATTGTTGACGAAAAACGAAGCGCAATGTATTTCACTTACCGGAAAAAGTGTTATCCGAACGTGCGACGTACAAAGACACACCGAGACACGAAGGCGGCGAACGCAGATCCCGCCATTGTGGTAGTAAGCCGTCGGCGAAAACACGCAATACAGCCGATGTCACGAAGCACTGATGCAAAACACACGGCACACAGCATCACCACAGCTAAATGACTCCAGTTAATATCCAGTATAGATGTACAGAACGGCTTAGAATGACGCACAACTGGATAACGAACCCACGACCGAGACATAGCGGTCGGCAGTGGCCGTTTTTTCAAACTTCCTGCCTCCCAGTCAGGGTTGCCAGGTCCAAAATGTGAAAAGTAGCCAAAAAAATCTCGGAAACTAGCCAGAAAAGTAGCCAACTTTGGCCTCATACAGAAATGTAGCCAAAAAAGTAGCCACGCTAGGAAGAACATTGCATTTGCATTTATTATGCAACTCTGAAGACATTATCACAGCCAACACTTAAAGCTGCTTTTAGTAAATGTAAGAACATACAAAAATATTATGAAACGTGTATAAATGACTACAGCTAAGAGCGCTTTGATCAGCATGTAATATAACTAGAATATTATCACAAATCAGAATCACAGCTCCAGTTCAGGTGTAAATGTTTGAATTAATCTCGGCGCACATTTCTCGGAGAAGGTCAAAGCTCAAGGCATCCTCGAGCGATCGCTTTCGCGATTATTTACGTGCGATTTTGCGTCTTGGCATCGGCCGTGTCGCAGGCCGTTTGTTACGCTCTGCATAGTGAGATGCCCAGTCGCGCGAAATGTCGCAAAAGCGATTGTATTCCAAAATAGAGCTGTATATTTTCAAGCTGGGAACACATCACATACATGGACCGACTACGCCGAGAGCGCGCCGGCTAGACCGGCCGCTGACATGCTGGTAGCATGTTTACGTTTATCCCGTGACCAGCTGTCCAAGTGTTCGATTTTGCAAACTCTGGGCAGCTTCGGGTTGTGTTAGGATCCCACCTCACGTTGCCTTCCCATCAGGACCAGCACTAGCTGGCTGCCGTCTGGCTGCCAGCGGGCTGCCAGAACTCCGAATATCGAAGAAGCCCTATGTGTGGAAGATGGAAGGTCTGACGCGGAACGTCAATGCGAAGATGGAACACGCTGTGACGTCACCAGTGCGAAATCCTTTGCATGAAATGGAAGCGCCAGAGTCAGATTGACAATGATAATGCACCAGCTTGAAAAGATTTGAAGTGTCGTTGCGGGTTGGCCTAAATATTTGCTAATGTTGCTGCATAATATGAGCTACACAAGTTTCTATCCAATTTTTACAGTAGTGAAGCTATTTCAAGCGTAGCCAAAAAGTAGCCAAGTAACCAAGGCATTTTTTTCCCCGCCAACAGCCTCAAAAAGTAGCCAATTTGGCGCAAAGTAGCCAAATCTGGCAACCCTGCTCCCAGTGTCCCCAGCACAGAATGAGATGTCCGACAAATTTGGATTGTGCTGCCGAAGTGATCGCAGCGTGGTGGCTCTGTGACACCCACGGAGGAAGGAAACTAAGAAGAGGCCCTGACGTCACTCTTTGTGAAGCAAAAGTGAAGCCGGAAGTTGGCATTCCTCAAGGCGATGCTCCGCCTTTTGGGCCACTCTCCTCTCTTGTTTACATCTTTCGCGAAACCACGCTGCGCTGCGCGTGGTTTCGCGCAACATCCGGCAGAGCACGGCGCAGGTAACACAGCGCAACAAGACACGGTGACTAACGCAAACCCGCCCACACAGCGCCTTTGCCATGGCACGAAACCTAACAGAGCAACACGTGTGAGCACTCAAAACCATAACAACGCCGCCATTGTGGCCCAAAAGGCGTGGCCATACAGGAAAGGAAAGCAGCAAAAAAAAATGAGAACCTACTACGTCCTTTCCGCCACACTTTTCTCCTAGCGCGCGGAGGGGGTAGGGCCTTCCTCCGTGGTGTTTCCTTCCTCCGTGGTGACACCGCTGTGCAACACCGGCGTTTCGCTCCTGCTGCTGTAAATACCTGCTGCGCGAGCATAGAATGGTTTCCAGGCGTCGTGTGCGCGCCCCGTATGGAAAACAATAACACGCCTTTGATTGTTGAAGTTCTGGTGTGAAATTATTTAATATTAAAGCTAATTATTTTATGTTGCTTCCAACAAGTTCGATTTGTCTGTGGCGTCTTTTATTCGCTAACGCCGACGGTAACCGCACAATTAACACGTCGTTTGGCATTTTATGCACTTTTAGACAAAAAGATCTAGAAAAGTTCTTGAGTTAGACATTCTGAATGCGTTTACCAAAACAGACTCTAGTGACACCAGTAGTGGGTTTTGCCGCAGATAGAATATATACTAGCATATTCCAAGTGCTGAGGTTATGTTTAGAAGAAAGTCTATTTTCAGTCTTATCATAGACCAAGACGTCTATAGCCGTTTGTAGCCGTTTCAAGAAGTTTTTAAGAGGTTCTGTGTTTCGTGGGCATCTATCGGAAGCGCCTCGCTGGCGTAGTATGAGGGATCCCGCGGCGCGCTCCTCATAAGTTTTGCTGTCAGCGCTCACTGAAAACACCATGCGCGAGCTCTCCCGGAAATTTCTGTAAGTACTTTCGAAACGAGAGAAGTTTTTTACTGTTTAAATAATAATCTTGGGCAAACTGAAAGCGCACAATCGTTTACAGACGCTATCTCTTTACCGAATACGTACAGTGAACGCCACTGCGCGCGGTCGCCGCGATGGAGTCTCCCGAACCGGCTTTTGCGTGAAAGGTAGGTAAACGCTGAGAGCAAACTATGTGAAATATGTTCTTATAGTGTTTGTATAACTAAATGGAGCGTAATAGAACGAAGCCTCAATGCACGATCGCGCATATTCGCAGCGACCGACTGCGCGTCTGCATGCTTGTCCGCGCACTGTTTCGCTTTCTCCGCGCGCGTTTTCGCACCGTGCCATGAGCTTTAGGCCGCAGAATATGAGCATTTGACAGTATACAAGCAACCATTGTTGCGTTGGCGCTCTCAGAGCTGTTCAAAAATAATTTCATTGTAGAGACTTCGACGCCTACGGGCACTGTGATGTGCCGTCGCGACGATTCAATCTTTTTTTTTCTAAATTCTTTGACCTTTCAATATTATTTCTCGAGTTGCGTCGCACTGTATGTTTATCGGGGTTCTCAGCGTGCAATTTCCCGCTGCTCCTTTTTTGTAATCCAGTGCATTAATTCATAACACAAACATGACCATATGCCATGCTTTTTCTAAATGTGCTTCTTACCGCTGCCTTTCCACTCCACTGATCTTGCCAGTATCTATAGTATCGACAAGTTCATAGACCAAACCGTCATGACATTAGTCGGGCAGCGGACTCGAACGAGCGTCTCAGTGCGTGTTTTCAGAACATCGCAGACCGGGCGCCGCAGCAGAAATCTTCCTCGCGTCTGTGCTTGCTGCATACCCGAGTTGTAGCCGATGACTGTTTGCTGGTTTTATGTTTCGCAAGCCAAGCTTCACGCAGCTTCTTCTCCTGCGGTTACGTGTGAATAAGGCTGACACCAGCCTCCGTTACGTGCGTCCGGCCCTGCGGCACCGAGCAGTAGCCTACCATGTTGCGCGCCTTCAAAGGCAGCCACTACCTATTGTAGTGCTTTCAAGCGTTGTAAAGGAGACACTCGAAGCGGGAAAATTTCGCCACTAAATGAGAACCGCAGCGTACGAGGGAATTATACTCGTTTTCAGCTCGCTTCGGCGCTCCCGAAGGAGCCGACGCGGCCGCTATGTCCACGTGATCCCTCCTAACACGTCACGCCGACGGTGGCGCCAGCTTTTCCAGTGGTGGAGCTCGAGGCCAATAGGCGGCTGAAAGCACAGTCACTGCTTGTACACGCTTCGCATGCGACGGCAGTGTAGCATCGGTGTGTCATCGTACGTGCAGCAGAAACCTGACGAATGCTCTCGCCGGTCGTCGAGTTCTGCGCATGTCAGTACAGCAGTGTCAGCACCTGTGAAACTGTCAAATGAGACGGTGTCCGGAACCGCAATGCAATTGCTGCGCAGATCTCCGCAGAACATTTTCGGCGTCAGTAGGGAGCACATCGGAAGGCGAAAAATCCTAGTCCTCCCGGTACCCGCTTTGCGGCATGCCCCAGCGCAGTCTGCGCGGGCACTGTCGGCGCCATTAGACATTTGACGCGATGTTTCCGTATGCCGCGTTAGATCACCGCAACCTCGACACAGCACACAAAGCAAACACCACCACGCCGTCACGCAGACACCAGTCGTACAAACGAAAAACTTGGTCTACTCGCAGCGTCGTGCACAAAGAAACAAACAAATCGGCTGCTGGATTGTCTTGACATGACATGGCTGAGACCAGAACTGCTGTAGCAACACTATCAAACGAGGTAGAAACGATGATGATGAGTGGGGATTTCCAGTAGCGCCACTTCGTGGAGCAGCAAGGAGGCTTCGTTCAAAACAAAAATGGCGTTCAGCTACTCGAACCATGCACCGGTCCATAGCCTCCTCTATACTTTCCGTGCCTGCTCAATTATGCGGGGCGCCATTGTTTGGCGATGTCGAGGTTAGTTCAAGGATCTGCCAATGGGTGGCGCCAGCAGCCCAGCATCGCTCCTGTGGTCGCTCGGATGGACGCTGCTGTGGTCGAGGCTTCAGCGACTTCGTTCGTAGCTAAGTACCTTTTTATCTTTATTAGCTAGTGTTTTGAAGTATTTTCTGTTGCATGGAGTAGGGGCGCAAATTTTGAATTCTTGGTAAGAGTAGCAAACGCACCGGCTTTGTCTAGGTCTGGCGGCTCCCCAGTTAGGCCTAGTTGGTAGGAGGGACCTATTGATAGGCTTCGTTAATTATTTCAGCTAGCTCCTCAGATTCTTGCATGGGGTAGGGAGTGACAATTCTTTATTTTAGTTTGGGATAGCGGTCGAGGTCGGCTTTGCTTGAGTGATTTGGCGAAGTTCCTCGTTGGGCTTCGGGACGTAGGCCTAGCGATGAAATCGAAGAACGCGAAGGCCGCGGGGGACGGGGAGCAAGTGCAGTGCGACGAGTGCCTGCGATGGTGCTTCCTCGACGAAACTAAGTTCCAGAATTTAGCAGACGCGGAGGGGTCTAGCTTCACGTGCAGGTCGTGCGAGGGCGTCAGGGAAGCCGTCCAAAAACTGGAAGGGAATTGGGCGGCTAAGTTCGACGAGCTTAAGGCAGAACTGAGGGAGGAACAGGAGAAGCGGGTAGCACTGCAGGCGAAAGTTGACAATTTTGTCAAGGTGGAGGCGGCCCAGGCCGCGCAGTTAGTAAGGACCGTGGCCGAGCTTGAGGCAGAAAAAGAAAGGAGCGCCGAACTGGAAAGGCGGCTCGACGCGCTGGAGACGCGGGCAGCGGAGAAGGTCGGGTCAGGACAACAAAGTGTTGGCAAAAACTCTGAAAGTAGGGTAGACCCTACAGGCGAAGTGGGAGGCAGGGAGCCAAAGCAAGCCGTCGTCAGCTCGCCGCCGGTGAAACGGCGTAGTTATAGTGAAGCTGCACAACGCGCCCCGGGTGAGGCGACGCTGCAGCCACAGGGGCGCCAGCGGGCGCAAAGGGAGGGGCAGCAGGCACAGGCTGCAGTTGAACGGTTTGCACGTAGAAGGGTCCTGGTGATAGGGGACTCCAATGTGGGGAGGGCCGAAGAGGGCGTGATGGCGAGAGTGAAGTCGGACGGGCGAGTACAGGTGGAGGTGCAAGCGGGCAAGGGTATGGCGGAAGCAATGACCAAGGCGCGGGAAGTAATTGGGGTCAGCACGGAGAGCGACAGCTTGGTCATTATGCATTCTGGGCTCAATGACGAGCTTAAGGGGAGAAGCCAGGACCTTGAGAGGCACATTGAGACTGGGCTGAGTAAGCTTAGAGTGGCCTCCGGGAGGGTGCATGTGACCATATGCACTATCCCAGAAGTCCAGGGCCAGGCTTACCAGGTAGAAAGGAGGGTGGTTGAGGCCAATCGGGTCATTAGGAGTCTGAGCGGACGACTCGGGTACAGCGTGATGGAGGTCAACAGGGACGTGTACGGAACCGGCTTCCGACCTTTTGTGCAGGATGGTATTCACTACAGTGGTGCCACTGGCAAAAGGATAGGGGGCAGGATGGGTCGCCAGGCAACAGCTTTTTTAGGGGGACCCAGAGCCCTGAAAGAAGCAGTGTAGGCGTGGACGATTCGAGGCAGGAGCCACAAACACGCGAATATCGGTACTGTAGGAGAGGTGACAGGAATAAGCGCAAGAGCCAAATTAAGTCAGACATAGGGTTCATTAACATGCAAGGTGGCAGAAATAGGCTAAAATGGGAGGAAATCGAAGAACAACTAAGGCAGGAGAACTTAATGGTTTCTGGGTTTGTAGAGACAAATCTTAGGGACATGGAACAACCGCCCTGTAACCCTGATTATGCATGGGAATACTGCAACAGAGTGCAGGGTAGCAGAAAGGGTGGGGGAATTGGAGCATTCATTCATAAAAATACAAATTGGCAAAGGGTCAAACAGGAATGCAAGGAACATTTATGGCTAGAAGGAAAAGTAGCAGGGGCGAAAACACTTCTGGGCTTTGTATACCTTTGGACAGGATCAAATGCTAAAGAGGAAAACAAAAAAATGTTGGACTGTATAGCAGCGGACATCAATGAGCTAGGAAAAGGATGTGAAGTAATTGTATTAGGAGACATGAATGCGCATGTTGAAGATATGGATGGGTACACAGACTCCACAGGTAACATGCTGCTGGATATGTGTGAGAGGCTTAACTTAGTTGTCTGTAACTCTACTGAAAAGTGTGACGGTATCATAACATGGGAGGTAGGGGGTCGACACTCGACAATAGATTATGCGTTGATGTCACATAGGATGTACGATAAATTAGGAGCCATGATTATAGATGAACAGGGCTCCAGAAGTATAGGTAGCGACCACAAACGTATCAAGTTGAGTTTTAAGAGGGAAACTAAAGCACGAACGACGCGCGAGGAAACGCCAGATGTGATTTTTTACTCAGAAGACGAAGTGGAAATAGCGGCCAAACAAATTGAACAGGAAATATCAGAGAGTACTGAAACTGATTGGACTTACCCAAAGTTAATGAGACTATTTGAGCGTGAGCTAGGTAAGGCGCGAGTCAGGAAAACAAGGCAAGGGATGTGAAAACTCAAGAGCTGGTGGGATGAAGAGGTTAAGAAGGCCATAAAGAAACGTCAGGAAGCCTCCAGGCAACACAGGTATTCCAAAAGTAAGGGAGAACCTGAAGCAGAAGTAGAGAGGAAATGGGTAAACTATATAAAATGCAAAAGGGAAGCATCTTATTTGATCAACGAGAAAATCAAGACAAAAGGGTCCCAATGGCTGTCAAAAATAATCAATAAAAAAGATAAACAGGCAGCTAGAAAATTCTGGCAACAACTGAACTCCTTGGGTAATAGGACAAGCCTAGAGAAGAGGTATATAGTAACAGCTCAAGGTACTCGGTTAGAAGGAGAGGCGGCAATGGAGCATATAGGAACCATGATCAGGGAAAAATTTACAAAACAGACAAATGGTACATGCAGTACGTCGGAGAGGGATAGCCCGGTCAACCCACTGCTTTCGCTTGGACAAAAAGAGTGGGAAAGGGCGGAGAAGAGGGTACCAAGTAGCACATCGGCAGGCCCCGATGGTATTCCAAGTATGTTAATAAAGAAATTGGGCCCGAAATCTAAGAAAGCATTGAGGGAGGTGGTGAGCAAAATGCTAATGGATGGTAAAGTACCTGACGAATGGAGGCTAAGTAGGATGAGAATGATATATAAGGGAAAGGGGGACAAAGCTGACATAAATAACTACCGGCCTATAACAGTGACGTCAGTGGTTTACAGTGTGGTTATGCAGATTATAAAGGACAGACTGCAGGCATGGGTAGAGAACGAGGGGGTACTTGGAGAGCTAAAAAATGGGTTCCGGAAGCATAGGAGGCTAGAAGACAATCTGTTCTCGCTAACACAGTGCATTGAAATAGCTGAAAAGGAACACAGACCCCTATGGCTGGCTTTTTTGGACATCAAGGGAGCCTATGACAGTGTACTTCAAGAGGGCTTGTGGGGCATTCTGGAAACTTTAGGAGTGCAAGATGGAGTAACCAATTTCTTAAAAGATATCTATAAAGGTAACCGGGTGATTATACAATGGGAAAAGCAGGTTTCGGAGCCTGTGATGATTCGGCGGGGGCTTAGGCAGGGGTGCCCATTGTCACCTCTGATGTTTATGCTGTACCTACAAGGTCTAGAGGCCAAAATACAGCAAAGCGAACTCGGCTTCAACCTATCATTTCTCAAGCAAGGAAAATTGATTGAATAGTCATTACCAGGACTGATGTACGCGGATGATATTGTATTAATGGCTGACAATGCAGAAGATCTGCAGGAATTAATGGATATATGTGGTACAGAAGGAGACAGGTTAGGCTTGAAGTTTAGCAAAGAAAAATCAGCAGTCATGATTTTTAATGATAACAGTTGCGGCGAGCATAAGAAACAGGAGGCCACGCTGGAGATAGTCGATAAATACAAGTACCTTGGGGTGTGGATAAATAATGGCATTGAGTATCTGACAGAGTACGAAAAATATCTAACGACTAAAGGTAACAGAAGTGCAGCGATTATGAAGAGTAGGGCACTGTGGAACTAGAATAGGTACGAGGTAGCACGAGGGATATGGAAGGGGGTAATGGTACCAGGCCTGACTTTTGCCAATGCAGTTCTATGTATTAGAACAGAGACCCGGCAACAGTTGGAAATTAGGCAACGTGGTGTGGGTAGGCTCGCTCTGGGAGCACATGGCAAGACACCAAATCTTGGAGTGCAGGGGGATCTGGGATGGTCTTCTTTCGAGGGCAGAGAGGCTAGTAGCAAGATAGCATTTCAGGAGCGATTGAGAAAAATGGGGGAAATTCGGTGGGCTAGGAAGGTTTTCAGTTACTTATACACGAGGAATGTTGACACGAGGTGGAGGAAGCGAACTAGAAAATTGACAAGCAAATATTTGGGCAGTAGCGGGGGAACAAGTAAGGAATCATCTGTCAAGAAAAAGGTTAAGGAGGCAGAGAGGGGTATGTGGAGTACAGAGATGCAAACCAAACCTGCATTGGAGACATACAGGACATTTACGCAAGAAATAGCCAAAGAAAATATTTACAATAACTCTAAGGGAAGCTCATTGTTGTTCGAAGCCAGGACAGGTGTACTGAGAACTAAAACGTACCGAGCCAGATACCAGGAGATAGATTTGGTGTGCGAGGCGTGTAGAGAGGAGGAGGAAACGGCGGAACACCTGATACTTGCTTGTAAACAACTTCACCCTGAAGTTGAATCTAACGGGGAACTATTCAAAGCCTTGGGTTTTAAAGACAGTGAAAGTAGAATAGACTTTGAACAGGTAGAAATAACTAAACGGAGGCTATCTGATTGGTGGACAATATCAACGCAAAAGTAAAGGAGTAAATACATAGGTATGCATGCATATAGAACCATTAAAGGCTAGGTGGCGCGCGCCGCCGCCGGCCGATTCAAAGGGTTGAGCCACAATCCATCCATCCATCCATCCGGAGAACGCGATAACGCCACTGTGCATAGCACCGTATTCTGCTGAAGCACTAGCTGCACTGCATTTGATAATGCAGAAAAAGATGCTCTATTGTGAGGTACAAGTACATTACATTTATAAGGTTCTCTTGTGCCTGGTTCTGTGATTGTTCTCTAATATTCATTAGTTTAAACTTGCTTTCATATCTTTTCATGGTGTAGCAGTCGGTCGTTGCACTCAACAAGTATCTAACGTCGCGGCAACCTTTGTGTGAACACAGGCACTTTTTCTCATCGCAAAATTGTGACTAATTGACCAACTTACTGACCACGATTCATGCTAACGGAATTACTTCCGGCTCACTTCATTTTTTTAGAAGTGGAAGCTGTAAAAACAGCCGAACTGCGCATCGTCCCTTTATTCCAAGGTTTCTGTGCAATTCTTTCTCTGTCTCTCTTTAATTGTTGAGGCAAGTCTGCCATCTTATATGCGCTAAAAATGCGGTTATTTTCCAGGTCAGATACTGCCTACGAGCACCGCACAGCGTTAATGAGCCAAAAGAAGTGCAAACATGCTGACACACATCAAACTTTATTATTACGTCAGGCTTGTTCAAGTTGATATTCAGGCTTCACTTAAAGCTTTAGCTGTTTCCGGGAGAGTGGCTTCACAAAGAATGTCTTTGCCATGTCATTCTTGTCTGTTACAGACAATGCATAATTGGTGAATATCGGCCTGAAATATTTAGTGCAGACAATCTTCAAGAGCTGCAGGTGGTGCTCAGGGCAAGTACACTTCAAAACTCCACAGTCTGCCAGTACTGGTACAGCATTATCGACGGCTTCTTGCAGTGGCTTTGCAAGGTTTCTTCTCTTGCTCAGGATCACATCAACGTACATTTTCAAGGCATGCAGCACGTGTACAAGTTGACGGGAAGGGTACAGGAGCCCTCCTCTGTCCTGATGTCGGATCAGACTGTCGCTTGGTGAAGCAGAAGATGGCTTTGACACAAGCGAAATACAGCTGCTGCAGTCAACATGTTCTTGAATGACACGAGCCAGGTAGCCTCCTACCATCGAGATGGCTGCCATGTCTACTGTCGGAAGAAGGCTGGCTGGTTTTTTCAGCCGATCTTCAAGCAGCCTTGTTGCTTCTGCTGGAAAGTGGCCCGAGTGGTCGTCTCTTGATTTACCAGCATTATGCAGTGCTCCTGATGCATGACTTGTGGTGTCAACTACATTGCTGTTTTTAGAAGCTGAAATAATACCAGTCTTCAGCACCCTTTCAATCCCAGAAAGAACAGCTTGGGCATCTGTCTGGTCATTGCTGCCAGCAGATCTTCGTAGCCAACCAAAAAAGGACTCTATTGGGTTTGCAGAAAGCTTTTGTGTCAGCACGAACTTGAATTTGGAAGTTTCCAGCAGGTACTTCATACATTCCACATTCGACTTGGTGGTCATTACCAGTGCATGGTATGTTTCCTTGCTAAGGAACTGCTTTTGTGTGCACTTGTTCTTCATCTCTTCAAGATATTCAAGAAAAGATGTCAAGAGCCAGGTCAGGCAGATGTCGTCAGCGGTCTCGTACTGTTTGCTGTCTGGCAACTTTTGGTGAATGTGCCAAACACAGTTACTGACGTCCATCAACAGGAACCAGCGGTGCACAGTTTCCATGAACTGAACTGTGGGACCCACACCTGCAAAACTTATGTCAGCTGTATGGCCTGCTTGCTCTTTCAGCACCTTAAGTGCCACAGTGACCGGTGGCGAGAAGACTTGAACAGCCCTAGACACGTTCATTTTCTCAATATTCGATAGATATACATGCTTTCTCGTAAGAAACCTTACAGGTTTCACTATGTTTCCTTGCTGCATGCGGTATAGTTGTTTCAGATGAGCGGACGAAACCTCATCGCTCTCACCAAGGTCTCGGGCTGGAAATTGTGACCTAATGTTTTTGATCAGGTGACACTGGTCAAATGCAAGAAACAGCTTCCGTGCCGGATTCTCCGGGTGCTGAATGCAATGTGTCAGGTTTCCATTGCACAGGAGTTCCATGGCAAGGACGTTGATCCTGTGATTGTCAGTTACTATGCGCACCACGACAAAGCCTGCTGCTTCGACCTGCTTAATTGCATACTGTATTAGCACAAGCAGCTGGCGTCCAGTGCAGTTCTTGGTTAAGAAATACCCTACAGGTATTCGAATGCGCACTGAAAGTCCAGAAAGTACAAAACACGACAGGGAATTGGCCAGCAGTGGTTCGGCAGTGCTTGTCGATGGCAGAAGCTTCCCGCTATCCACCTCTCCAACAAATGCATCTCGCTTTTTGTTGTATTGGAGTCGCTGTTTGATTCTCATTTCATCAACTACCAAAGAGCAAGTTTTGGCCTGTGTGCTTGCGAGGTTTGCCACCTCTGTTTGAAGCCGCTGCTGGACTAATGATGTAAACCCCACTTCACCTGATGTTACTCCAAGAAACCTTTACAAAGTAGCTCGGCTTGGAAGCTTCAGGATTCCCTCTTTTCGGATGTGTTCGTAGGCTCGTGTTGAAAGGTTTCTTAACACTATGGAATGGCGCACTGTTATCTCCGACCACGTTGGCCGAATTTTTGAGAAGTTCATTACTTGGTCCAAAAGTACACTAGCACCCAAGTGCTTTTCATTTGCTGCTTTCACGACGCTGGAAAAAGCAGTCAAGTAGCTGTCTTCCTTTAACTGTAGCAGTTCCTGTTTATAACTGTCAACGGTCTGCTTCAATCGCTCAATCTTGGCCTTTAGGTCACGCTCTCTTCGTCGCCACCTCTGACGTTCTACTACCGAAATAGCACTGCGCACATCAACCTGGATACTTTGGTGCCTTTGTGTTATGCGCGCGGCAGGCACGTTCGGCTCAATTTCGTGCTGAGGGTCAACAAAGATAACTTCGCTGTCCGCATCCACAGAAGAAATACCTGCTGCTGGAGAGGTGACTTCATCCATTTTGGCACTCTGGGCAAGGCTGCCTGCGGTCAGTAGATTGGCAGCAGACACGGCAGGCGCACTGCGACGAACTGCTTCCCGTTTCCGCACAGCAGAGTTGCTCCGCGGTTTCTTTGCAGCCGGCTGGCTGCATGTACTCCGGGTATTCGTCGAAGATGCTGGGAGTAGCACCCCTTTTCAGCTTGCGAGTCTTGCATCCTTCTTTGTAGTCCGTAGCGATGAAGTGCCGGCTACAAACAACTGAATAACGTGACGTTGTATTGGGTACCCAGTCCTTCCTTGCGATTACTCTTAATCAACTTTCTCGTAGCTTTTGATCAGAAGGGATTTCATGAAAAGAAATGCCCGGTACTTTCCGCTTCGAGTCCGATTTGCACTTCGGCACACAACAGTAGGCCATGATGGGACAAAACATGTGCGAGCTTGAAGCGCAGAACCGCGAGCACAGCTAGCGTCGATCAAACAAGGGATGAACAGGCCTGGCCAGCCTAGCCGCGTGGCTGTTGTTGGATGGATGGATGGATGGATGGATGATTGTGGCTCAACCCTCTGAATCGGGCGGCGGCGGCGCGCGCCACCTAGCCTTTAATGGTTCTATATGCATGCATACCTATGTATTTACTCCTTTACTTTTGCGTTGATATTGTCCACCAATCAGATAGCCTCCGTTTAGTTATTTCTACGTGTTCAAAGTCTATTCTACTTTCACTGTCTTTAAAACCCAAGGCTTTGAATAGTTCCCCGTTAGATTCAACTGCAGGGTGAAGTTGTTTACAAGAAAGTATCACGTGTTCCGCCGTTTCCTCCTCCTCTCTACACGCCTCGCACACCAAATCTATCTCCTGGTATCTGGCTCTGTACGTTTTAGTCCTCAGTACACCTGTCCTGGCTTCGAACAACAATGAGCTTCCCTTAGAGTTATCGTAAATATTTTCTTTGGCTATTTCTTGCTTAAACGTCCTGTATGTCTCCAATGCCGATTTGGTTTGCATCTCTGTACTCCACATACCCCTCTCTGCCTCCTTAACCTTTTTCTTGACAGATGATTCCTTACTTGTTCCCCCGCTACTGCCCAAGTATTTGCTTGTCAATTTTCTAGTTCGCTTCCTCCACCTCGTGTCAACATTCCTCGTGTATAAGGAACTGAAAACCTTCCTAGCCCACCGAATTTCCCCCATTTTTCTCAATCGCTCCTCAAATGCTATCTTGCTACTAGCCTCTCTGCCCTCGAAAGAAGACCATCCCAGATCCCCCTGCACTCCAAGATTTGGTGTCTTGCCATGTGCTCCCAGAGCGAGCCTACCCACACCACGTTGCCTAATTTCCAACTGTTGCCGGGTCTCTGTTCTAATACATAGAACTGCATTGGCAAAAGTCAGGCCTGGTACCATTACCCCCTTCCATATCCCTCGTGCTACCTCGTACCTATTCTAGTTCCACAGTGCCCTACTCTTCATAATCGCTGCACTTCTGTTACCTTTAGTCGTTAGATATTTTTCGTACTCTGTCAGATACTCAATGCCATTATTTATCCACACCCCAAGGTACTTGTATTTATCGACTATCTCCAGCGTGGCCTCCTGTATCTTATGCTCGCCGCAACTGTTATCATTAAAAATCATGACTGCTGATTTTTCTTTGCTAAACTTCAAGCCTAACCTGTCTCCTTCTGTACCACATATGTCCATTAATTCCTGCAGACCTTCTGCATTGTCAGCCATTAATACAATATCATCCGCGTACATCAGTCCTGGTAATGACTGTTCAATCAATTTTCCTTGCTTGAGAAATGATAGGTTGAAGCCGAGTCCGCTTTTCTGTATTTTGGCCTCTAGACCTTGTAGGTACAGCATAAACATCAGAGGTGACAATGGGCACCCCTGCCTAAGCCCCCGCCGAATCATCACAGGCTCCGAAACCTGCTTTTCCCATTGTATAATCACCCGGTTACCTTTATAGATATCTTTTAAGAAATTGGTTACTCCATCTTGCACTCCTAGTTTCCAGAATGCCCCACAAGCCCTCTTGAAGTACACTGTCATAGGCTCCCTTGATGTCCAAAAAAGCCAGCCATAGGGGTCTGTGTTCCTTTTCAGCTATTTCAATGCACTGTGTTAGCGAGAACAGATTGTCTTCTAGCCTCCTATGCTTCCGGAACCCATTTTGTAGCTCTCCAAGTACCCCCTCGTTCTCTACCCATGCCTGCAGCCTGTCCTTTATAATCTGCATAACCACCCTGTAAACCACTGACGTCACTGTTATAGGCCGGTAGTTATTTATGTCAGCTTTGTCCCCCTTTCCCTTATATATCATTCTCATCCTACTTAGCCTCCATTCGTCAGGTACTTTACCATCCACTAGCATTTTGCTCACCACCTCCCTCAATGCTTTCTTAGATTTCGGGCCCAATTTCTTTATTAACATACTTGGAATACCATCGGGGCCTGCCGATGTGCTTCTTGGTACCCTCTTCTCCGCCCTTTCCCACTCTTTTTGTCCAAGCGAAAGCAGTGGGTTGACCGGGCTATCCCTCTCCGACGTACTGCATGTACCATTTGTCTGTTTTGTAAATTTTTCCCTCATCATGGTTCCTATATGCTCCATTGCCGCCTCTCCTTCTAACCGAGTACCTTGAGCTGTTACTATATACCTCTGCTCTAGGCTTGTCCTATTACCCAAGGAGTTCAGATGTTGCCAGAATTTTCTAGCTGCCTGTTTATCTTTTTTATTGCTTATTTTTGACAGCCATTGGGACCCTTTTGTCTTGATTTTGTCTTGTTGCCCAGGGCTGGCGGCGCCACCCCACGGAGAAAACCGGCAGAGCAACGTTGCCAACCGACGGCGCTTCCCCTACCTTTGAGCATTCACTCCCAATAGAGGAGGCTATGACCGGTCAGAGTCGGTCACGTGTAGTCGGTGCATGGTGCTCTCGATCGAGTTGACTCAAGGAGTGTCCAAAAAATCAGATCGAGAGGTTGCAAGGTGTCCGAACTTTTGGTAGTTGTACATTATGGTTTATGGGAAGAATGACGGTGCCGCGAAAAGCAGACCGAATAAACGAGCATGTCTGAATTTGGAGTCCGAAAAATCAGTCGGCAACTGTAAACGACAGCTTTTGTTGCAAAGTAACCTATGTTACTGTATCATAGCATGACTTAGAATAGACCGTCTAAATAAGAGATTATCATTTGTCGAATATTTTAGCTGTGGAGAGACAAATGTTTTAGTTACAAAGCATAGAAATCAGGGTAACACTGAGCTTAGTGTCACACATTACTCCCCCCCCTCTGACTTCTGGATTGGATTGGCGCGACTTGCTATGTGCTTGCGCACACTCTACCGAGCGCAGGTTGCGTGCTGTGCGCCTGGTTTCTGCACTAGGCTGTTATACAGTTGCTTTTTCGAGCGCACATCGGTGTGCGTCTGGTCTAGGCTGGCACTAGGCTTTTATACGATCGCTTGTCGCTGCTTTCCATTCGGCGCTGCTTGGTGCAGGCGCACAGACTTGGTGCGCGCCTGCTTTTTGCACTGGTCTTTGAACACATCGCTCGCTGCTCGCACTTATATATAATTACGAAGTGAGCAAAGTGAGCGTCGCTTAGCGCGGAAGTGCTGCGCCGCGGGCGTACCGTGTATGTAAGCGCGCAGCAATGCCGGGAAACATTCATGCAAAAGCAAAGGGTCAGGAAACTGCGCTTTGTTTTCCATTACTTTGTCATGTACCTTCACACTGCGTAGCGCCGAGCGATCGCAACAAACGCAGAAATAAGTCTTTGCAGCGCGTGTGGCCATTAATTGACTCCCACCCCACAGCCATGCGAGGTGCGACTCCAGCAGCGGTGCAGTTACCCTGCAGCCGGCTGAGAGGAGGTGGCGCTTCAGTTTCTGCATGCCAATAACATTCCATTATTTTGCGTGTCAACGCCCGTGATTGGGTCCACAAAGTTCACGCTGTGGTTTAGTTTCCCATTGCAGATTGAGGCTCGCTCCATTAGCATCCACTAAGTTCGGCATGCAGTTGTATGCGGCATATTCATCACTGTGGATGGTGGTCCCCGGTTCAACGTAGGCTGCAATAATGGGGCCTAGCGTCGCTGCGTCTCGTCTGTCGACCTTGAACTGTCGGAGCTGCCCGGTGGTCACGCAGATCATGCCGAATACCCATGGTCCACGATCTGCAATGCCGCCGTGATTTTGGCGGCTCGGTGGAACGTTGTCGCCCGTCATCAGGCGGCCTCGATTGTATTTTCGCTTGCCGCGAAGGAGGCATTCATCAATTTGCACAATCCTCCCGGGACCACCGAGTGGGGGTCGCGCCAGCAGCTCATCCCGCACAACCTCACGAGCTATCACGGGCGTGCACACGCAAAAAAAAAAATGTTATTGGCAGAAAGTGAAGTGCCACCTCCGCTTCGCCGGCTGCAGAGTAACTGCACCGCTGCTGGAGTCGCACCTCACATGGCTGTGGGGTGGGAGTCAATTAATGGTCACACGCGGTGCAAGGACTCATTTCTGCGTTTGTTAGAAGCGATCGCTCGGCGCTACCCAGTGTGAAGGTACATGACAAAGTAATGGAAAACAAAGCGCAGTTTTCTGACCCCTTGCTTTTGCATGAATGTTTCCCGGCATGGGCGTCTTGCGCTGGAGTTTGAGGTATAGTAGCGGCGCCTGGTGGCAGCGCGGGAAACGACATCTGGGTCGTACCTGCTTGGGTCGTATTGAGCCCTAGCTGTGGCGAAGTACAGTTCTAGGCCGAGTTTTGCGTCGATTCGCACTTTTTTCTGCCCTGTTGAGAGTGCGAAAAGGCTCGTCACTTCTCACAGACCACGCTGCGAGCTCGCCGCAGCCTATAGTTTAATGAAAACGGACTCTCCGTGTGCCGTGGGACGTAATGCTAGGAGCAGAAGGAATCCGTGATGCCGATTCGGAGAGACCTAGCCCAGCCTCGAAAAGGCGTCACCGTCATTACTTCTGCCTCGTGGGCTGCCATGAACAAGAAGGCCTGAATCCCAACATCAGATTCTACCGTTTTCCTTCAAGGCCTCACGAAGTGGAGCATCTGGCGCGCTGCATAGCTGCAGTTCGTCGCGCTGAGTAAGCGAAACTTTGCGCCATGCTGACTGCTTCGCCTGTCTTGAAGCTTGCTTGATTATCTGCATTCTAAATTTCGGTCTTTTGCACCTGCAGTCCCGACAGCAGACCGACATAGCAGCAGGCACGGCTGGTAATCCACAATTCGAGACCCGGCCCCAGCGACAATTAACAATTCGACCGATGCGAAGTGGTATGTGAAGTTACCAGGTGTGTGCAAATGAGCACAAATGGTCGGGCTCATTCGATGACAATTCACTACTCCACTACGAGGAGCACAGATTAAGAGAGTTAAATGCGCTCATCCTTGATCTCAAGCCAGCACGTTGAGGCAGCGAAGCAAGGCAGTATTGATTGCAGCACATCGATGTTCGAGCGCTGTCATTAAAACCTACATCAAGCGAGCAGCGCACGAGCTCACGCTGCGGCGCGATTCGCACGTACGTGCGAGCTCATATGCATTGCATCAGTTATTACCAGTTACTAAAAGGGACAGATGGCCGCTACTACAACACAGGCATGACTACTTGTTCAGCGGCATGCAATCAACAAAGATTGCAGGAGGCCCGCCGTTTCGCGGCATGTCGAAAGACCACTGCCGTCGTGGCGCGTACGATCGTGCGCTCGAGCAGTCGCGGCGCGTACCGTTGTGTGCTCGAGCAGTTCCGTGCACATGATGTCTGCTTATCGCTGCTGTGGATTCATTTATGGCAAGCATTTCCTCGCGTTTGTGCGCCTGAATCTGACAGCTAGCGTGCAAACCTTACCTGAAGTTCCACTTCGTATGCGACTCGCTTCACTTGCGATTGACAACGTGCTAAAACTTCGCCGCCTAATTCTTGAACGGCGTACACGCATTCGGCACTGCATAATTTCTTGCCTTTACGCAGCGTGCCACCCCTGAAAAAAATCTTCGGCGCCCAATATTCACTGCAGGCCGTGATACAACACAACCGAAAGTGGCGGGTCCATATTGTAAACGTGCTTTCCGAAGCAGACGACCGAGCTTGGTACGACCCATTTTAGGACAGAGGGCGCTTTTTAGCACCTTTTTCGCAGCGCCCCTGGGCAATGCAAGAGCCCCATTGCTGTGCGCTTACATACACCGTACGCCCGCGGCGCAGCACTTCCGCGCTAAGCGACGCTTACTTTGCTCACTTCGTATTTGTATAGAAGTGCGAGCAGCGAGCGATGTGTTCAAAGACCAGTGCAAAAAGCAGGCGCGCACCAAGTCTGTGCGCCTGTACCAAGCCGCGACGAATGGGAAGCAGCCACAAGCGATCGTATAAAAGCCTAGTTGAAAAACCAGATGCACACCTACCGTATTTACCCGCGTATAACCCGCCCCTGCGTATAACCCGCACCCCTAACTTTGAACTCGGCGGAAAAAAAAAAAAACTCGCGTATAACCCGCACGTCTACCTGAAAAAAAAAAATGAGCGCTAGAAAGATGAAACTCACACTCAGTGATCATTTCGTTTTCAGAACATTTATTCAAACGACCGCCACCACGTCACTGGTTATCCGATTCTTAATCGTCGCCGCTCTCACTACTGCCATCCGAGGCTTCATCGCCACTCTCAAAGACGTAGTCGTCCTCGGAACCATCCAGACTATTACTGATCGCACATTTTTTAAAGCTTTTGCGCACCAAATCGGCCGGTATCGCTTTCCACGCATCCACGGTCCACTGGCACAGCAATGGAATGTCAGGCCTTCGCACGCGTCCCGTCGGTGTGAGGGCGTAAATGCCGTCGGCCATCCACTGGGCATACAGCCGCTTCACGTGTGCCTTGAACGGCTTGTTCAGGCACACGTCGAGTGGCTGTAGCATGGACGTCATGCCGCCAGGTATTATGACGAGGTCGGTGCTGGTCTCGGCAAGGCGAGCCTTCACCGCATCAGTGCAGTGGCCTCTGAAGGAATCTAGTACGAGCATCGACCGGCGTGCCAGCAAGGCACCTGGTCTTCGCTCCCAGATTACTCGAAGCCAGTCACCGACTAGGCCACTGTTCATGCACGAATTTTCTTCCGCACGCACAACGATTCCTGGGGGCAGTGGAATGCTAGGTAGCGTCTTGCGTTTGAAAATCACATACGGGCGCAGTTTCGTGCCGTCAGGCAAAGCGCATAGCATGACTGTGCAGCGCAGCTTGGCATTTCCGCCGGTCAGCACGCTGACTGATTTGGAGCCCTTTTTTTCCATGGTCGTGTCCATCGGCATCTCAAAGTACACAGGTGTTTGATCAGCATTTCCCACCTGAGACAGCAAATAGCTGTGCTCCTTCCGAAGTGCGATCACATATCGTTGAAAGTTCAACAACTTTTCCTCGTAGGCTTCAGGAAGCCGCTGGCACATGGTTGTTCGCCGCCGCATAGAAAATCCATGTCTTCGCATGAAGCGCTGAAGCCATCCACGGCTTGCACGAAACTCACGTGGAATGTTCAATTCCCGGGCCAACTTCAGGGCTTCCATTTGCGCCATCTCAGTCGAAACAGCGTGGCCACGACTTCTCTGCTCCTCAATGAACTTCGCAAGCTGCGTCTCGAGGTGGGGGTACGCGCCAGTCTTCGGACCCCGAAACGCTCGCCTGTTCCGGTTCGTTGCTTCGAGACTCTCTTTTTTCTTCCTCCAGTCGCGAATGCACGACTCGTCGACGTCATGCTGTCTTGCAGCAGCTCTGTTGCCGATTTCTTCGGCAGCGGCTATAATCTTTAGCTTCTCTTTCGCTGTGAAACACTGCCGTCGAGTCGCACTCATGATGCCAAAACAAAGCAGGCAAACAGTGCAAACTGGGGTAAGTACACTAAACAGCGCCTAACGCGAGGCTCAACAATGCTGGCCTTTCGTTGGCCCTTCATCGGCTTGACAAGCGTCGATGACGATGGGGATGGCGGACGACACGGGGAGACCGCCGCACATTGCGGTGAAGCCGACCCCCCCCCCCCCCTCCCAAGGAAAAAATTCGCAGATAACCCGCACCCCCACTTTTTAAACGCGTTTTTTCACATTTTGGTGCGGGTTATACGCGAATAAATACGGTATCTGCGCTCAAAAAAGCAACTGTATAAGAGCCTAGTGCAGAAACCAGGCGCACAGCAATCTGCGCTCGGAAAAGTGCGCGCAAGCACGTAGCGAGCCGCGCCAATCCAATCCAGAAGCCAGAGCAGAGGTTGGGGGGAAGCAATGTGTGACACTAAGCTCAGTTTTACCAAAATCAGAACTAATGTTTGCTTTCCGTTTTCAGGTGGACCTCGGGGAAGGCATTCTGCTTGACGAGTCCACACTGACATGACTGCGGCGGGACGCCAAGAACTCGGGGTCAAGATTTGCAAGGGGCCTGCTGAAAGTTCTCTTCAGCTCGAAAGAGTTGGAGAACAAGTCTCTTTTTGGGTGGCGTTCAAATGCCCACAAGGGTGCCGCCCAAAAAGAGGCCTTGGACCCGAGACATGTGAACGCCATTCTGAGTATGTGTGACTGCGCAGTCAACTAACATGTTTACTATATTTTGTAATTTGAAGTTAAAATCTTGTGCATGACCCCTTTGTGCTGTCCTGTGCCCATATACACTGACAGCTTGAGACATAAGGCTAAACTAACTTTTTTTTACTTTTTCTCTTCCCTTAGGCTACACAGCAAGGCATTTTGACGCCACGTCAGGAGAGATAAAAAACACATTATTTTCAATGCTTGCACGCGGATATTGAAATTGTTTAATAAACGTTAGTTTTCAAAAAGATTGGTGTGTTTTGTTCAGAAACAAATACATATATATATATATAGTACCCATGTTGAAGGTTACATTGGAACCAGCACCAGAATATATAAAAAAAATGCTGGAGAAATTTGCTTAAATGTCACCAGCACATTTAAAGCATTGTAAATAGTTGGTAGAATGTTTCTAGGGTGAGCAACAGAAAGTTCTTTGCTAGGATATTTCTAGATCAAGCAACAAAAAGTTAGCAGAAAGTTACTAAAATGTTTCTAGATCGAGCAACAGAATGTTAGCAGAAAGTTGCTAAAGTGTTTCTAGATTGAGCAACAGAACGTTACTAAAATATTTCTAGATCGAGCAACAGAAAGTTACTAAAATGTTTCTAGATCAAGCAACAGAAAGTTACTAAAATGTTTCTAGATCGAGCAACAGAAAGTTACTAAAATGTTTCTAGATTGAGCAACAGAAAGTTACTAAAATGTTTCTAGATGAGCAACAGAAAGTAGAATGTTACTAAAATGTTTCTTAGAAGTATGAAAATGGTAAGTAAAGCTTGCTTTTAGTGTCGAAAGAATGTTCATTCATCGTCTAAAGAAAGTTTGTAAAAAGGGTTTCAATTCAATATTGGTAGCCAATAGTCGAAGTATATAAGAAGTTTGAAAACGGTATAAAGAAAATCAATGGACTGTTGGTAGGTTCTAGTAACATTTGTCTAAAGAAAGTTTATTGAAAGTTACTAGGAATTTTTGTATGGGCAGGCTATGTCAAAATTCAAGGCATCACGGCAAGCTGGTGCGGGAACTTTGTTATGGTTTCACCGTCCATCTTTCATTCTGTCTTTTTTGGCATATGAAGCCTCCTCTCTTGGTAACTATAGTTTTTTGGTATTGTGGTAGAGTAATTTACTAACGCAGCTCAAATAATTATTTTGTGTGTAGTGCCCTTTAAAGTTTTGTATGAATCATTTGGCAAGAGATGACACTGCCCTAAAGTTCAGTTGCATGTCAGGAGTTTGTGATATATAATCACCAGCACTGTCCTCAGGCACTAAAGATATAAGGGACAGGCAGATGCGGTGCTCACAGTGCACACACATCGAGGAAATAACAATCAGACAGAGATTGAAAGAGCACAGCGCTCTTTCACTTTCATTGTGAGCATCGTCAAAATGAACTCTTGCCAATTTTCCCAAGTTTCAACTGTTGTGGTTGGTGTTTTGTGTCTACAAAATGCTCTTATGCAATTCATAGCACCGGTGATTTTTGTATGTATGGAAAAGGCTCGTGCAACTGCAGAATAATTTCGCTTATTCAAAACATGGTACAGAACTTGCCACTGTTTGTTTTAAAGGCCGAATTGGGTAGGAAGCTACTGTGGTATTCTTTATGGTGCCCTGGTTCATTAAGCATGTGCAGATGCTTAAAGCTTGTACTGTGTCGATGAAAATTGGGTCGAAGCAATAGAAGGATGATTATCGAAGGCTAATAATGGCCTCCGAGTACACGCTGAATTATGCTTCTGGGGACACTTATTAGTTGACCTTATCAGGTAATACCATTAGCCTTATGGGTGCTATAATGTTGCAGTGCCTGCAGGATGGCCAGTATTACAATACACATTAAAATTATTGTACAAGTCATGCAATGGTATCGGGATTGGCCCACCAAGTGACAACCTTTAATTGCACTATACCTGGGATCAGTCCAGCTTACTCAGTCAGGGAGACATCCATGCATAAGGGGAGGGGTATGGCAAAAAGAGGGTGTTCGATTAATCTTTCTCACATAGATAGCTCATACATATAATCTTTCTTAACTTGGATGCTTTATTGCTCAAAGTGAATTTAGTTATGGGCATAATGCCAGCATTTCAATCCTATTTATGCTTAACGAAAGTTGCTTTGTTCAGTGTCACTTTTTATATTGTTTCGCTTGTGATGCTAAGCTCACTTTTTTTATAGCTACTATAGGTATGGCTGGACCTGGAGAAGAAGTGTAAGCAGACCATGCTATGTTGCTAATCTGCGCCGATCTCCACATCCAAGTTGGTCCTGCGACAGTTGGGAACCACTGTGCCTTGCTTCATTGACAAGGTGATATAATATGGTGAGCTTGTACTTCAATATTGGTATTGAAAAATATGTCAAGGAAAAAAAACAAGGGTTGGCCTTTATGATAGATACACTCATGTTCTTTCTTTAAGGTGTTCTTTCCTTTTGACACTGTTCTGCATGGACATATTTTTAAGAGAATGCTAACAGTCCTTTATTGCAAACTGCTATGGTGCTAGTTTATGCGTTAAACTAGCACTCTTTCACCCAAAAAAGCCTTATTTAGCACACAATTCACAAGAAAGGAAAGGAGGCGACAAGACAGAGTGCTACTAACAGTTCAGTTTTATTACTCGCACAGTGATATTGTGCAAAAAGTGAAAGGGGGAGAATAGATCTGAATACATGCTGCTCGCACAGAAACGAAAAGGACGCATCGCATGGCTAGTGTGACACTTGTATTACAATGATAAGAAGCAGTCTCACTGTCCAGTAATTCTCTGCATGGGGACCTAGAGCTAGGTTCCTCGTCATAGGTACATATAAAAAAGCCTCAGATATCACTCCAGCACTTTTGTCTTTATATTTTGCCACGATCAAGCAGCTTTCAAACATAGGTGCATGTGCACCGAGACCCACGCATCAAGTTTGCTTGGTCACGCTGCCAGTCATTTATACATTGGCCGGTTTATCCGATGTAGCCTCTACTGGACAAAATAGTAGGTGATAGACACTGCACCTGTGTACTGTACGTGCTTTGTTACATGCTTTTTTTTCACAGATAGTGATGCAGGCCTTTTCATTATTTACATGCCTACACAACAAACCAAGCATTATCTGTGCTTAGAAAGAATTGCAAGAAAACCCAGCATGAGGCAACTGTTTGTTCTCAGCACGAAACAAACTTGATTTGTTGGTTTTTGTTCATTGGTGCGATCACACTGAGGCAGACAAGCTTGTAGGCTGTGCTTCTGCAATTTGTACAGCACACTGACAGCACTGGTGTGGGCCTCATCTGTAGACTGACTGATGGCACCTTCTACGGCGCAAATCACTTGTGTTGGACGAGGCACCAATGTTGATGTTTGTTCCCTTGTGCAAAACAGCAGTCCTAGGTTTAGAGTAGTTGTAGGAAGACAAGGTAAACATAACTTCCATGGCTTGAGTGGGCTCATTTCTCTTGGGGCATCTAGCTTTTCTTCTTGCAACTGTGCAGAGGTGCTTCCCTAGAGTCAGCGTAAAAATGGCATAGAATTGTGCATTCGGGAACTCCTGAACAATGATCTGCTGTAGTTAGGGCTTTGGGAAAATGCACTGTCTACCAATTGGTTGAAGGTGCATTATTCAACCACTGATTTCCTGTTGGCATGCTTGTACTCGTGCTGTCAGTAATTTCTTGGCTTGCCGAAGTATCTTGAGGCCCCACGCTGATGATACCTCATGTGCAGACTTTTCAGGATGAGGTTTTTTGCTTTGCAAAGGTTGTTGAAAGGTAGGTGGCGCTTACAGGTAGCTATTCTAGATATTAGTGAAGCGAATTGGCCCATCTTGCTTCGTCAAACATCGTCACGCCGACATCAGTCGCACAAACGAAAAACCTGGCCTACTCGTAGCGTCGTGCACGAAGAATTCTACAAACAAATCAGCTGCTGGATTGTCTTGACATGGCATACTAAGCTGAGACCAGAACTGCTGTAGCTACAAACCAGGCAGAAACAATGATGATGAGCAGGGATTTGCAGTAGCGCCACTTCGTGGGGCCGCAAGGAGGCTCCGTTCAATACAAAAATGGCATTCAGCAAGTCGAACCATGCAACGGTCAGAGTCGGTGCATGGTGCTCTCGATCAAGTTGGCTCAAGGAGTGTCCGAAAAATCAGACGAGAAGTTGCAAGGCATCCGTACTTTCAGAAGTTGTTATACATTATGGTCTATATGGAAAATGGTGGTGCCGCGAAGCAGACCGAGTAATCGAGCATGTCCGAATTTTTGGAGTCCGGAAAATCAGTTGCCAACTGTATTGACCCAGGTAAGTTGTTCCGTTCAACAGAAGTGTTGGGAAGAAATAACTGTGAGCACGTAACAGTGTACTGTGAGAATACATTGACTTTATGACGACGATCTAAATGAGCATATGTAAACTGCGAGACACGTATAATGAGAGGGCAGAGAGCTGTGTTATGATAGTAAATTTTATGAAAAAGGGGAACTTGAGCTTACTTCTGGCAAACAGCTAGTAATGGGATGTTAAGAGATGTTTTCATTTGCCCTACCCTAGCAGAACGATCGTAGATTGCTAATATAAAATGGGCAGAGCAATTTTGGACTGCTTCGATTGCATCAATTACAGTCGAGCCCGCTTATAATGAACCTGAGCACTATACGGCGCCTGTTCGTTGTACCCTGAAGTTTATAGTAAGTGGATGACAGCTTAAAAAGAAAGAATAAAGTGGCTAGTCAAAACACAAAATTTATTTCTTTGAACAGAAGTTCGTGATGCTCATCTGTTTCTGCAGGGAAGGTCCGATGAGGGCGGTCTTCAGTTTACTTAAAGCAGAAGCGTGCTCCTCCCCTAGGCCCTTGGCATAGACAAGTTGCCTGAGGCTCTCTATGTAGCCCATTGCTATAGGCCCTTCATCGTCATCCAATTTTCAGTTTCATCATCATCCGATTCCTCCGCGTCGCTCTCTGCCCCCACTTCGCAAGCGATGCCTTCGCATGTACACGGTTCTGCAATATCAGCATCTTCATCAGCAGAAATGAGGTCATCCCAACCAGTGTCGGAGTCAACGATGCGCTGCCGCAAATCACTGCCAGACCTATCATCTTCGGAAGCATCAGGCTTGGCATCAGGCACTGTGTCAGTGAAGCTGGCCTTGCAAAAACAGTTCTGCATGCAAGCAGCCGTCACTTCTGCCCAGGCCACCTTCGCCATCTCAACGGTTGAATAAAGTGAAACTCAAACTGGCAAATTGATGGCTGGGTGGTCTACAGTGATGAGCAAGCACTCCACAATGCGGCGTCTATACCATGCCTTAAATGCACCTATCATGCCCAAATCAAGTGGCTGCACTTTTGAAGTGGTGTTGGACGGCAGGAAAAGCAGAGTAACTGCTGTCAGAGAAGTTCGCACATTGTACGCTGAGCAGTTGTCGAGCACGAGCAGCCTTCCTTGCCTCTGCATGTCGTGGTCAAACTCACCGAGCCACTCTGTGAATAATTTGAGCATCATCCACGCCTTAATAGTGTGCCTGTAGCGCACAGCTCCACAGCTCCGAACGCCAACGCAGCTTCTCTGATTTTCCAATCGTGCACCAGTCTCTGCCATCCATATAAGTGCACAGAAGTACTGCAACGCTCACTTTACTGGGCTTGCCGCCAGAACATGAGTTGCCTTTCATGGTGTGCATCTTGTTCGGCAGCATCTGATAAAATAATGCAGGTTCATCTGTGTTATACATGTCCTGCTCTGTGTAGCTTGCAGTAATGGCTCAGTTTCTTACAAGTCGAGTGGTAATGCCATGGTCACTTACCAGAGCCGCCTCACCTACAATCCATTTAAAAACAATACTATGCCACACTTTGAATCGATGTAGCCAGCCACTGCCTGGGCAGAAGTCAGGAAAATTTAGCAGGCACACAAAGCTTTTGGCTTTGCCCAGCATCATTGGTCCCCGGAATGTTGAGAGCCCGTGCATTGGCAAACTACTTAAGCAACGTGTCCTCTACGACCACATAGGTGGCCTTCTTCAGGTGCTTTCTGTTCGCCGATTTGGCAGCAGAGCTGGCAATCTTTTCCTTGTTCTTTAGAATCGTCGAGATGGTTGATTTAGACACGTTGTACTTCTTCACCAACTGGCAGTTTTAGCACGCGCCTTGCCGCTGTCTTTCGTCCCTTTTCGTGCGCTAAAAAACCTCAGTTTTAGCACCTTGAGACACTTCCTTCAAAAGTGCCCGCTTCGTTGCCGTATTCAGCACTTTTTGTTTCGTGACTGCTGCAGGAACGGCATTCCCATCTGCCATCCTGAATTACAACTCGGGCCCGACTAGAACGAAGCAAGGAAGCATGGAGACTCATGCGGATAGGCCTGCTTCATGGTAATGGCCAGAAAAAACTTCCGCACTTTAGCTGGCGCCGTAACCTGTGCACCGAGACAGCAAGGGAGTTGCAAAAAAGAGTGAGGAGAGGGGAGCGGAGTTGCGAGGACGGGCGGGAGGGCAATTTTGGAAGCCACATGCCAACACTAGTTTGTAGCACGCGACGGTGGGGAGAGGGCAGAGGGGCACAAAACGGATAGTTCGCCTCTGTGGAGGCTTGCGAAAATAGACCACGCGTGTGCAAAGGGGTTGGAAGTCGTCGTTATCTCGCATCGCGGTGGCTGGTTTACACCGTCTGTTCACTGTAACCGATCGGCAGGGCTCAAAGGCATTCATTATACATGCTGTACTGAAGGCACTGGGCAGTGGGCATGGTGCTGGTGTGCTGGTGCAAGAGAGGAAGACGACAAGAAGTGCTTGCTTCCCCGTTACGATATAGCGCCGACCTGTTTAAGCCTAGCACTACAACCTATAACTAGTGACCCTTCTGCTAGGCGAACACCCCCATTGCATTTGGTGGAGGTGCTGGGTATAACAAGCAACCACTTACGGCTGCTGGAATTCTAGTTGCGGCAGTACAGCTGGTTATCCCGAATGATGAAGTGCGTGGCTTGGCGACGAAGCGTCCGATTTCTCGGACGCTTCGTCGCCCGTACATCGCCCGTACACATAAGGATGAAATTTGCCGATAGCCCAAATGATGGCCAGACATTCCTTCTCAGTAACCGAGTAGTTCGCCTCGGCTTTGGTAAGGGTGCGGCTGGCATACGCGATGACGTACTCTTCGAAGCCATCCTTGCGTTGTGCAAGGACAGCACCGAGCCCGACACCACTAGCGTCCGTATGGATCTCAGTTGGAGCAGAAGGATCGAAGTGTCGCAGTACTGGAGGCGAGGTGAGAACGCGTCGCAGTTCTTGGAATGCGTCGTCGCAGGCCGAGGACCAAGCAGATAGGTCATAACTGCCGGTGAGAAGCTGCGTCAAGGGGGCAATGATAGAGGCAAAGTTACGGACGAAGCATCGGAAATATGAGCACAGGCCGATGAAGCTGCGAAGCTCTTTCATGGTGGTTGGTTTAAGGAACTCGGATACGGCACTAAGTTTTGTCGGGTCCGGAAGGACACCGTCTTTTGAAACTACATGTCCGAGAATAGTAAGCGTACAAGCGCCGAAGTGGCATTTCTTCAAATTTAGTTGCAGTCCTGCAGTGGAGAGGCACGCAAGTACTTGCTCAAGGCAGTTGAGGTGCGACGCAAAGTCAGTGGAAAAAACCGCAATGTCATCTAAATAACAGAAGCACGTTTTCCACTTCAGCCCTCGAAGAATGGTGTCCATCATTTGCTTGAAAGTGGCAAGCGCGTTGCAGAGACCGGACAGCATGACAGTAAATTCATATATAGCCCATCAGGCGTTACGAAGGCTGTCTTTTGACAATCGGCCTCTGCCATTGGCACTTGCCAGTACCCTGAGCGCAAATCCAGCGAGGAAAAGAATTCTGCTCCCTGCAGACAGTCCAAGGCATCGTCGATGCGCGGCAGAGGATAGACATCTTTGTGCGTTATTCTGTTAAGGGGGCGATAGTCGACGCAGAACCGAATGGAGCCATATTTCTTTTTAACGAGGACAACCGGAGATGCCCAGGGACTGTTAGAGGGCTGGATGATGCCAGGCTCCAGCATGTCGTCAATGTGCTGGTCGATGATACGGCGTTCAGCAGCTGACACACGATACGGACGCTGGCGCAATGGTGTTTGTTGACCAGTGTCGATACGGTGAACGACTGCGGACACTCGGCCCAAGGATGGTTGGTCAATGTCAAATGAGGAACGAAAACGTTGGAGGAGATGATTTCTGTTTGCTGCGCAGGTGTGAGTTCTGCATCGACGGCACGAGCGAAGACGCCTACAGGGGCATCAGTCGTGGCGGGATTAGTGACGGAACAAATCGAAAGTGATGCCGTATCACCAAACATGGTGGCCGGGAGAACGCTATCGAAAGCTTCAGCGGTACCCAGGCTCTCGCCGCGGAGTAGGGATGATGGGCAGGCGGACGGATTGCACACGTAAAGGGCAGCAGAACCGTCGCAAAAAGTGACGACAGCAAACGGAAGCAGAAAGTTCCGGCGGCGCGCACAAGTGGCCGACGGTGTAAACAGAACAGATGAGTTCGCAGCAGAGTTACGTGACACAGGAACCAGAGCGGCGGAGAAAGGTGCGACATCAGAGGCGGCAATAACTTTGGGAGAAGAATGGTCATCAGGGTCGAAGCACGGCGCTGATAACGTAAGTTCGGCACGAGCGCAGTCGATAAGAGCTTGATTGACAGATAGGAAATTCCATCCAAGAATAATGTCGTGGGAGGAACGAGATAGGACGACAAATTCTATAACATACATAATGCTTTAAATGACAACCCGGGTTGTGCCCGATACCTCCGCTCCGACATCTGCGCCACGTTCCACGACGACCCACAATGCGGCCACGCTGGTGTATTAAAGACATACTCTCGCCTCGAGCTTCGGTACTACTGGTGCGATATGTACCGTTTCGTTCGCCAGTATGTCCGGTCATGCCACATATGCCAACGACGCAAGACACCACCTCAACATGCCACCAGCCCCTTGCAACCTTTACCACACCCCGCGCGCGCGTTCGACTGCGTCGGCATTGACCTATACGGTCCGCTTTTCAACACTCCAAGTGGCAACCGCTGGGTTATTGTTGCTATCGACCACCTCACGCGGTACGCTGGAACTTCAGCCCTAGCATCTGCCACAGCAAAAGACGTCGCCAGTTTTATCCTTCAAAACCTGATTTTAGGTCACGGAGCACCTTGAGAATTACTGAGCGACCGCGGTCGCGTTTTCCTCTCTGACGTCCTTTCAGCATTGCTAAAGGGGTGTCGCATCATTCACCGCACTACCACAGCACATCATCCTCAAACTAATGGGATGACAGAACGTTTTAACCGCACCCTTGGTGACATGATGGCCATGTATGCTTCATCTGACCACTCGAATAGGGATCGCATTCTACCTTTCGTCACCTACGCTTACAATACCGCCACGCAAAGCACCACTGGGTTCTCCCCTTTCTTTCTCCTTTATGGACACGAACCTTCACGCACTATGGACACGATTCTACCTTACCGGCCAGATGCTTCGGAGTGGACGACTGTTTCTAGAGCAGCTGCTTACGCCGAAGAATGTCGCCAGCTCGTTCGTTCGATCACATCCCAGGACCAGTGGTGCCAAAAGCTTCGCCACGATTCATCCACTACGGCTACGTGCTTTGCGCCTGGCTCGCTGGTCTGGTTGTGGGTGCCCTCTACTCCTCCAGGCCTTTCCTCCAAGCTGCTCTCCAAGTACCATGGTCCTTATCGGGTACTAAAACAAACATCCGCGGTCAACTACCTCATCGAGTCACTCGAAACGCCTTCCGACCAGCGTCGTCGGGGCCAGGAAATTGTCCATGTCTCCCGGCTCAAGCAGTACCATGACCCCCTTGTGTTCTCCTGTCCTTAAGTTGCCAGGATGGCTACTCTCTCGGTGGGGAGTGATTGTACTGAAGACACTGGGCAGTGGCCATGGTTCTGGTGTGCTGGTGCAAGAGAGGAAGACGACGAGAAGTGCTTGCTTCCCCGTTACGATATAGCGCCAACCTGTTTAAGCTTAGCGCTACAACCTATAACTAGTGACTCTTCTGCTAGGCGAACACCCCCGTTGCAATGCGATTTTATGCCATTGAAATAATGTATATTTTGAGAATCGCACGGCTCTCGTTCCTTTTAAGCAAAAGTTAGTCTTAAGTGGGCCCGTTATATGTGGGCTCGACTGTAATATGGAATGACGTGGAACCCAAACAATTGAGCCATGCACACTCTAGCTAGGGACGAACGTAAGTGGTGGACAAAAGTAATTTTAGTGAGGACGGAACAAGGAAAATTTTTTTCCTGAAGTATCCCAGAGTGCGGTTAGCCACAGATATTCTGCATTTGACATGATGTTTCTGTGACAGGTTGCTTGTATGTATGAATGCCAAGGCGACGGTGTGATGTGAAAAGTTTGGAGAGGAAGATTAGCCAACATGTAGAGCAAGCTGAGCTAGAACGTGAGATTTGCATATATTTACATTTTTTAGCATTAAGTCCTACCTGCCATGTGCTGCACCAGTTGAGAATGTGGTTCATATCACTTTGAAGGATAGTGACGTTGGCGATACTGGTTATTTTGCTATATATGACACAATCATAAGCAAAGCCATATTTGTGAAGAAACGTTATTGGGTAAGTCATTTAATATATTAAGACTAACAGGGAACCAAAAACAGAGTGCTGAGGAATGCCGGATGCTACTGGGTCCATGCTAGACGTAGAATCAATAGTGGTGACGAATTGAACTCGAGAAATTCACAGCTCTGCTTACGTAACACCTAGTAACATAGTAACAGTAACAAATGGTTGACTTTGTCAAAGGCTTTAGAGAAGTCAAGAAATATGTAATCAGTAGAAAAGCAACAATCAAGACAAATATGGAAGTTGTGAGTAAGTGATAGCAGTTGAGAGAGCAGGATTTGTAAAATCTGTGCTGAAAATTTGAAGAGTTTGTTATCTTCAATAAAGTTTATGAGCTGTGTGAAAACAACATGCTCCATCGTTCTGCAAGGGATCGAAGTTAACCATATTGGTCGATAGTTATGTGGATCATGAGCTATACCAGATTTATGGATTGGTACCACATTTACAAACTTCCAGCCACAAAGTAATAGGGCCAACTGGTATGACTGTGAGAAGATATACTCTAGGATGATGGAGCAATATTTACCGGTATTTTTCAAAACTTTTGATGCGAATCCATCTTCACCATAGGAGGAGCCAAGTTTTAGTTTATCTTTTTTATACCAGCAGAACTAAAACTAATAGAATTCATCAGACAGATTTGAGCAGACTGGGTTGTTCAAAACCAAGTTTCACAGGTGAGAACGACTCAAGAAATGTATTGCTTGAAACAATTGCACATTGATGACTGGGTAACCAGTTGGTGTGGTTAGTGATATGCTTTGTCTATCAGCATGCTAAATCACTGTCCAAAAGCCTTCTGGGTTAGTTTTTAGCATGTTAGGTAGAGTAGTGTTAAAAAATGAAAATTTGGTAGATTTCAATGTAGTTAAGTATGCAGAAGTAGCGTCTTTGTGAACAGTCCATCTAGATTGTCCTTGTGAATGCTTTGCAATGAGGAAAAGATCTTTTCTTGTTTGAGACGCAATTTAGTGGTCTATTACACCACTGTGTTTTGTTATATGAAAAAAGTCATTTAGTAGGGATAAACTGATTAATTATATGAATTAATCTTTTCCTGAATATGTACCAGTTTACATCTAACGAATGATTGTCAACATGAAGCAGAAAGTCTTCTAAAAACGGTGCAAGCTCGCTGTTAATAGCAGTGAAGCTCCCTCTCCTGTAATCTCTGATCGTTTCAAAATGGTTATATGATGACTGTGATAGAGTTAGTGAAAAATGCAGAACATTGTGACTGCTCAAACCTGGTGAATGGACGATGGAAGAAACAATATCATTAGATGATGTGAAAACTAAGTCCAAAAGCAAAGATGTGGAGCTTGTTACATGTGTGGATAAGTTCGCAATATGTTGCAAGTCTAAATCAGTGCACGTGTTAATGAAGCACTTTTATTCAGGTGAGAAAAGATGAGAAGATGGACGCGTTCCTGGTCACGTTCTATTGGGAAAATTAATATCATCCATAATGAAAATCTGTGCTCCAGGGAATCAGACTTTCACCTGGTTTAGGCCATCATACTGACTGTCACAACATGTTGGAACACTTGATGGGGCACGGCAACACACTCCAATAACAACAGGCCTTCTTAAAATCCACATTAGGACAACACTATACAGATTCAATGTCAGAGGTTAGTGCAATAGAAAAGCAATCAAAACACTTGTTCATGGTGAGTAGAGCAATGCCATCAGTTGTGTTAACGTGGTCACACTGGTAAGTATTAAACTTTTTGTTACCATGGAGCTGATTAGAGGTAGATATTTTTTTAGGTGGCCATGTTTTGGTTAGGCCTCTATATAGGCTTCACAATCATTTATTCGGCTGCACAGTTCATTTTATTTAGGTAAATAACTACGAGTATTAGTGAGCAACACAGAGAGTTCAGTTCCCATTGACTTGGTCCTCGCCACCTTGCATTTTCCCATTAGAGTATAGCTGAGAGAGTATGACCAAGCTCCAGGAACCACATGTCTCAGCCACCACTACTACTGTGTTGCCCCATTTCATAGATGAAGTCTTCATTGGCATTGTAGCCATAGCACTTCCTGTCGATTGGCAAGTTTGCTATATCTTAGCTTAAAAAGTAGGTGCAGAGATTTCCCATACTCATCAAGTCTTGTTTCCTTGCATAATGTATTGCATAACTGCAATTCTGTTGTCTTTGAGCTTTGCACACTTGGATAGAATTACAAGTAGTTTACAAGGATAGAAGCACAATTAATTTCCCCTATGTTGTCCTTTGTGTCAGTGTTTGTTGGCTTCTTGTGATATGACTAAAAAAAAATCGGGCCTCTTGGTTAACCCCCTTCCTTCCCGTTTAAAACTCACCAAAGTCACTCTGCCATTTATCAATACTGGCTGCCTGAATTTTCCCACTGTATGTATGGAACAGCCACGGGGCACACATCGGGAGGTGTTTCTTGCACTTAGATGCTGCCAAGTCTGCTTTTACCTCTTTTATGGCGCTCACAGTAACGGTCAGTAAAGTGGCCTTCTGGATAGCCAGTGCTATGCAAACAGTTAACACTAAAAAATTACGCAAAGCAATGAGGACAAGTACACCGAGTAACAGGCCATACACCTTTGTTTCATTGCTTTGCGCTGGTTCTTACTCTACCACATGAATGACCAACTAGCCAAACACAAGATTTTGCTAGAACATTTCATTAGTTTGTTTTCGTAGAAATGTACTCTACATGGCCAAGAATAAAAGTGAGCCAGTTGCTAGATTTTCCTTGATGTGGAGATGTGCCTGGGCTCCACAGAGTCAAGAGCAGGAAGTGGACTCACCACAGCTTTGACAACAGTTCGGACAAGGACACTCGCCACGAGGCCCACCACCGTTCGTGCCACAGTAAATGAGAGTCCCAGCAGAGAAACACACTCGACCGTGTACAGGGCACCAGCCTAAAGGCAAGAAAACAATGAGATCTTTATCACAAAACAGTGACAGCTAGCAAAGGTAACAGAACAAGGTTAAACAGATCAAATCAGCACAGAAAATTGATTTTTGTCTATGTTAACAGTATTCTGGCTGTGAATTCCCAGCTTTTATGCATTGACATCATTCAACATATACCTGTTTGCTCTTTCCACATCCTGCAGTAATTAATTAAATACCCGGGATTGCATTATGAAATCCTCCTATCGCCTCCCTAAAAAGTTACTGAAATCTGCCCCTCAGTCATCATGAAGAAGGTATCATCAACTTAATGTGAATACCAATTTGCAAGTTTGTCTACAGTGCCCACAGCTGAAAGCGTGAACAAAACATGGCACACGGATACAGGTCACGCGCTTCCTAACACTTGTTTGTTCAGAAACACAAGCCATGCTTTTTAAATGATGAATATCTACAAATTCGTCCAGTTGTCTACATTTCATATACAGTGCTATGTAACTACCCCTCATTATTGTGATAGCAATTTTATGGATACTACAGGTGAACTGTCACCATTGTCGTCGGCATTGCCATGTTGTTCCGTATAAAGTCTAAGTGTGATAAGATGATTAACAAAGAAAATGGGACATCCACCCAATTGTAGTAATTGCTACAAAGGATTATTAATTACTTCCCTCCACCTTGTGGGTTTTCGCAGAACTATTACGTTGTGATAAGATTGCGGCCACACGCCATATGCTGTAGGTGCGAGGGAAAAGTGTGCAAGGATGAGTTGAGGAGGATGATGGCTTGATGTGCAGCATCTTCTCAAGCAGGCAAGGAACAGTGGGGAGGATATGCAATCTTCTCGTGGGAGCAAGGAGGCGTCTGTGCTCTAGGAGGGGGGGCAGGTTAGTGCTCTTCTATCCCAGCTGCAGCTGAGCGCAGCCGCACTCGGCTACGGCTCCCTTCAACATTACCTTCAAAGTCTTGAAGGTAATTTGCGGCAGGTGCAAAGCTTATGCAAACTGAGATGACTGATGGCTTTGTGTGCACTGTGTGCCCATGTTCACGCTGAAGCAAGAGGCAGGATGAAAGGGGATACGCTCGCAGCTGCTCTTCGTCACGCAGTCAACTGAGATGCATTCATGTTTACCTGTGGCACTATGATGGTTAATTTAGTTAGTAAGCGAATGTTTACTCCAGTTTACATGGCTGATAAGACTACCGACCTTACTTTGTATAGCAGTCTAATGAGTTGCTATCGCAATCAATGTTTCACCTTTGGGGCAAAACTGCAATATTATTTAATAAACACACTATGCTAGCTGTACAAATATTGGTTGCACAGGTGGTTCATGTGCACTGGCAGACACAGTTTTCACAAACAAGTACAGCCAGCAAATGCTTAACAAAAATTTGCTATTTGTGAGGTTTGGCTGGTTTACGGAAAATACGCAGTCAAACAAAAGGGAAAAAGGTTTAATAATGCCAGCTTAGGTTACTAGGTTCCATGCAAAACACATGCCCATGGCTCATGTGACACTCTCGCACGGGCTCTCCCTCATCCCAGCCTCCCTCAGGCCCCGAGGTAATGCGCATCATGCCATCTGGCAAAGGATGTGGTGGTTATGCTAGAAGGCACTTGACAGGTAGCATGACAGTAGGTGACATAGACACTCACATATTCGGCATTTAATTTCACGTTTATCCTACATATTTATATTCGAAATTTGAAGACGATCACATTCCAAGACCACTTCATTTAGTTTGGTTATTCTAGAGTGCTTGTCTTTCGGGATATACTAATTATAAAATTTCAAGGCTCAGTACCCTGATTTCACATTTAAGAGCAAGATTTTTGATACTACTTTATAAACGTTACAACTATTTCATAAAAAATAAAAATAAATAAAAATAAAATAAGAGGCTTTCTACAGAAAAAAAAAACATACAACATTGTCAAGATGTTGAATTTTCAGCATGCTCGCATTATCAAATTGGCCGGAATTTCATTCCAGTTCCCAACATACCTGATTAAGCGAAGTAGATATGTCAAAGTAGATAGGTGTCTGAACTTGCTTGGATCGACGCTTCACATGTTTGCGACCTCCTTCATTTCCGACTGTATTATCTCCATTTTTAGACATTTCCGGTTCTCTTTGGTAAGATCAGCAACACCACTTTCCACCTCGTGACATTCGCCTTTCAGCATTTGGCAGTGTCTGGCAGTTGCTGCCAAACTAAATGCTCAATATTATCTGACCCTGGAGTTTCATATGTTATTTTTCGAGAAAAAAGTATTAGCTAACAGCGACAACACAAGCATGCGTGCCGTCATGTTGATGTCTGCCAGTGTTGGCTGCCGTCTGTTACTGGAATCCCAAAATTGTCTGCAAGACAGAGAAAGAAAAAAAACTCTTATTGTGCTGTGACAGTTATAAGTAACAACCCACCAATTGGCAGCCCAGGATTCTACCTCTCAACCACCCTGCCAATGCTACAGCAGTGATGCAGAAGAGCCCGATTGCACCAGCAGCTGCCATGATTGGCCTGCTGCTTGACTCTTTTGCACTGGCTAGAGCTGGGAGGGCATTTTGAAACTGCCGATCCAGTGGACTATACATTTCAGCTGCTGCTGAAGTGCCGATTGGCTGGGCTGGGGTACAAGTGATAAGGAGCCTGGCTCCTTCTCACTTGTAGCGTGCCAGCCAATCAGCGGCGGCTGAAATGGACAATCCACTGTGTGGACACTTACAGAATGCCCACGCCTGGCATCCGCACCTTTCTCGTACTCTGGCATGTCACCTTCCCAGAGGTGGGTGCAGTCCTAAATTAATTTTGCTTTGTCTACATGTAATGGCAATGACTGAGCAGGGGCTTCTTCTCACGCTTACTGGATGGCGCAAGGCGCTGACGTCTCCTTTTCCTCAAGGATATCATGAGGTATATTAAAGGAGCAACCCTAATATAAATTTGAAAAAAGCAGAAGGAATCCAGTAGTAATAAGCTGAATGGTTATTCTGTAGAGACCAGAGGCAAAGTTGAGATAGGCAAGAGGAGAAAGAAGAGCCAAGTCTTTCCACTTCAACACCGAAAGACACAACTCGCACAGACGAATACAACTCACACTTCTTTTACTTCTCAAAAGAAGATGGTTCGCTCGCAACTGAAGATATTCGCTCCAACAAACACTGCACGAAACAGTCTAAGGCTTACTGCACATTATATTTCATTAGTTATAGCATGAGAGTTCAGCATTATGGGTGAAAGTATAATTTTTTTTTTTCAATTGGCAAGGAACTGCAATACCATAGTTCAGACTGCCACTGCAGATTTCAAAGTGCTTGTAACAAGCTCATCTGCAAAGTAGCTGATGAGGGGCAAAATAACACAACCAAAAAACAGTGTGAGGCACACATGCACTCAAATAAAGATGTAGACTCATGTGCAGCCAATCAATATGGATGCAGAAATTTTGCCTAAATGATTTAAACGAGAGATCTTTCCTGCTGCTCTGTCTTTTTATACTGCTTATTCTTGAAGACCCCAACACATTTGATGCAAACATGGCCATGAAAGGCACTAATCTCGAGACATTTCCGTAATGTGGCAATGGGTAGGCCATGCACATAAGTGTGGATGCTGGCCACCATAAATCCCTCCTTAAATGCCAGTCGCAGTTGATCATGCAACCTCTGTTAATTGACTGTGTGAGTGCCCTGTTAACTTTGCTATTTATTTTTGTGATGCAGCCACTCCTTTTTATAATGCCTTCAGGCCCTGAAGTCCAACCTCAATATAAGGAACATACAGGGTGTTCCACTTAACTTGAGCCAAACATTAAAAATATGCAAATGCTATGTATATGGACAGAACCAAGGTGTGATGTTGTTTGCCGTCGCTTGGAGGTCCTCAGATTATTCTTTGCATTCTGTTTAATTAGCTAATCAGTCTTAACTAATTAATGAACTTCTCAATTATTATAATTAAAATGAAAAGTGTCAATGAGAAATATTACAGCAATATCAGAAGCTCTTGACACAGCTTTTACATGCTACATAAAAGTATTTTTCTGAGCGTGAGTGAAGCCCGCGAATACATGCAAAGTGCCTCGAGTGGCCAGTTTCGTGGCAATTTTATGTGTATTCATGGGCTTATTTCATGCTCATTCGCTAATTAAGCGGAATGCAAGAAATGAACTGAGTATCTCCAAGCAACGGCAAACAACATTACCTTCGTTCAGTCCAGCTATGTGGCATTTGCATATGTTTTAAGTTTGTCTCAAGTTATGTGAAACACTCTGTAGACATACTTGATTAATTATTCATCAGATATAATGAAACAAAGGTACGACTTTTCTCAAACTTCATCGAGTAATGAGTACGCTTATAAAGAACATCAAATATAATGAAGATATTCTGAGCATTTATTCCTACACTTCGTATCTTCAACTGTACATACTCATCATCACTGTTTTGGGGCCTGGTGGTGGGGCTCTCACTCGGGAGAATAAAGAGGAGACTCGCTGCCTAAACCTTGTCACACAAGTGGTGGAGCGTGCTGTCCGGTTCCTTCATCCTCTCGGTTCCAGTCTCTCTCAGCTTCGCCTGCACTACATCCCTGCAGCTCTGCCCGGGTCGCTGCCTCTACCAACTGCACTCGACCATGTCCCAAGACCAACAGGCCAATACAACGATATCCACCTTGCCTGCTCCTGCGGGAACCCCTTCTTGGATGGCCACCACCACTCGGAAGGATCCGCCAGTGCTCGCTGGACTTCCAGGTGAGGATGCTGAGAACTGGTTGGAGCTATACAAGCATGTGAGTGTCTTTAACCACTGGAATGAATCTGCAAAACTTGCTCATGTCGCCTTCTACCTAATTGGCATCACGAAGACTTGGTCTTACAATCATGAGCTCGATTTTGTCAACTGGAGCACCTTTAAACACCACCTACGACAGATTTTTGTGTACTGATCTGTCCACTCAGATACCTCCAAGAACAAGCTTGCTGAGCGTGTTCAGCACTCAGGTGAGTCGTACACTTCGCACATAGAAGACATCTTCGCCCTCTGCTGCTGCATGAACACCTCGATGGCAGAGAGTGACCGTGTACGCCACCTGCTCAAGAGTATTGGGACTGTGGCATTCAATGCTCTTGTAGTGCTGATCCCCACTACCGTCGCAGACATCATCAGTACGTGTCAGCGTCTCAATGAGCTTCATATGCTCCACTTACACCCTGACACATCTGATTTCAAGGCATCCAACGACAGCGAGCTATGTGCCTTGATTCGCTCCATCATCCGATCCGTGAGGAACTGCACACCCAAGCTTCGTCAACCCCTCCTGAGGTCCATATGACGCGTCCTAGTGGCCACATCCACGCCATATTGTGAGGGGAGAGACAGCTGCCGTGACCTGCCCGCAAGTCCCGAGCCCGCTCCCTATCCCTAGGCCAACTTATGCTCAGGTTGCCTCTGCGGTGCCACCCTCCCAGCAGCCACCACAACACACGGGTCCCTAAATCCCATCACTGCAAGACCACTGCCTCTTCCAACTTACAATGTGTAAGCCCACCTCGACCGGTTTGCTACTATTGCGGCATCCGTGGCCACATTTCAAGGTTTTCCCGATGCCGTCAGCAAGATAAAAGGCGTGGTTATGATGGGTTTAAAAGGGATGAGTTTTCTGGCCCTATACCACAACATTGGCATTCCCCATCTCCACAGAACTTCAACGCTGCCAGTTCATAACGTTTCCCACGTCGTCACTCTCCATCACCAATGCGCCGCTCCTTTTCCCCTCTTCGGCTGGCGACTTCGTCTTCCCGCCCGGAAAACTAAATGGTGCAGCTTCAGGAGGGAAAGCTGCATCCTCTGGACAATGTGAAACTCCTCCGGAGTGCCCGTCAAATGTACTTTTGGTGTGTGTTGAAGGCGTTGGAATCGAAGCCTTGGTTGACACAGGTGCACCACTTTCTGTTATTAGTACTGACTTGTGTTCTGGATTGCGAAAAGTGAAGACACCGTATAATGGCCCTCCCCTTTGCTTTGCTAATGCAGTCCTTGTTCAGCCCTCTAGTGTTTGTACTGCGCGTGTTTTCATTGATCCTTCATCACATTCAGTTTCTCGTGCTATCTTCGTGTACCTAAGCTATGATTCTGGGATGTAACTTCCTGTCCTCCGTCTCAGCTTTCATATCTTGCAGTCAGCGAACTATTCATATGACAGACACTGAACCTTCGTCCGCTGTCAATGCTCACAGCCTACATTTCGTCACATATACTGACTACTTCATTCCCGTGGGCAATGAGCATATTCAGACACTATTGTCAATTGTGATGTGTTCCCTGCACCAAGCAGTCACTGCATTTCTGATGGGCTTAGCCTTAATCCTAGCCTGGGGCAGTGGCGTAGCAACAGGGGGGGCCGGGGGGCCGTGGGCCCCGGGTGCAAGGGGCCAGTGGGGGGGGGGGTGTCATATACATGTGAAGACACCCCTCGTAGCAACGGGGGGGGGGGGGGGGGGGGAGGGCGTGGGCTCCGGGTGCAAGGGGCCAGTGGGGCGGGGGGGTGTAATATACATCTGAAGACACCCCTCTTTCCGCCAGCTTCACCCGGGGAGGGGGCTGGCAGAAGACCTATGGGCCCCGGGTGCCAGACGACCTAGCTACGCCACTGGCCTGGGGCCAGATCCCACTGCGGTTCCGTTCGAGAACCAGTTCCTTTCGCCTCCTCTCATTGGCCGACCGTCGTCACGTCCGGCGTGACGAAAAACTTCCGGAGGCGGCTCCGCAGTTTTCGCCTACGTCACGGGGCGTGGCCATGGCGCCGAAAGGAACCGTTTCACCGGCCGGCACAAGAACCGCGCCGAGTAGGTCCACTTCGCGGGAACCACTGTAAACAAACATGGCGGCGCCCATGACTCCGTATCTTTTCGCGGCTCTCTGCGGCCGCTCTGGGCAGAGACGACCTAGAAACAGGGAAGATGCCTTCGATCTGCCGGAGGAGGATTTCCGCCACCATTTCAGGATGAGTAAGGCGCTGGTGCGTAGGCTGTGTGCTGATCTTGAGGGCGAAATCGGGACGAAGGGGCCGACCGGACTGCCAACAGAAGCGAAAGTTCTCTGTGCGCTTCGGTTTTTTGCGACCGGGAGCTTTCAGACTTCTGTCGGCAGTGAGGTGACCATCCAACTCTCGCAATCCTCAATGAGCCGCTGCATCAGCGCAGTAGCACTAGCTATAACTCGCGTAGGCAAGCAAAGAGGGTGGGTAATCTTTCCGTCCACGCCAGCAGAAAAGCAGCAGGCAGTGGCAGAATTTTTGCACCGCGGCCGAATTCCTGGTGTTGTTGGCTGCATCGATGGAACCCTCGTTGCCATCAGTCAGCCTAAAGGCCTCAGCCCCGGTGAAACGCAGGCATTCATGACCAGAAAGGGCTACTACGCCCTAAACACGATGTTGGTAAGTACAAGTCTGTCCACTCGTTAAAAGCAAATCATAAATCGCGTATTTCAGCCACCTACGTGGATTGCGTGCATTTGTATGCTTAAATTTGAATGCACTCAAAATCGAAGTGAGGAGACGTCATTGACATTGTCGGGTAACATGTTAACGATACCTATGAGAAACAAATTCTGCCGAGGTTTCTGCATTACTTTAATATATTGCATTCTGCGTCGCAATGCGGCTATTGTGGCCCTGAATGAAAGACGTTAAAATTAATGTATATAACAGGGATACTCGGCAAGGCAACATATAGAATGTCACCTTCACTATCTTTGCAAGAATTTAACATAGTTACTAAAATTATGCTCACATCATGTTCCAACAGTGTGCTGCTTTTATGGAAATTTAAGAGTGCATTACAGCCATGGCTTTTTTTTCTACCCATTAGTTTGTTTCCAGCATGTGTAATGTTTACACTACCTTTGTATATTTGCAGGTCTCAGATTCAAAACTGAGAATCCTCGCTATTGATCCACGGCGACCAGGATGCACTCACGACGCCTTTTGCTGGAAACACTCATTCCCGCGGAGGAGAATTGCCGAACAAGGGCTACTTCGTCCTGGGGAGTTTCTGCTTGGTGAGTCGTCTTATCCGAAGCAGGCAAATGCAGAGACTGAGCACGGTTTTATTTTTATTTTTGCACAGGTGACAGTGGCTACCCACTTGAGCCCTGGCTGATGACCCCTGTGCCTGGCCATCCAAGCCTCCAGACACCAGAGGGGGCTTACAATCATGCACACTCTTCAATGAGGACAGCTGTGGAGCGCTGCATTGGGGTGTTGAAAAGCAGATTTCGGTGCCTTCAAAGGTATCGAACTCTGCATTACAGCCCCAAGCATTCAGCTACCATTATTGCAGCATGTGCAGCGCTCCACAACCTGTGCCTTGAAGAAGGTGATCCTTTTGACGGCTCGTGTAGCAGTGACGACAACAGCGACAGCAAAGATAGTGAGCAGGAGGATGACACTGCTGCACAAAACGCACCGCCATCTTCCACTCGCTCCACACTAACGAAAGCTAAGGCGGTGCGGTGCCGCATTGTACATTTTTTCTCCCTACCACGCCTTCAGCACACTGCTTATTTGAGGAGAGTGCGTCAGCGTGTGATAAGGCAGCTCGCCAGGCAGAGACAACACACCTCACAGTGATGCATGCACTACGGTGACTCAAATCTGTACTCACACGCAAAAGTTGCGATTTTTGGAAGTCTTATGCAATGTGTTTGCAGCTGGTAAGGAAATAGTAAAGAAGGCAGGCCGTTCAATTTTGATATCCTGTGATTTTTCATGATAAACAATATCAGGTGGCTTTCCACTACACTATAGCATATATGGTTTGGCTCAGATTGGTGGGTTGAACTTCCCCAAACAATTCAGTCTTTGAGAGATGCCATACTGAAGGGCTCCACTAAATGTTTTTTAACGTGCACTGACATCTCGTGCAGTGCATGGACCTGAAATATTCCGCTTCCATCGAAATGCGCTCTTTGTGGGCACGTTCAAACCCACGCCTTCCACATTAGCTGCCGAGTACCGTAACTACTGAGCCTCCGCAGCGGTGATAATTTATATGGAATGCATATAATTGAATACCATATTTGTAAGGTGCTTTTGTTTTGCTGTTAGCTCTTTTATTTATTTTCATTCCCTCATTTTCTTTACGAAGCAGTCAAGGTGACATCAGCTTTTCCCAAGAATGTCCGGCGTATGCATATGTTGTCGTGTGAGAGTATTGGCAATGTTCTGTTCAGTAACAATTTATACTGCACTTACATTGCAATTCGTATTGTTGTCTTTTTTACTTGTTTAGATCTTTTAGTGCCTATTACTGTTCTATTTTTCCATTTTTAATTTGTATCCTTGAGTGTAGAAAACAGTTTCATCTGTACCGTGCTGTTTCCCCTGTGCACATGTTGTATGGGGCCCTGAACTTAGTCAGGTGCAAGGCTGCACCTTTTGTTTGGGGTCCTTTAGTTTCTATATAAGGAAACAGAATAAACTTCAACAACTTCAACCTCAACTTTCAGCACTATGACTGTTGTTTCTGGTCCTGTTTTCCTTTTGCATATGAGTTATACCATTGTAGTAATAGCTGCTGTTAGAAGACCTAACACAACTGCCTAGTTTGGTATGAATAATTGACACTGAAAATAAAATCTTGCTTGCGGCTATTTATGATGTACTGAGCCTCTTCATCAATGGTCATTTTCAGCACAATCTTGGTAGAAATGAATAACACTGCTACAAAATGTGCTTGACTGAATTATTAAGACAAGAGAGCATTCTTTGTAGCCAAATTATGTGATATCACATGGTGCTTCTTGATGACTTTGCTACTTATACAAAACATCACAGTGGCACTTGTCTCTACGCAATGCCTACAGCAAGAAGCTGTGGCCAAATGTATGCACTACTGCCATAACATCACAGAGTATTTGGCTGAGATAGGACAACAATGCAAAAGAGAATGGTATAGTGAGCTAAAATTACAAATTGCAGTTATTATTGGTTGCACACTGCCCAGAGACTATCACAGCTGACAGGATTAACTGTGTCATAACATCACAGAGTATTTGACTGAGGTAGGATAACACTGCGAAAGAAAATGATATAGTGAGCTAAAATAACAAATTGCAGTTATTATTGGTTGCACACTGCCCAGAGACTATCACAGCTGACAGGATTAACTGCGTCATAACATCACAGAGTGTTTGGCTGAGATAGGATAACACTGCGAAAGAAAATGATATAGTGAGCTAAAATAACAAATTGCAGTTATTATTGGTTGCACACTGCCCAGAGACTATCACAGCTGACAGGATTAACTGTGCCATAACATCACAGAGTATTTGGCTGAGATAGGATAACACTGCGAAAGAGAATGGTATAGTGAGCTAAAATAACAAATTGCAGTTATTATTGGTTGTACACTGCCCAGAGTCTATCACAGCTGACAGGATTAATAATGTAAAATAAGGGTAGTCACAAGAAATGTACACAAAGTAATTTAGGCTATTTTAGGTAATATGACATAACAAAGTGATGCAAACAGAAATGAATGAAAGGCAAATATTCTTGCCTACACACAAAATGAAACGATGGTCTGGAGTAGGTGGTTTGGATAATATAGCAAAATAAAAAGATGTAAACCAAAATGAATAAAATTGAAAGAACTTTACACACAAAACTTCAGTTGTCTGGAATAGCATAATAAAGTAGGACGGCAATAGTAACATTTAAAAAGAACCTTTAGAACTCGTAATGATAGAAGTGGAATAAAATAAAATATCCATGACGCTATTTCGCTGGAGGTTCAGCACTGACAGGGGCGACGGTGGACAGCCACTGCACTTGCTGCAGTATCAACTGCCCTGTAATTGCTAGCCGCTCCGCTGCAACAACAATACGAGCCTGGTATGCAGATTCGTTGGCCAGTGTGTTCTCTTGAACAGCTGCCATCCGCTCCAGTGCAGTGGCCTGGCGTGCTTGCGAGTCAGCCAGTGCCTCTGTAGCAGCCGCCAGGCGATGCAGGGAAGCTGATTGGCCCAGCATCGTCTCTGCCTCTTGCTGAAAGGTTGTCGCAACGGCACCCACCACGTCTTTAAGCTGCTGCACTTCCTGTTTGTAGAATAGCACTGACTGTTATATTACTCTTTCTTGCTAACAACCATGCAGCAAATGGAATATGTACATACAGATTTGATTTCAGCTGCCAAGTCTAAAGACTGTTTATAGCCAGCAGCAATTTCTGGCAGGAAATCTTCAGCAGCTGGCCTGCGCGATGGTGTGCACCGCTCCTGTTGCTGGCTTGTCCCTGAGGATACCCACAGAAAAGACATTGTTGCAGCGCTTCACCTATGCAGTCTAGATCTGATCATCAGATAGCGGTTTATACAATGGCACGCAATAGGGAAGCTTGATATCACTGGTGACGAATCATGTGCATTGCTGAACTTACGTGACAAGCCACTCGTACCGGGTCGATCTCCAACAGAAACACGTGATGTATGTCGTCGCCCTCGTGGAGTGGCTTGGTCAGCAGGAGCTGTGACGGGCTGCACTGCAGTTGTTGGAGTGAGCTGGGGGCTTGGAGCACGCCCATCCAGGGATTGTGCGGAAGACGGCAGGGTGCTATCCTGAGCAGACAAAACCACCACAATGAGCAGCGGTACTTTGACTCCATGGTCTGCTTCAATAACCTAAATAATTAATATATAATTGTAGCAAAGTGTTAATTGAAGGAAAACCAAATAGGCTACGTTTAAGTAAATTTTCTACCTCTTCCTACTCTCGTAGCACAGAGTGCTCCAAGCTGGCGTAACTAGCTTACTTGATATAGAAACTCTTCTTCAGCTGTCGTCGTTTCTCCTCTTCCATCAGGGATGGGACGCCGTAGACGTTTGCATTTAGGGAAAAGACTTTATGTACACAATATTTACATCGACAGCTATTTACAGTGGGTCTGACGTATCAACTCAACATAGCCGATAGTGCATAACACCGTTCGTACGTCATGACCCTTCGGTTACACTGGGACTGGCGCCTTAACTCGGCAGAGCCGAAAGTGCAGAGCACCTTTCCTGCGCCCGGAACCCCCGTGAGAGGTCGGGAGCCAGGTTTTAACCCTTCCGTTGCGCCTCCCAAATCCCCTCACGGCAAATCACGACACCCCAGTGACCTGATTGGGTCAACTGGGCTTTCACTAATTGGACACTCTCTCTCTCACCCTCTCCCTGCGTTCCTTGGAAGGTTCAGAGAGATAGAGAGAAAGGAACCACCAAACGACAAATAACATCCCAAACATCCTGCTCTGCGACATGTATGGGAAAGTCTCCCAACACTTTGAAGAACACTTACGAAGAACGAACATCTGCGTCGCCCCGTCCCAGCACCTTAATTAAAACCATCGCGCACTGCGTGCCGAAAAGGGCACCCCTGCCGAAGCGCACGCACCGATTCACCATGCCGTCTCGTGCATGGTTCGTCTCCACCGGCGGGCCCATAAAGCTAAGTGCATAGATGGATTGTGTCTCCGGTGCCAGCCTGCATTTCAAGAGACTGCGCATCGGGTCACCGATCCCTCTGGCTTTAAGTTGCCCCTTCGTACCCCAGGCATGCGCATTGACGCCCTAATGACGCTTTGCCCGGGGTCCGTCCCAGGCAGGGCGCCTCCGTCCGCGCTTCCGGGCCAAAGGACCCCCAACGTCGCACCCTTTCCTACGTTTCAAGACCGCACGTGCGACAGGTTAAGATCTCCCGAGGTGGTGGCGCGGGCTATCTACCGCCAAAGAGCGCCTCCCGACTCATTACCAAAGCGCCCAGCTGGTTTTACTCTTGGCGAAGCCCGAAAATGGCGATCTCCCACAATTCTGGGGCGAAATTACCTCTCAGCGTCCATGCCATTTGTCAACATCTTTTACAGTTTAGAACAAAATATATTTTCTTAACATGGGCACTCGACACATGTTGAAAATGCTTGTAGTTGAATTTTTGCAAAACTCAAACTGGATCAATTAGACTCTGCATAATTACCCTGCAACGTTGGTCTGCATAAATAATCTCCCAAAAATGCATGCGCGCTGTTGTATATATACAGTGTTCAATTATAATGCATTGGGAACTTTGCACCTGACTATATGTTTATTACTACTCCAAACAAAGATGCATTCACAGTAAACAGAAACTTACTACTAACTAACGGATGTTTTGTTTTTCAAATGTCGTAAAATGGACCGAGAAAAGCAACGCTGAAAGCATACCATCAGTTCACCAAATAGTTAAAACGTAGTCACTGGTCTAAGGATCGCGATTATTTGCAACCACCTCCATTTACTTTTGAAATTACTTCTGTTAGGAAATATGCAGTTCATGTCGAACATACCTCTTCGAAAAATCCGTCACACACGCCTACTGCACTTGAGTGGCCGACAAGATCGAGGATGCGGCCCCGCAGCCCGCACAGACGGCCGCCGCCTAAGGAGTAAACGAACCGCTTGTTACGCAAAAGAAAACGTGCACTCTGGATCATTGCACTCACCTGTGTTCAGCGGCCACGACGGCTGCGTCGTGGCGGGAGTTATAGACTTCTTTCTTCCAGAACTGCCGCCACTGGTCCGCTGTTTTCATTGCTGGCCCCTCCGCATTTAAAATCTCTGCGAGCTCACGCCACAACCGCGCTTTGCTTGTTTTTGTAACTTATGGCGTCAAAACAAATGACCCTTTCACGAGCCGCGGGTGTTGCTCCATGAACTCTACAAGCAAAGTACGCTGTCGCGGCGAAACATGGGGGCCAAGAGGCCGGCGAGTTGCTGCTTGGGCCATTGCGAATCTTTATGTCAGAAACGGAACCAAAGAGCAGACGAAACTTCAACGCGCGCGCCAAAGAGCCCGCAATTTCCCAGATGGCACCGCGTGCGCGCGTATGCGACACCATCTACCGACAGAAAATAGAAACATGTGTCAAAAGAAACGTCAAAATAGTTCTTTACTGCACTCTCTTGCACGTACTGTGACTTCTTATTAAATAATATGTATTACCATTTATTTGTGATATTTGATTTCTTTTTAAAATAACCTATCTTTTAGTGTACGGCCCCCGAAAAAGCCAGGCAGTCGTGGGCCGGGCTCCCGCGAGGTCGGGCGCTCGCCGATTGGCCGTTCGCTTCCCCTTCTTTCTCCTCGCGTTCTTCGCTGTCGTCATTTTGACGTCACTCCGAAAAGGAACGGTTCGGAGATGGAACCGAAGCGGAATCTGGCCCCTGGTGCAGTTTCAGGACGGTAGAGCGTTCGGGGCTGTTTGTAACCCTACTTCTTCGCCAGTCGTGCTGTCCCAGGGCACCACTGTCCCTTGCTTTACTGACACTGAACCTCTTTCGCTGGTACCGCTTCACACCGAATCACCACCTTTGTCTACCACAACTGATGATCATACTGCTGCCACTGCTTTAACGGCCGCGATAAATCCCGACCTGTCTGCTGTGCAGAAAGACCTTTTGGCACTACTGCAAAAACACAGCACCTTGCTTGACGTTCACTCCAAGCTTGTGGGGCGCACTTCCGTTGCAGTACATCGCATCGAAACTGAAGGCCCTTCGATTGTACGCTGCCACCTGTATCACGTGTCTTTGTCTTTTGCAGAATAGAAAATCATTGGGGATAACATTGATGACATGCTCAGAAGAGACATCATTCGGCCATCGTCCAGTTCTTGGTTGGCTCCTGTTGTGTGGGTTCGCAAGAAAGATGGCTCTGTACGATTTTGCGTCGTTTATCGAACACTTAATAAGATCACGCGCAAAAGACATACCGTATTTACTCGAATCTAGGCCGACCTTGATTCTAAGCCGACCCCCTAACGTCTGAAGCCAAAAAGAAAATATATATTACCTCGAATCTAGGCTGAACAAAAAAAGCGAGGACAGCATTCACAAAATGCAAACAGCATTTATTGAATCTGAACGTGCAGAGCTCATTCAACGTTGTCATCGCTGCTACTTATTCCTACGCTTCATATTTTCACCTGTGATGCATACTCATCATCGCCGTTTTGGGGCCTGGTGGTGGGGCTCTCACTCGGGAGACTAAAGAAGAGACTGGCTGCTGAAACCTTGTCTCACAATGTTTTCATGTCAGATCTGATTTCATTACAACGAGGTTTAATGGTTTGGAAGTAAATAATAAAACGATAAACAAACAATTTCTAGACTGAAGAACTGGTGTCCTACTGACCCCTTGGTTCACAGGCATGGGTGTGGGGGTGCCAAGCACCATGGGCAGCAATGCCTCGCCAGCCCATATGCCGGCCACTGTGGCAACCACCAGGCATGTGTCACCACGTGCGGGTGTCCATCGTGGAGGTGCTGGGTATGCAAGTAGTAGCAGCGCAGCACACAGTGGGGCACCCCATGGCCATGCCAGCATCCACGCCTCCAGCGCCACCGACACAGACACCAGCGGAAGCAGCAGTGCCCAGGCAACCACCAGGCCCACCAGCAGGTCCTGCAGCAGGGCGTATGCTTGCTCAGTGCTTGCTCCTCTCTCGTAGCATTAAAGTCATGACATCACCTCTTGGATTGCAGTTTTTTTTATAAAACTTGTAAACACCTTTTGTTGTGCAACGAACAACTTAAGGAACACCAAAGAGAAACCAGTTTAGGCTGGTAACATATTGTTTCATAACTCTTTCAGTTAATTTTGTGGTAAGAGGTTGAGTACCAGAAAAAAAATATTAAGGCCGAACTTCTATTTTTTTTTTTTCAAATTTCAACCCAGAACCCCAACACCAGTATGTCATGGTGATGCAATAGACTTCAATGTTATTCTTTCTTTTTTTCATGTTAGGGCCATCGCAGGTCAGTGAAAATTTATGAAATTTGCTAAGTTCAATCTTTGGCTCTATTGCAATACTATGTAGTCCATCCAATCTGCACCAGCAAAAAATTAACTAGGTTCGAGCAGACAGCATCGAAACCCACGAAATCATGGCAAGCTTGTCCAGTAACTTGACAGCAGCATTGCCACCCATCAATCAGTTTTGAGCCCTTTCTGGTTTACCAAGTCCCTCTTTTCTTGGTAGCAGTGGCTGTTCTTTTTTTTTCGTATTGCAGAAGAGCAATTTACTAATGCAGCTCAACTTATTTTTCTCTAGGCAGAAAAGTGCAGACGGCGGGAAAGGTGAAACAGACAAGACAATGTGCTGTCAACACCATGCACCAGCGACACCACACACCGCAGCACACTGCCTTGTCATCTGCCCTGTTTCGCCAAGTTGAATGTAAACCAGCCAGCCGAGCTCAGAAACCTTGTTAAGTTTTTTTTTCTGTTTGGTGTTGTTGTAAAATGTGGTATCAAACCGCCGCATCATGTGCGCGCTGTCAATGCGCAGGCGCCACGTTCTTTTTCTATGGTCACTCCTCATTTTCCCTTTCCCCTTTTTGCTTTATATATACGTGCATTAAACTCTTGTGCGTTGTTCTCGGCAACCACTGGGTCGTCAACGTCTCCCTTCTTACATGATGGCAGCAACGCTGCCGCTGCTATGTTACAGTGGCGACGAGCCAGGAAGGCACCCACGCAGTCAAGGTAGAACCCAACGCTAAGCACCTGGAGACAGCCGTACAGCTGACCACGATGGCCTCCTACATGCTTCCAAACTTCGACGACGTCGCAGATAAGTGGAAGCCTTACCTCATCAAAGTGGAAGCGTATATTGAAGCTAATGCCATTTCGGATTCTACTAAGGAGCGGGCACTTCTAGTGGCTGCACTTAGTACGTCGACGATCCAAATTCTAATGGGAAGGATAGCACCTGCAAAGCCCAATGCCCTAAGCTATGACGAAGTAGTCAGGGTATTGAATGACCACTATGACCCAAAGCGCAAGGAAATCGCTGAAAGTTTCCAGTTTTTCAACCGCTGTCAGCAGAAGAATGAACCCATGATTTTTTCGTTGCAATTCGGCGCATAGCAGACAATTGCAATTTTCGCGACTCGCTGAGCAGGCTACTTCGAGACAGAATCGCTGTGCAAAAGCAACTTCTGTCAAAGAAGGAATTAACGCTGGAGGAAGCGGAGTCTATAGCAATAGCCGCTGAAACTGCCGAAAAAGACGCAAGGACAGTGTCCGCAGACGTACCGCCTGTGCTTAAAGTGGAAGCACATCGCAAGCTACCATCGAGATCAAGCACAGAAAGTGCAGGGCAACTGGAGTGCGGAAGGTGTGGCAGTTTTAGACACGACAGCAACAGCTGTCGATGGGCTAGAGCCCTCTGTTACTCTTGTGGTAGCAAAAATGTTTCGCAGCCGCAATGGTAACGGTGTTCCCAGCAATCGGCGAGTCCATCACGCGAAAGCCTTGGCGGTGGAAGACGCCGTTTCAGAAGAGGAGAACAGCGATAGTGCGCACATCTGGACGTTGGCGTCAGCACGAAAAACTGCTCTTCAGCCACCAATTAGACGAACGTTTAGTTGGGGAGACGTGGATTTATTCATGGAAATAGATACCGGTTCCCCGGTGTGCGTAATATCGCGACAGCTTTTTGATAAACATCGCAAATGCTGGCCAAGCTTGCAACCTTCACACGTGAAGCTATCCTGCTACAATGGAAGATTGCCGGTGGTGGGCGAGCTTCAACTTTCTGTAAAATACCGCAATATTTCTGTTAACTGTGCTCTTGTAGTGCTAGACTGCCCCGGACCAAGCTTGTGCGGCCGAGACCTGCTAATGCTCCTGGAACAAGCGGGCGTTCCGGTACTACAAATGACGGGTGAAGGCGAGGCCACGATGAATCAAGTGAACTGTCACAGGATCCATGCCATCCGCGACACATACCAGGACGTTTTCTCGGAAACCTTGGGGTTGATCAAGGGACCACCAGCCAGCCTCCTGCTGAAGGGCGACGCTCTTCCCAAATTCTGTAAGGCGAGACTTATTCCATATACTCTACGTGACAAGGCATCGCATGAACTTGACCGGTTAGTGCCGCTGGGTGTAATATCGCCAGTCAAGCATTCGAATTTGGCGACGCCCATTGTACCCGTTCTGAAGAAAGATGGCTCGGTCAGAATTTGCGGTGATTTTAAAGCTATTCTAAATCCTGCTTGCGCCACGGAGCAGTACCCACTTCCGGTAATTCAAGATATTTTTGCGTCTTTAGGAGGAGGCCAGTTGTTCAGTACGCTCGACTTGCGGGATGCTTATAACCACATGCTTTTGGACGAGGAGTCTCGGAAGCTTTGCATTATTAACACTAACAGAGGCCTGTTTTGTTACAATAGGCTTCCGTTTGGCATTTCCTCGGCTCCCGCAATTTTCCAAAGAAAACTTGATACCATACTGTCTGGGTTACCTGGCGTTCAGGCTTACTTGGATGACGTTCTAGTCGCGGAAAAGGTGAAGACTGCGGAGCTCGATTGCAGATTGTCTTAGAACAGTTCAGAGAGCATGGCGTGAAGCTCAGATACGATAAGTGTAAATTTAGCCAGCCATCTGTCGCTTATCTTGGGCATCGTATTGATTGTACCGGCCTTCACCCAACTGAGAAGAATGTAGATGCTATCATGAATGCCCCTAGTCCCGCAAACCTAAGCGAGCTGCGTTCGTTCCTTGGCATGATCTCGTTCTATTCAAAGTTTTTGCCGAATATGTCAGATACATTGTTCCCATTGTACCAGTTGCTAGAAAAAAACACACGCTGGCAGTGGAAGTTATCACAGGAATCTGCATTTCACAAGGCAAAGCAGCATCTTAAGGACGCCGAGGTCCTTGTGCATTTTGATCCATCGAGGCAGCTGAAGTTGGAATGTGACGCATCCGCTCGTGGTATAAGTGCGGTTCTTTTTCACACAATTGGAAGCACCAACAGACCAGTCGGGTTCCGTTCAAGAACCCTGACAAAAGCCGAAAGAAATTATTCTCAATTAGAACGTGAAGCATTGGCACTTGTTTTTGGGGTGACTAAGTTCCGGGATTATCTTTTAGGTCGAGAGTTCGTCCTGGTTAGCGACCACCAGCCACTTCTAGGACTGCTGAGGCCCGACCGCCAGACGCCTGCCATGGCTGCAGCTCGCATCCAACGCTGGGCCCTCTACCTGGGAGGCTACCGTTACAAGCTCGAATATGCTCCGGTAAGACTGCTACTGAATGCGGATGCGCTGAGCGGACTGCCGCTGCAGGGCTCCGATCTCGTTACGGAACCTGACCCTGAAGAGTACGTATTTTGTTTGAAAAGCCTGGATGAAGGGATAGGCACAACACGTGAGCTGAAGGAGCTGACCGCCAATGACTCAACCTTAGCTCGCGTAAAGCAAAACGTGTTACACGGGTGGCCGAAAGGCGCAAAACGACTTGACCCTTCCTTGGTCCCCTTTGCTGATCGCAAGTTGGAGCTATCTCTGGCACACGAGCTCGTCTATTGGGGACACCGTGTCGTCATACCTGTCGCTACGCGTAAGCGCTTACTACAATTATTGCATGAAACGCATCAGGGGTCCTCGGCAGTGAAAACAGTGGCGCGGTCCTTGTTTTGGTGGCCAGGAATAGACCGCGAAGTAGAGCTCATGGCAGCGCAATGCGAGAATTGCATTGCCAATTTGCCTATGCCACCAGCGGCCCCGCCGTTAAATTGGCCTCAAACGCAGGAGAGATGGTCGCGGGTTCATGTCGACTTTGCGGGACCAATAGAGGGTAAAATGGTTCTCGTGGTAGTAGATTCCCACACTAAATGGATAGAAGCAGTGCCGCTGAACCAGGCTACTTCGGCAACCACCATTGACTGCCTACGGGAGATATTTAGCCATTTCGGGGTACCAAGAACCCTCGTATCCGACAATGGAACACAGTTCACCAGCCAGGAATTTGCAACGTTTGCTGACAGGAATAACATTACACCCCTAAGAACCGCCCCCTATCACCCGCAATCAAACGGAGCGGCGGAGAGGGCAGTACAGACAATCAAGGATAGTCTCCGGAACATGCGACGTGGAAAGCTGGAGCATAACCTTATGCGTTTTTTGCTTAATTACAGAAGGACTCCCCAGAAAACCGGAAAGTCGCCATCGGAAATGCTGCTAGGGTACCAGATACGATCGCGCCTGGACACCTGCTTCCCTGCGGTGACTGTATCTAATTCTAAAAAGGAACACGACGAGTGGTTGCCTCCAACAGACTGTAGTGTACATGTCCGCAACTACGGGTCAAATGGTAAATGGATACCAGGACGGGTAACAGAGACATCGGGAGGACGGATGGTCACAGTGGAGACTCCTCAAGCAATCGTGCGGCGTCACATCGACCAAGTGCGCACCCGTACTGAATCTTCTCCAGATGAACCACCAGGAACCGACCCAGGCTCGACCAGCAGAGACAGTACTCAGAGCGCATCGTCACTCTGCCAAGAGCCATCCGCGAGCTCCGACGACGCGGGAGAATCTTCACCCCAAGAAGTGTTTTGGGACTTGGACCACCAGGTGCCTGTTCCAACACTTGTGGCATCCGGGGCAGACCAAGTAACCATGCAACCTGTTCGACGCTCCACAAGATCCCGCAAGCCAGTGCAGCGTTTTTAAGAGGGAAGAAATGTTGTAAAATGTGGTATCAAACCGCCGCATCATGTGCACGCTGTCAATGCGCAGGCGCCACGTTCTTTTTCTATGGTCACTCCTCATTTTCCCTTTCCCCTTTTTGCTTTATATATACGTGCATTAAACTCTTGTGCGTTGTTCTCGGCTAACCACTGGGTCGTCAACGTCTCCCTTCTTACATGACGGTAGCAACGCTGCCGCTGCTATGTTACAGGTGTCACTTTAAATAAACACAGAACAGGAAACTGGATTAAACAATAATGTTTCTGGAATACCAAAATGTCATGCCTTGCCACAAGTGGAGTCTCACTAAACAAGAAACGACAAAAAAAAAACAAGACGTGTAGCAAGGCCACCCTGAAGTTTCCACACTAGCTGTCCATAGCATAAGAGGTTCTGATAGTGTCGGTTCAGTACTAATTACCACTTTGACCACAGAGAAAGAGATTTCATTTCATTCTAAAGAAACAAAAGGCTCGGCCTAATGGATTCAATTGACTTCTCTGCACAGAAATAGCCCAAACACATGAAAGTAGTACAGTCAACATCCAACATAATTAACTCACATAACAAATTGTTGCATATGGCAAATAAAATCTTATATGCCCATTGCCAAAATCAGCAATAAGAAAAGCATGTTTAAATGAGGATTTCTTTTTTGTATGGGATGTGCCTTTCTTATTACCATACAGTTTCCTACAAAAATCACTAGGGGCACTCTGGTATGTGATTGTACAGCTACATACCAATGGTTAAATATGGTTAAGTGCACAGATTTGTCTGATCTTAGTGCTTCTGGCTAGAGAAATTCTTGTGACATTCATTATTATGCTATATGTTACTAAATTTCCAAGCAATCATAGTTTTCTAAACAAAGCAAGGTGTGAGAAAGGCGTATGGGTTTTCTTTGTAGCTTTGTGCTACATTCGGGTGAATGACAATTCTTCCATTTCATGATACTTCCTCCACCTTGTGGGATTTTGCAGAATTGATTTGCCTTAGCAAGGCAATTAGTCGCTGTGCACGTGCGTAATCATGGCAAAAGGTTGCATTTGTAATACAATATGTTGTCAGAAATGCTGAACATGCAAATCAAATGGCCACTTTAAGCCAGAATGTTTAAACAAATCCCAGCGCTAACCATCATTGCCATGCAGACTGAACTGCCACACTTACAACTCCCTCTAGTGATCTTTGTAGCAAACTGTGGTTATGATGAGGTTTTGACTGCACTTTGAAATCAGTGGCATACCTTCACAGTACCAATGCTGTCAGTTGCAAATGGGACACAGAAAGGGAAACTATGACTTGCACTTTCTCTGCTAGTAACCAGCCCTCTCTTGCTAAATAAAGGAAAACAGAGTCTTGAAGGAATGCTACACGGTTCCAAATTGATTTAGTGTTCCTGCTTAATTTTTCTTACATTATCAAAGACTAAAATTATCAGAGGTTCGTACATGCTGTAGTGCACTTGTCAAACATTGCCACATTGGCTAGTGACAGTCTTTGTTCATGCCAGTAGTGCAAAGAACAGCCAATGTTTCTACACATCCTCATTTCAAACAAGTTTAGAATTTACTCAACGCTTGCAGAATAAGAAATTGCACAATTTTCTTACTGCCTGCGAAATATTTTCCCACAGAACTACCACGATTTCTTTTTTTGATAAATTCAAATAGATGAAACATTTTGGCCTACATAGCCAAGATTGTAGGTGCGTAGTACTTTTTAACAGTACAGCTGTGCTATACTACTTTTTTGAAAAGATGATAACCAAAGCAAATGGAATATGAAAACTGAATGATGTATGTGTAAGCATGGTGTCCCTGACATTAACAAAAAACAAAGAAATTTATTTCTGGGTGTTTATGGCTTGGAGAGAAGGAACACAGTCCTGATATTAGGCAGCAATCAAGACCATGTGATTGCCGTGCCTCTTCCTTTATTTTCCCGGGCCCAATACATGTGGAAATGAAAGTAGTCAATATCCAGTGCCCCACATGTGCTGCATGTCTTGTTCATTTGCACTGTTCAATAATGTTCACCACAATCGAGAACCAGCAAGGTGAAACAGCTCACCAACCGGGACTGTGCAGTGCACAATGATATGGGCTCACACTGCACTACTGCCTGTGCGCTCTCTCGCAGATAACGGCAACACACGTCACAGCATCCTCAAGAGGGGGGCCGAACTCTGTTGTCAAAAGGACTCGTGCCGAGCATGGCGAACGGTTTGGCCTTATTCACAAAAGGCTGAGTTTTAATTTCTTACCAGAACAGTAGCCAACACAAAAAAGGCCACATCCCTTCACATTTACAGAGTTCCATTTTACTGGTAAATTCTACCAAAAATGCCTTCCGCCATGCACTGTTTTCATGGTTCGCAACAGTCTCTGTTCAAATAAGTGATGATTTTAAGGACACCCAAGGCCCTGACAAGGTATATTCAACCACTAATAGAACAGTTATTTGACAGATTGAAACCAAACTACTGCCACCAACACCGAACAAGCTTTTTTCACTCCACACAAGCAAAAATTGTTTTAAACAAAGCCTAGGGAGAATTGCAAAGTACTGGACGAGTTGGTAGCTATTCATTATGATACTGCAGCATGCACAAAATGACCTTTGCCCCACAGGGTCCTCCTCGCTTGTTAAATGTAGGTGCGTACTGCAGCGTAACAATGCCCTCGTAGGGAGAGCTGCTGCCAATAACTTCGACCACCTTCATAAAGCCTCATTTTAAGTAATTTTGTGTATGCTTTTCTTGTTTGATAGGTACACACTTGTACCTGGTAATATCACTTGTTGCTTATTAGTTTCTTTATATTGTGCATAAACATTAATTTTTTTTTCACTCTGCCATTTTCTATTGTACCAGTATTTAATCTGCTATATTTATCAATCTGATCTCACTTGAAACATTGTTTTTATTTGTGTTTACATTGTTTTTTTCTCATCATGCTAACCTCACATTTCTGTCATTTCTGCCACCACGTGGCCTATTTGTGTAGTACACTTTCCAGTAGCTGTTAGGGTACTGCGAATAACTAAACTTAATTGAATTGGCTACATACAAATTATACCAGCCCTGAAGCATATAAAAAAGATTAAATATATATAAATATAAATAAAAAATATAAAAGCATGGTTGTCTCTTGTCTCCTTCTTACGTCCGTTGTTTTATTTGGCGCCGTCATTGTAATCATGCATAACCAACTCGCCCACCAGCACGTGCTCAGTAAAAAAAATTAATCATACTCAGCTAAAAATTAAAATCAAGGTCACCTGTTTTGTCACAACTGGCAGTTTTCAAGGCCTCAATAGCATCTCCTTCATATAGGAACTTTCTCGGGGCCCGCAACAAGAGGGCCAACACAAATAATTTTTTAAAAAATGACTGCAGCCTTTTGAAGTCACGGTGAAGCTCACCAGCACAGTGTGCATGCCCAGGTAGAGGCGACTGACGCACAGCAATGTGCACCACACCACGCACACGCACAGCGCCGCATGGTAGCAGTACTGCAAGGAGAGAGAAGAGGTTCTGTCATCATCACGCGGCCATTAAACAGCAATGTTCCACACTTAAAGGCCCACTCTTCTTGGCGTGAAGGACTTTGACAACATCTGCTAGATTAATTTAGAATAACTTTAGTGCTATTCAAATACAGCAAGACAAATTGGGCCTATTGCAGGGTCTTCTTTGACGGTTCGTTCCCTTGCAAATCTTATTATGTTTCAATGCTCCACACAAGTTCAAAACAACATTCTTTTTTTATATTGCTTTGTTTTCGTATATTCTGTTCTTGCTTCTGACACAAATTCTGCACCCCTATGCTATGACCCCCAGCATTGGGGTCAGCAGTGTTTGAATTAAATGAATGAATTAATTAACTAAATAAATCAATGTTTTCTATAATGCACGATTAGACTGTGTTTTACCTAATACATCTGATGAACATTTTCTGTACAAGGCAAAAACACATAGTGATACTTTGAAATTGTGAACACACACTCATACACCTGCATTAGACTTGTCAACCCACGAGAGGATGAAGTCATGACAGCGGGAGGGGGGGGGGAGACAACTGTCGACAACCGACTTTGTCAATGCCAAGAACTGCCAGTTTGTAAGTGTAACTTTCTTATTTTTCACTTTTTTTTATAGTCCTGCCATGTCACAATTTATTGCAAGAAAGAACAGTAGTTGCCTGGCTAATGCTGTTACCAATACAAATGGAGCTACTGTGAACTGTTGGTGCCTACAACACAAAACCGTCTATGTGTATGACAATGCAACAGAAGACAAAAGAGATGAGTGTGCAGCCGAGTCCTTAGGCACTATAAAAAGGAAATCTGGTTTATTTATTGTTATTTGGCACACAAAAAAGTAAAAGTTGGGACTGTCCAGCTAAATTTTGTTGTTTATCAGAATGACAGACCTAACAAAAGGGGTGGTGGGGTCATGATAGCCATAAAAAAGTATATTTCCTATTTTGTGTTAACATTTCATCACCCCTAGAAATTTTGTCTGTTTGCATCACGTCTTATCATTTAAATTCCTTCTTGAAATCTGTTACCGACCACCCGATAGTTCAGACAATTTTGTGACCTATCTGCATGCCAACCTCAGAGATATTAGGACAAGCTTCCCAAAAGCTGAAATCTTTTTATTCGGTGGTTTCAATTACCCAAATATCAACTGCAGTACCTTAACTGCACTGGCTCATGACTCGATTAATTTTTTTGAACTAACCTTAGGCTTTTTCTTAACTCAACCAGTTCACGAACCTACACGTGGTCTTAGCATATTAGATCTTGTTTTCACATCGACTCCCGACAAAGTAAGCCTGATCACCCTCACAAACTACATCAGTTCACCATAAAAATGCCCTCACACCAACGCAGTGCAACGTCCAAATACACAACCTTGAGTTGTAGAACTTCTCCGGCAAGCTGTTCTGCTACGTTTTTGTAAGATATGCGCCTGACCAATGTGTTGTATTTATTACTGTAAATAAAGTGTTTATACATGCTCTGAAAATGTTTCTTTGTTTTGGCGAAGTTACTCGCGCTTTGTATTATAAGAAAGTGGTATCCGTAATTACGGAACAAATTGGTCTCCAAGCCTATGCGAGCGCATGGCAAGTTTACTTTCCTGCAGCCGCGTAATGTACCACGGCAGTTGAACAATCAAACTCGAAGCGGTTAGAGCAAACGGCATGACGAAGGTAACCGGTCTGCCCTTTGCGTACGATAGGGCTGTGGCAGTGACCTAGGCAAATTAAAATTCCCGCGGTAGCATAACAATTGTAGGAACAAAGTGGGCAGACATGCAAAATCCTTGCGGGAATGACGTGCGATCTTCCCCGAGCCTTCTGCAGTGGTACGGAGAACCGCACTTTTTTATTCCTGCCAAAGTGTCGGGGTAGCCTACGAATAACTGCCCGGTCGGCAGCGCAGAAACCAGCAGTCTACTTCGGAGAGAAATAACGCCGCCTGCTAGGCAGCCGCTGTGTTAGGGTGGCTAGCCACCCTAGCTGTGTCCTGCAGCTGCCGGAGCGAAGCTTCAGGATGGATGGATGGATGAAAGGTAGGAGCGTCCCCTTTGAAACGGGGTGATGGCAGTTGCCACCATGCTCAGCTTTTTTATTTTTATCTGTGTTGTGTGTTATTGAAATTGGCGATTTTCTTTAAATACGTCTTCCTACCCTTTTAACCTTATGTCACCTCTCTGCTTTTGAGCTACCAATCCTCCAGTCGCCTTTTGCTAATTTCCACAGCATATTTCACAGGAGGAACGTCTTGCCGTGCCCCCTTTCGGCGGCAACATGCAACACGTCAGGCCACGCCCTCCTCTACAACTGCAGTCGGCTGTCACCATCCGCATTTTTTTCACGGCACGACGGCGCATGCACTCTGCCGCGACACGTTTTGGAAGGGCCGCGCGGTTCGCCGCACGCCGGAATGTCCCCCGAAAAAAAAAAGATACGCTCGAACGCGCGCAGCCAAGTTTACAAAGGTGTTCTGCTGCGCTGCTGCAAACACTCGTGCCATGTACTGCGCTGAAACTCCGCTGGTCACTCGACGTCGTTGCGGTGCCATAAACGTGCGTAGCGCGAGACTGCAGCTCCCCTTTAAAAAAGAAAGCGGCCACGTCCAGGTAGTTCGGACTGCACCGTGAGCCAGGTAGTTGCCGCTTTTCATCAATGGCTGGCAAATTTAACAAAAAACCCGTGCGTTACAGTTGGGCGACACTTGAAAACATCAGTTTGCTGATGGAGTCTTCTAGCAGCGTCGGTCCTCTCTTGCTGGTTGTGGCAGCGCGTGCCTGACTTCACGTACTCATTTAAGGCACGGTAAAACTTGGTCGATACGAGACCGACAAGACGCACACGTCAACGATTGACCAACTATTCAGTACAGTGCGTCACTGAAAGCATTTTATCATACCAGGCCGACAATGACGCAACCGACGAGCGCGAGTTGTCACACTGCGACGGGCGTTCTTGTCAACGGCACCGACAAAAGCAGTGTGCCGATCATCGTTCGACCAAACCCTGCGCGACGGGCCATCGAACTGACAATGCAATAGCGACAGCACCTTCGCTTGTATATATAATTCATCGCGCTAACAGTGGGTAAAAACATGCCTGCGCAGTTGAAATGCACAAGCTTCAACCCTCTCAAGCCGCGCACATTAAGTTTGAGCCAATGTTGATCCTGTTCAGCCAAGGTTAAGCATGGCGCCGTCGTGTTCGTGCAGCCGCTACCAGCGGACTTGCGCTGAAATGTAAGCAGTTGGGACGAAGGAAACTGCTTTGGTAGTTCTGTCCTTGGCGATTTGAAATCAACTACACTTCGCACGGTGCGTGCACAGAAAGCCGGTAGCGTTCGCTACTTAGATGGGTGCGTGTTGTTATGCTGACACATTTCTCAATTCCATAGATGTACTATTTACATCGGCGTCAAACAGAAAACAAGAGGCAGTGCATTCGGCACACAGCAGCAGAAGCAACCGTCTCGCTCAGTTACACCAACGGTGTCAGTGATGGTATCCGCGTTTTCGCGAAAGAGCTACACGGCCCAAAAATGAGCACTTAATTTATGCGAGCACAGTTCTATCTAATAATGTTTTATGGCATGCGCAAACTGTAAGTATGATGGAGTTAAAGAAAAGCAAGAAACTAAAATAAATAAACAGCCCGTAATATGTAATGTCGATCACAGTTACCGTTGTTTAAGTGATTCGACTGCTCATATTGACTCGTCTCGGGGTGGAACAACCCGGCACATATGGGCAGATATGCATGTTTTGCTACGTTTTGATATTTTTGCATATCAGCGATGCACCTTTTCCACAATACCTGACGCTAAACACGATCTGTGTCTGTAGTTGTCGGTGTAAACAAGTACCGCTTTGATAAATCCGGAGAGGAAGGCTGCGCTCGAAGACTTGTTGAATATGTGAAATGTCTAAATAATGTTTAAAACGAATATGAAAAGCGAGGACCAAGTGCGGAAATCAGTGAAAACAAACTCCAAGGCATCCGTGTCGATAAAAGGATCTCAGCGTGCCTTTATCGGTCGCACTGTTTGCATAACAGCGCACTAAGACCTGCTCACCCAGTGCTTCGTGGAACGACATTCGGGGAAGCCAGCAGTGACGATTCGCGATCCATGAAAGGCAAAACTGACGCGCACTCAAATCAACCGGCACACTTCCAAAACATCTCCAGCGGCATGCGGCAGAGGGCAGCACAGGAAAATGAAAAGGGGCGGATTGCTGAAAATCTCCAAGCGCACATCTGCTGCAGTGCTAGTTGGGACGCTTGTGGCCTCCTGCGAGTATGCTTCATTATATTTTATATTGACGTACCGCTTCTTCTTAAGCACACGCCAGCAGCTGTTATGGCATGGCTTTGCGCTTACCCATTTTGCGACACTATACTACAACCAGGAAGCAGCAACCTTTCCTACCATAAGTAAGTTCTTGTTCTTAGATTTCCCGAAACACGCATGTCAATGAGCACATAAAAAAGCAATGCGTAATGAAGCCCTGAATCAAATTTGATTGTCAAGCCACCAGAAGTCCAACTGTCTATGTAGTAAACAAAATGTGTTATACAGGCAGTCAGCCGTCTTTCTATGGCACTCTGCATCCCTAGTAGAACAAAGTAACTGGCGGGTTATTAAAAACCCAGCACACGTGTGCAGCTAAACTTTACAGCTTCAAGGCTCGCACTACGAATGCACAAGAAGCCAAAAGTCAAGTTGGGTTCGGCGGCTGTGCGCGGACGCGATAACCCTTTCACTCGGGTCGTGCTTCAGCCTGCACTCGGGCGCCTGTTGCTCGCAGCCCCCGGGGCCCGCTTTTCCCGCGGCAGACCCTATCGTTCTTGGCCAAGGACTGCCATTCGTAGTGCGCGCCTTTGGATTTTAAAGCGTACCACCCTTCAAGCCATGGATTTCATCGGGAGCGACAGTTGCGCGTTTTCACTGCCACCGAAGACGGTGGTCTTCGATGCAGCGTGGCAGAACCCATCGACATTCCGGGCCACTAGAGAAGAGCAGGCACTACCGGTGGCGCTTTGTGGGCTCGGCGGCTGTGCACAGACGCAGACCGCTAATCCTTTCACTCTTGTCATGCAGGTTCGTAAAGTTTACGGCCTTTTCCAGCAGTTATTTCCTGCTTCAGTTGCCGAGCCCGCACTGCAGCCTTCTTGTCGCTCTTGAGTGTTCTCATGTAATTCGTGCTTTGTTGGTTATGTCGGGCGATGTCGAGAGCAACCGGACCCGAACTCTGATGCTTTACTATCTGAACTGAAGAATTTGTCTGCTGGTCAATTGCAATTAGTCGGTCAGGTTCAAGACCTGAAAGTTCATTTATTATCTACGGACAAAGCTATTGCTGACCTGGGCAGACTCATGACTGATCTAGAGGTGCATTATCAAAATCTTGTTTCCCTGCACTCCGACTTGGAAACCTTAAAAACGGGTGCTGCTCAAGTGGCCAGAAGGGTTGAAATCCGGGCCAGTTGGTACATAGTTGAAGGAAAAGCCAGTCACAAAACCCAAAGGACAAGAAGAGAGGTTCACACCACAACGACTGGAGTCGTTGTGGTGTGTACCTCGCATTTTGTCCTTTGGGTTTTGCGACTGGTTTTTCCTTCAATCAAGTGGCCACCGTGGTACACAGGCTTGAAGCACGTATCGATGACACCACCACCTAGTCACGATGAAATAATCTCATCTTTTATGGCCTCCCTGAATCAACTGGATCAGAGACGTTTGCCCAGACTGAGCTACTTATTACCGAGAGCTGCCATGCCCCTTTGAACATTCGTATCGAGTTGAAAGAAACTGAGCGCGCTCATCGTCTCGGTCGTCGCACAGGCGCTCGCCGCCATTCACCTTCCATAAAAACAAAAGAACTGGTTCTTGCTAACGGCCGCAAGTTTAAGGGAACCAACTTCAGCATTGGAAAGGATTTCTGTCGTTCCGTACAAAATGCTCGCAGTCATCTGGTTGCATTTGCAGAAAGTAAATCACCTTTTTCCTTGCGAATTAAAACGCTACACATGGGACATAAGCGCTACGACGAGCAATCGCAGACTGTCAAAGAAACAATGTAGCAACTGCCCCGCCGTAAAAATGTATCTTGCCCTGTCAAGCCCAAATATAACATATCACTGTCTGTAACCTTTACGAACGCACGCAGTTTTCTTCCAAAACGTGACGTTTTTTCCAACCTTGTACGATCATCTAACAGTAATGCAATGGTGATAACCGAAACGTGGCTAACAGAACATATAACAGATATATGAGTGCCAGCCGACTTACCGGAATTTCATATTTATCCAAAGGATCGTAAGGATATCCGGAGGGGTGGCGGTGTACTCATTGCTGTGCACCAGCAGTTCTCGTGCTCCGTAGTAAAAGAATATAACTTCTGATCTCGAAGTATTATGGCTAATCATTCACGTTTCCCCATATTATCACTCTAGGTGTTTGTACAGGCTAATATAGACTAATATCCAGATTTCACATTTAAATTTATTAACAACTTTAGCGACCTTATAATAGGCAACACCCATAGGCAGAAATCCTCGTTTTTGGCGATTTTAATTTTCCTCAAATAGATTGGAGCAAGGACATACCCTTAACCATGCCCACGCAGTGAGCCCACCGGAGACATTGTGGATTTCTGCCTCGATTTCAATTTAACTCAACTTGTATCTCAAGCTACACGCGTTACACATAGCAGTTCTAGCACCTTAGATATCATCCTAACCAGTAACCCGGAAAGCTTATCATCAATAACTTATCTAACCGAAGTCACTGACCAACAAGTAATTCACGCCACATTCTTGTTTCAACGCGTAAGACGCCATTTAGTACACAAAACTATCCGCCTGTACGATAAATGTAATGTGAGCGCATTCCTTCCTACGTTCGAGAGCTTATTTTCTACGGGCTCTACTAATGAAAAGTGGACCATATTTAGGAACAAACTAGGTGACCTCGTTCATAAGTTCATGGCGAGAATAACGTTCCGCGGAAACCGAAACAAGCCACAGTTCACGAAAACACTTGAGCGACTCGAAAACAAGAAGAAACGTCTCTTGCGCTCAGCCAATCTAAACACATCTGCCTGGGAGAAATACTTTGTGGCCGAAGACGATTATCTGAGAGCTATACGGAATGCTAAATTCACCTTCTTCCACGATGAACTGCCTAAAATGCTTAGGCACGCCCCTCGTCAATTTTGGTAAATATTAAGCACTCAGAAAGCGCGCATGATTGGCGTGTTAATGCCCATGCATGGCGAATTCGTCAGCGACAGCGAGCGCACTGACATTTTTAACGCAGCCTCTTTCTCTGTATTTACAAATGAGACCTCCAGACCTACCCACGTTTACTAACACAACTGAGCGTATGTCACCAATTATATTCTCGACAGATTCGTCACCTCGACCATTGCCACCATCAAGCTTTCGTCGACAGCAGGTGTGGATGGTATTAACTCCAAACTTTTAAAAAAAAATATTAAACACCGTGTCTGCCGCGTACCTAACTTTGTTCTTTTCGCAGTCACTCTCCTCCGGCATCTTACCATCCGACTGGAAAGTGGGCAAGGTCGTTCCAATCTTCAAATCAAGTAACAGTGACACCCCATTAAATTATCGTCCTATGTCATCAACTAGTGTCCTCTGCAAAATCATGGAACACGTCATATGCTCGCATATCATGCACTTTTTAGATTCAATCTGCTTAATTCACCCTTGTCAATATGGATTTCGAAAAGGGTATTCTTGCGAAACGCAGCTGGCCATTTTCCTTCCCGACCTGCATGTTAATCTCGACAGTAACCTTCAGACTGATGCCATATCCCTGGATTTCTCTAAAGCATTTGACACGGTTCCTCATAAACGTTTGCTACTAAAATTGCCTCAGTTAAACTTGCACCCCGATGCAGTAAAGTGGCTTGAAGCATTCTAGACTAGCCGCTCTCAGTTTGTGTTCGTTAATAACCATTATTCTAGCAGGCAAGGATCCGTCCTAGGAACGCTTCTCTTCTTAACATATATTAACGACATACACCGTATGTATCATGTAACATACGTGTGCTTGCAGATGACTGTATAATCTGCCGCACAGTTACCAACACACTCGACCACAGTTTCATCCAGAACGACCTTAATATTGTACAACAATGGTGTAACCGCTGGCTAATGAACCTAAATCTTAACGTATGCAACCTTGTGTCTTTCGCTGCCGTAATCCACCTATAGCGTTGCTAATGTTCCAGTCGAATTAGTCCAATCATTCAAACACCTCGGTGTCACTCTATCTTGTGTTCTGTCCAAGCGCTTGGACACTACTAACATCATCTCAGCTACTAATATATCACTGGGTTTTGTTAACGGACATCTGCGCCATACTCCACGACAAGTAAAAACGTTAGCCTATCAATCATTCGTAAGATCAAAACTTGAGTGCACCTAGCATCTGGAGTCCGCATCAAACTACTTTATTTCCTTTGGATAGGAGTGCACTCGAGTCTGTACAAAATCATGCTACTAGATTTATTCACTCATCATATTCATATATGAGCACTTCATCGATGTAAGTGGAATCTGGCTTGGCAACGCTTTCTTTCAGTCGACAGGTCGCCACCCCCTCTCTCTGCCGCTTATATATATTTTTTACAACTCCCTTACTTGCCCACCGTACGTCGTGCCCTCTTCGTGCATATCTCATCGCACCGGTCATCCTTCTCAAGTTGCACGCGCACGTGCCCAGACCACCACTCATCATTGTTTATTCGAGCAGCAAGGGACTGAAACGGCCTTCCACACGCCATCGCAGTCATCACAAGCCCATCTGCCTTTACCGAAGCTATTGCAACGCATGTTCCAAAATAAACACCTGTTTCTAATATTTATTTTATCAACCACCGCTTATGTAATACCCCTCCAATGGGAGTTTTTAAGCTAATAAAATGAAGCAAGTTGCGTCTACATGCTGACCACGCAAAGAGCGACTGAACGAAAGATGTTACGTCCAACGGCAATAGACAGGAAGAGAGCAGTGTGGATGCAAACCGGGAAAGTCGATATTCCATGTGTTATTAAGAGAAAATAATGGAGCTGAGCAGGCCACGTAATGCGTAGGGCATATAACCGGTAGATCAGTAATCCTAAAAGAAAGTACCAGTAGATGCACAATCACGACGCATTTTAATGAAAGACCCACTTAAGCTTATTAGTAGGCCCGTCACGTTTTCTACGCGCCTTAAAGGTTCTAAGCGTAGATCATGTACGTAGTATTCTGCTTGTATCAGCAGTGCCTCCTTTTTTGTTCTACTCAAGTTTCACAAAGCACGCAACGCCACAGCGCCAACCTAACCAAGGTCAAAGCGGTCAGAACACGTTCCCTCAAGGTTTACGACGTCTACGCTTTCTCGTCAAAGCTTCGTCACCACACCGCGACACAAACATCGGCCCAGCGCGCTATCACCACTTCGAGCAACCGAACAAAAAGCTTTGTGTCGCACTGCCCCACTAGTTGCGCTTGGAGCGAAACCAAAACTGCTAAAAAGCACATGTAGACTAGTTCGCCAGTCAGCAGAATGCCAATCCGTAGCCTGCACTTCCCATGATGGTTGAACGATTGCAGCGCCAGCTTTCCCTCTAGATTTAGTAATATGAAACACTATAGATGCACCCAATAAAAGGTGCGAGCATTTATATTTAAAAATTACATTTCGGGGTTTTACGCGTCAAACCCACGATCTGATTATGAGGCACGCCGTAGTGAGGGACTCCGGAGTAATTTTTTGCCACCCGGGGTTCTTCAAATCTCAACCTAAGTGCACCAGTGCTGTTACATTTCGCCGTTGCCGGGATCCAACGCTCGCGTTCAGCAGCTCAACCTCCCCCCGTAGCCACTGGGCTACGATTAGTGCGACGGGTAAGAAGCCGTTCAAAATCACGCGCTATACCACTGCGAGGTATGTGCACTTTAGTGATAATATGTGAGCAGAGACGTTATTTAATACAAGCCTCATGTCTCGCTGTTCGATTACGCAGAACAGAAATGCATTACTTTGTGCTGTGCTACACAAGCCCGGACCACCATCTGGTGGCCCATATACTCTGTCCTCAAGAATGGAGTAGCTGGAATGAAGAAGAGCTTTGTGGGCTTCAGAGATACGTGTGTGTGCAGCTTTGTACAGACAGGCTTTGTGTCGTCATACTACTTTGTTTGATTGCACAAAAATAGGGTGCCGCTAAATGGCACTCCATTGTCAACATGAAGTGCCATAAGGTTTTTCCTTTTTTTTTTAGATCACAGAACTTTTTTTAAGATCACCAATGGCAGACAGCGTAATTGCAGTCCCCGGCTAGATTACTCTATGTGTCGGACGAGAAATAAAAATTCGTAATAGAGACACAAGCATGAACTCACCAGCAAAACTGTTAACGAAATCCCGGCCGCGGCGGCCGCATTTCGATGGGGGCGAAATGCGAAAACACCCGTGTGCTTAGATTCAGGTGCACGTTAAAGAACCCCAGGTGGTCGAAATTTTTGGAGTCATCCACTAAGGCGTGCCTCACAATCAGAAAGTGGTTTTGGCACGTTAAACACCATAATTTAAAATTTTTAACCAAGTACTTTGCATTACAAGTTGCAATTTGCGAATTGTAGCCGCACAGTTTGCAAGGCATAACCCCTTGGGACGAATTTTCTTACTAATTGTTTTTGTTACTCTTAGCGAGTACATGGCATTACAGTGGGTTTATGGAAAAGATAAGATAGCAGCATATGTAAGTAGCCCAAGCAATATACAACATGTCACGCGAAACCATAGAATGGAATAAATAAATAAGCAGAAAGAAAATAAAAGCAACAGTTAAAAAGTCATCTGGGGTTTTACGTGCCAAATTACGATCTGATTATGAGGCACGTACACCCCCCCCCCCCCCCCCATCGAAATACGGCCGCAGAGGCCGGGATTCAATCCCGCGACCTCGTGCTTATCAGCGCAAGACCATGGCCGCTAAGCAACCCCGGCGAGTCTAAAGGTAACCGTAAGAAGCGGGAAGGAAAGAAAACATCAGGAACGGGCTTCCAATGATCGCATAGGTTTCGAGATGTGCGCCATGAAACTTGCAGTAAAAATGCCCTATTGTTCCACTGTTAACAGAACACAGTTTGGTGCGTTGAGGCGCAAAAGTATATCTGTAACGCCCACGTATTTCGTCGTGCACATTGGGAATGAATACCGCGAAACTGGTGTCCTCCTGAATATTCGCTCCAAGTGAATATGCCTTGCGAACTCACCAGTTACAAATCGCAAAATGTGTTGTAAAGTAATTAATTTGAAAGTTAATTAGGGATTTCCTGTTATGAGACAATTATGCATTTCACTTACTCGAGCAAGCAATTCCCGCGTCCTTGAGCACGACCGTCAGAGCAGAGCTTCGTTCCCAGTATAGACACCAAACATGCGTTCCCAATATATGTGCGCTCCTCGTATCCGAACTATGTGCATAATAGACCTACAGAACATTCAATTTGAAATTATGTATATATCATCATCATCAGCCTATATTATGTCCACTGCAGGATGAAGGCGATCTCCAATTATTCCTGTACTGCGCCAACCGATTCCAACTATAGCGCCTGCAAATTTCCTAATTACGCACGAAAGCATTATACATTTTCTAATTGTATACGTCCATGATACGCGACGTCATGCATTGTCACGTGTCCCTCACGATTGCACCTTGCTTTATTAATACCAACCTTCACCCATTTTAATCCACCTTGATCTAATTTGCACCAACCTTAATCCACCTTTTCTCTGATTTGTATCGACCTCAATCTGCTTTAATCTACCTTAAAGGGTAACTCCGGCGATTTTTCCATGTCCAGTGATCTTAATAAAATTTTGAATATGTGTTCTCTTTTGCACTTTCATTATATGTGCGAAGCTATATGGCTACAAGTCATTTAGTTTTCTTGAAATTTAATTTTAAAGACTGGTTGCCACTCATGGCTTTTTACTGGCCACTATGTATTTGCGACGTCTGAGACTACACCGCCACTGCCGCTGAAATCGTCGCTTAAATCGCCGCTGTCTAGTTGGGAAACCGTAAAAGCTCCCTGTCGCGTCAGCAGACATAGTCAGCTTCGCTTCTTCCGCGTTAGCGTAAGTGTGCCGCGTGTTTAGCACGCGTTCTGCGTGTTTACATCGTGGCGGTGTAGGACATGACGACTCATCGTGCCGTCACACGAGTCGGTTTCTGTATCTTGGTTATTCAATATTATTGATGAATTCCTAAGCAAATTGAATCACCCTACCGGTGACAGGACAGTCTATGTAATTTGAAAATGACAATATCCTAATATGGTTAAAAAAACGCCCGAGTTACCGTTTAAAGGGGCTGACAACCAATTTTTAAGGACCTGGTTTTTTTTTTTTTTAACGGCGCAACGCAAAGCTCACACTCCGCAATGTGTACATCTACAGCGGTTACTTCCAAAATCGCGTGAATATTTTGTAAGCAGAATTTTTCTATCTGTCAAGCCTGGATCTGGACCTGGTCGATCTGGAGCGGCCGCCGAAATCCTCGAGCGAGCGCTGGGGTTTCACAAATCCGAATCGGCCAGCGGAGCGCAAAAACGCTCCGCGGGGGATCACACAGGAAGTCTGCGTACACGTGACACAAACCGGTTCTGGAAACCATGCTCGACTTCGGCTCTGTGTATTTCCACGGCCACCAAAGTCGCCATCCCCCGTGCGTAATTTGACCGTGGCAGTAGCAGAGTCCGTCATTGCCATGTCGCGCCCGCAAGGACTGTGCATGGACAACGTGCACAGAAGGCTTCATACAGCAGCTGCGCTACCTCGTAATCGTTGTCGTGCGAGTTTCCTTCGCTAAACGCGAGCTCACCTAACGCAGCCATATTGCGAAGCAACACTGCGCTTCTTCGATTTTCCGTTTCTGGGGCGCTATTCTCGACACGCATGACGGCTGCACGGCCGCCATTATCCGCCATGTTGACTCTCTGATTGGCTGAGCCCTCTTCACTCTTAAAACGGTTGCACCCTTTGGGGTGTATATTTGTCCCACAACAATAATCGTCATCTGCCTTGCTTGCGTTTCCTTTCCTGAAAACTCGGCACTCGCTACTTTCCTGTCGAGAATGCTGCGTCACACTGATAACGCGGCGCCGTTCGTGACTGGGAAGTACCGGGCTCGCCGCGTTAGAGAAAGGAAACGCGGGCAAGACGGATGACGATTATTGTTGTGGGACAAGATAAACCCCAAAGGGTGCACATTTTTCTAAGAGTGTTAACCAAAACTACACCCTTTTGCCACACAGCAGTCGTCATCTGTCTTGTCCGCATTTCCTTTTTCTAACGCGGCGAGCCCGGTACTTTCCAGTAACGAACGGCATGTGCGTTAGCAGCATGACATAGCATTCCTGACAGGAAAGTAGCGGGCGCGGCGTTTTCAAGAAAGGAAACGCGAGCAAGGCAGATGACGATTATCGTTGTGTGGCAGAGTACACCCCAAAGGGTATAACTTTGCCTAAGAGTGTGGAGAGCTCACGTGCCTACATTCTAAAAACTGTTTGCACCCTTTGGGGAGTATATTTGCCCCACAACAATTATCGTCATCTGCCTTGCTTGTGTTTCTTGAAAACTCGGCGCTCGCTACTTTCCTGTCGAGAATGCTGCGTCACACTGATAACGCGCATGCCGTTCGTGGCTGGGAAGTACCGGGCTCGCAGCGTTAAAGAAGGGAAACGCGGGCAAGACAGATGACGATTATCGTTGTGGGACAAATATACACCCCAAAGGGTGCAACTGTTTTTAGAGTGTACACTCTTAGGAACATTTACACCCTTTGGGGCGTATCTTGTCCCACAACAATAACCGTCATCTCTCTTGCCCGCGTTTCCTTTCTTTAACGCTGCGAGCCCGGTACTTCCCAGTCACGAACGGCATGCGCGTTATCAGTGTGACGCAGCATTCTCGACAGGAAAGTAGCGAGCGCCGAGTTTCAAGAAAGGAAACGCCAGCAAGGCAGATGACGATTATTGTTGTGGGACAAATACACACCCCAAAGGGTGCAACCGTTTTAAGAGTGTAGAAATTTGTGCCGGGAAACGGAAGTTTTGCAAAATGCAATTTTGCGTTTTCATCAAGATGACGAAACGTGACGTGGAGCTGCAAATTTTATCCACTAATACATTTTTCTTGGTCCTAGGCCACTATATTGCGACGTTAACGAACGCTTCAATAAGAAAGTGAGCAGTAGCGTACAGAAGCCAGTGCAATGCATCTGCAATTTCGTGAACATGTGGTGGCGATCCAAGATAGCCGACATGCCAGCGCGCTGATTGGCTGAAGGAATATGCTGTGAGAACGTCACAGGAAGGGCCGTTTCGTAAACGTCAATTTGACGTTGCGTGACGTTGCGCTGGGCCGCCATTTGCAGAGATAGTCCGCCACAATTTGTGGTGCCACAATCCCCGCGGATTATGCTAATGAGCAGCCATATACAATGGCGACCGAGGGGAATGCGTATCGCCACATTTTCTCCGTCGTTTGGCGCCATGAAAATCTTTTGTCCATAACGCGTGCTCATAGTATTTGCATCGCTCTCTGGTGGTGTTGGCATTTGTGTTTTGGGCCATCATTTCTTTTAAAAAACGCGTTTATACGAAATAATATTGGTTGAAGATAGCAAAGTTTCTGCAACGTTGTGCACTTTTCACTGCTGAATTTGTATTCTAATCAAGATTAATGCCTTTTCGCACAATCAGAAGATATGACAACCGCGTCTTCTTAATTTATAAAAACGGAATGTACGCAAGGCGCCGCCAAGAAGTTTCCTCCAGCGGTGCGAGAACCAGCGAAGTGAACAAGAGATCGCAGCGCCGGTGCTTGCGTCGCCCTAGTGGATGTCCCTGGCGCGCACAACGCTATCGGTGATATTCGGCCACTTCTCAGACAACCTTTCGGGCTGAGTCACTTGCTTTTCACGAGATAGCGATTACGTGGCCTAGAACGTGCGCGCATCACCACGGGTAGGTCGCGTATGTTGTACCAAGGCAGAAAACAAACGCGTTGGCGCCAACATACGTTGACTTATTCCACTTCCCAGGGACACGCATCCTGGCTAATGAAGCAGACGACGGCTTGTACGCTGCAGGCGACGGAAGCAAGAAGCGTTTTAACGCGACAGCGTTAAGGAGCTCGTGTCGCAGAAAAGCCTGTGTCGTCGGCGTCCGCGGCGTTGGCCGTGAGCGATAAATCCCAGAAGGCACTTTATAAATAAAAAACATCTTGCAAGATGGGCTGGTGGGAATCGAACCAGGGTCTCCGGAGTGTGAGACGGAGACGCTACCACTCAGCCACGAGTTCGTTCCTTCAAAACAGGACAAAATCGCCTCCAGTGAATGCGGTGTTGCCTTAGAAACGTGCCATAGAAAGTTATACTGCGGTGTATATCGGTAATTATGACCATGTCACTTACAGAAGTCGCAGTTTCAAGAGTAGCGAAGTACGTTTCCGCTAAACTTCTGCGCTCTGCGCACACGCAGAGCCATATTGCGGCAAACACAGAAGACCCCCCTCCCCCTCCTCCTCCTCCTCCTCCTCCTCGCAATGTACGGCGCAGCCGCGACACGTGGCGCGCCACTCGCCCCATGACCGCGTCCGCCTTCATGGCGCGTCGGGGCCCGGCTATCTCTGCCGATCGCAACGTTTGGTTGGCGTAGCCCGTTTGAGTAGGCGGTGCGAACAGGGTGCGATAACGCTATCGCGTTCCACTCTTGAGGGCGAAGTTTAAGCATTCTCCAATTTTTTCGACGGAATCATGCGCTTTGAGCTAGCTTCTTTATTTTTATTGCGGAGGAAAACTGTTTTGTTTTACCGAGAACCTTACGTTCAGTGGCTTCATTTCAGTTTCTTAGGCAAAACGTCAAGTTGGCGTCACGTTACGAAAGCAAAATGGGGCCATCGGCGCCATTTTATTCGCGTCGCGTCTACGTAACGCATCGAAGAAATTGGCGGGATGTCCAGAATAGCGACCCTGGCTACCCGCGGGCTGCCAGAGCCAGCCAGGGCGTCTTCGTTTTTCTCGAGTTGCTCCGCCCACCGCGCTACGCATTTCCGCCGGGCGTTCGTTTTGCTCGGGCTGGACGGTTCTGGCTACCCGTGGGCTATCAGAACCTGCCAGGACGATTTTGGTATGGCTGCTCCCTGGAAGCTCTCTGGCTAGCAGACGACTAAAAGAGGCGATGGGTGCTCGCCGCCATCTTCACGGATTGCAACGCGAGCGTTTGAGGACTTAAATTTACCTCGCTCAGCCAACTGTCTACCGTCGTCTTCGGATTTTCCTACTTTTCGCGTTATTTTTGTAGGTGCTCACGCTGTGTTCCGCATTGCGAAGCGGTGTGATACGAGCAGTGGTGAACCGTTTGAAGCTTCTGTGTGTGTATCCCCAGCTGATTGCTTCTTTGCGGCGGTGATCAGCGCGCTGCGCTCTCATGCGTGCATGTTATCTGCATCGTGTTTCACGCAAGTTGTAGACGCTCATTTACACATTGCGGTACATTTTGGTTTCGTCTTCCTCTGGTGGCGTTCCTTTTCACATATCTCGCGTATATATATATATATCCTTTTTCTACAGTTAGCGAAGGCTTTGCAGCTAGCCCGTGTTCGCTCCGTCGTATGCTTAGGTGGCAGCTCGAAACCGACATGTGTTCGACTGCAGGCCGTTAATCTAAGAATGCACTCATTGCACTCGGTACATTAGACACACGTACATTGGCTTATTGCTCATGATTGCGACCAATGTTGTTTTTCGTGTGGAACGTTTCGCTGGTCACAGGCGGCGTGCATTTTCATGCGCCAGCCGCGTTCCCAGCTCCTTGGGGTCAAAATGAGAAGCAAAATCAGCCACAACAAACTTTCTGAAATCGAAGCCCAAGCAGGTCGGCACGAAATTTTATGCGTATGAGACGTACCCGATAACCTGCTTTTTCATGTCTTGTGATGAAACAACGCCAACTCATCAATGTCACCGGTGGGCGACGTGATCGCTGCAAGCAGGGATGCTCAAGCTATCGCTTTCGAGTATACAATCACTCACGCGCGATTTCGCGTCTTGTCATCCGCCGCGTCGGAGGCCATCTGTTGCCCTGCGCAAGGTGAGGTTGGCCGAGTACGCGTCCTGCGCCGAGTCGCGCGAAAGTGATCGTATCCCTGAATGCAACTATGCATTTTCAAGCTGGCAACGCATAAATGGGCCGACTACGCCGAGCGCTGCCGCGGTGGCAGCATGTTTATATTTGGCCAGCTGTCCCGGCGTTCGATTTTGCAAACTTCGGGTACAGTGGACTTCGGGCAGGTGGGCCTCTGCGATTTTCGGAGTTCTGGCAGCCCGCTGGCAGCCAGCTAGTTCCGGTTCTGATAGGAAGTCACGTGGGCTGGGATCCCAAGACAACCCGAACCTGCCCGAAGTTTGCAAAATCGAACGCCGGTACAGCTGGCCAAATGTAAACATGCTACCAGCATGGCAGCGCCCGACGAGGCCGGCGCGCGCTCGGCGTAGTCGGCCCATTTATGCGTTGCCAGCTTGAAAATAGATAGTTGCATTCAGGGATACGCTCACTTTCGCGCGATTTCGCGCGACTCGGCGCAGGACGCGTACTCGGCCAACCTCGCTTGCGCAGCGCAACAGATGGCCTCCGACGAGGCAGATGACAAGACGCGAAATCGTGATTGTATACTCGAAAGCGATAGCTGGAGGATCCCTGCTCGCAGCGATCACGTCGACCACCGGCGACATTGATGAGTTGGCGTTGCGTCATCACAAGACATGAAAAAGCAGGTTATCGGGTATGGATGGATGGAAACAACTTTATTCTGAATCCGGCTCAGGTCTCCCATGAGGGGACTTCGAGGTCTTGCCTCGTCGCCGCCTCTCGGGCTTGCTGGGCAGCCCACTCTTGTGTCTTGAGGTTGGAGCTGCGCAGAGCGGCGGCCCACTTCGACGCAAGAGCTTCCGGAGCTACTGCCATTGTAGCTGATGTAACCCGACACTCCCACAACATGTGTGACAGCATCGCTCTAGTTTCCTGACATAATTTGCAAAGAGCATTCGGGTATTGCGCAGGGAAAATGTGCTGCAATCGCACCGGACTTGGGAATGTTTGTGTTTGCAATTGTCGCCAGATGACTGCCTGGCGACGTTTCAGCATGGGGTGAGGTGGGGGCAGCAACCGCCTGCCTAGCTGGTAGTGCTGGGTGATGTCATTGTACCTGACCAGGCGTTCTCGCGTGTTTTGAGCCAGCAGTTCCGAACTCGAAGAGGCGGTCCCCGATTCTGCGCGGCGGGTCAGTTCTCGCGCAGAGCTGTGTGCTACCTCGTTCAAGTTAATGAGGCCCCCATCGGTGGGGGTGGCGACGTGCGCTGGAAACCATATGATGGCGGTGTTATCGAAGTGCTGTCGACCAGCTTTCCTTAGAATCTGGAGAGCTTCGTAGGAAATGCGCCCCCGCGCGTAGTTGCGAACTGCGGATTGTGAGTCGCTAAACACTACCTCGCAGAGGGGGTCGGTAAGCGCAAGCGCAATCGCTACCTCTTCTGCTGTTTCGGGGTATTCCGTTGCGACACTACACGCGTGCGTAAGCCTGGAGCTAACGTCTACGACTACCGCCGTGAACCGATGTTCTCGTGTGTATTCTGCGGCGTCTACAAAGCGCGTAGTCCTCTTTCCACCCAAGGAGCGCAGCAGTGCCTTGGCACGGGCCTGGCGTCGGCCCCGATTAAATTCGGGGTGCATGTTTCGAGGTATAGGGGCGACAATCGGCGTGTCGCTGAGGTCAGGTGGAATGACCTGTTTCTGACCGTGTTGGACGTGGTAGTTGAAGCCGAGTTTCTGCAGGATGTACCGGCCCGTGGCTGTCAGAGACATGCGTTCGAGTTGAGAGGTTCTTTGCGCATCCACGATTTCCTCAAGCGTGTTGTATACCCCCAGCTGTAGCAGACGAGCAGTGCTTGTGGACTCCGGTAGGCGAAGGGCGATCTTGTAAGTCTTGCGTATAAGGGTGTTGATTTTCTCCCTTTCAGTGACATTCCAGTTGTGGAAGGCAGCCACATAAGTGATGTGACTGATTGCGAAAGAGTGTATGAGGCGCATGACACTGTCCTCCTTCATGCCCGTGTACTTGTTTGTAATGCGTTTGATCAGGCGGGTAGCCGCTGTAACCTTGCCTTCGATTTTGCGAATAGCTTCTATGTTTGACCCGTTGGCTGTTATATGCATGCCTAGGATGCGTATCTTCGGGACTCGGAGAATGCAGGAGCCGTCTTGCGTATAGAGGATTATGTCGTCACATTGGCGCGATTCGGCTGTAGGCTTGGGCCGGCGGCGCGAGCGGTAGACGAGCAGCTCCGATTTCAGTGGAGATAGTCGGAGACCTGTGTCTTGGAGGTAGGTTTCGACTGCAGAGACCGCTGCTTGTAATGTGCATTCTATCTGACCGCGTCACTGCCCTTGTTGACCCACAGGGTGATGTCATCTGCGTACAAGGCGTAATGGAGGCCATCGATCTCGTCGAGGTAGGCCGGGAGACCCAGCATCACGAGGTTGAAAAGGAGCGGGGATATGACCGATCCTTGAGGAGTGCCGGTGCTTCCTAGTGTATGTTCGTCGGATGTCATGCTGCCGACCGCGAGGGTGACTGTGCGGCGCGACAGGAAGTCTCTGACGTAGTTGTAGCTTCGCTCACCCAAGTTGAGCTTGTTTATGCGGCTCAGGATTGCTGCATGTGCTACATTGTCAAATGCCTTTTCCAAATCTAGGCCGAGGATGGCCCGGTTGCCACTAGTTGGGTCATTGATAATCTGGTGGTAGAGCTGGAGCATGACGTCTTGAGTGGAGAGGTGTGACCGGAAGCCCACCATAGTGGGTGGGTAGACTCCAGTGTCCTCGAGGTGGTGGTTGATGCGGGAGAGGAACGCGTGCTCCATCACCTTGCCAACGCAGAATGTGAGGGAAATGGGCCGCAAGTGATCGAGGCTGGACGGCTTGCCTGGCTTCGGTATCAGGACTGCTTTAGAGCGTTTCCACGCCTCTGGGATGCAACCTGCTCGCCAGCATTTGTTTATGTATGCCGTAAGAGCGGTTATCGAGGCATCATCGAGGTTTCTGAGAGTCTTGTTCGTAACCTTGTCGGGACCAGGTGCTGATTTGCCATTAAGGTCGTGGAGAGCTGCGCGGATCTCTGACTCGTGAAATTCTTCATCGAGTGTCACATTTGTCTCTCCAGTGTAATCCCCGTGTTGAACATCGGGCCGTTGAGGGAAGTACTTGGCTAGCAGGCGTGTCACGAGCTGGTGATCACTCGTGGTAGCCTGTTCCTTGTGGAAAAGGCGTTGCAGGTTTGCTTGCTGAGCAGACTTGCTCTGCGTTTCCCCCAAGAGGTGACGAAGGAGACGCCACGTGCTGCCATTGTGGAGCTGCCCATCGACTGCGTTGCAAATGTCATACCACTGTTGGCGGCTTATGGTCCGGCAATGTTCTTCCAGCTGGCGATTGATTTGTGCGATCTTCTTACGAAGCTTTCGGTTGTGCCTTTGCTTCTTCCATCTTGTGTTTAGTGACGTTTTGGCTTCCCAGAGGTGGGCTAGTCGGCTGTCGATCTTGTCAACCTGGACTTCGGGTGCGAGCGTCTGCGTCGCCTTGTTCATGTCGTCGTTGAGCGTCTCCATCCATGCCTCGATGTCATCGATGTTCTCCTCACCTCTCTGTTCAGCTCGCTGCTTTCGGAATTTGTCCCAGTCCGTCCATTTGAATAGCTTAGGAAAAGGGGGTGTACCCGCCTGAGGAATTCGTGTTTCTATGATCATGTGGTCACTACCGAGATCTTCAAAGGTATTGCGCCACATTGCTTGAGGGATGTTACGGACCGCCGTCAGGTCTGGTGTCGTGTCCCGTGCCGTAGAGGTCCCGCGCCGACCTGCTTGGGCTTCGATTTCATAAAGTTTGTTGTGGCTGATGGTGCTTCTCATTTAAGGAGCTGGGGACGCGGCTGGCGCATGAAAATGCACATCGCCTGTGACGAGCGAAACGTTTCACACGAAAAACAACATTGGTCGCAATCATGAGAGCAATAAGCCAATGTACGTGTGTCTAAATGTACCGAGTGCAATCCGTGTATTCTTAGATCAACGGCCTGCAGTTCGAACACATATCGGTTTCGAGCTGCCACCTAAGCATACGACGGAGAGACGGAGCGAACACGGGCTAGCTGCAAAGCCTTCGCTAACTGCAGAGAAAGGAGATATACATACGCGAGATATGTGAAAAGGAACGCCACCAGAGAAAGACGAACCCAAAATGTACCGCAATGTGTGAATGAGCGTCTACAACTTGCGTGGAACACGATGAAGATAACATGCACGCATGAGAGCGCGGCGCGCTGTTCACCGCCGCGAAGAAGCAATCAGCTGGGGACACACACACAAAAGCTTCAAACGGTTCACCACGGCTCGTATCACACCGCTTCGCGATGCGGAACGGTGCGCTAGCACCTAAAAAGATAACGCTAGAAGTAAGGAAATCCGAAGATGACCCTAGACAGTTGGCTGAGCGAGGTAAATTTAAGTCCTCAAGCACCCGCGTTGCAATCCGTGAAGTCCCCGTAAAGATGGCGGCGAGCGCACATCGCCTCTTTTAGTCGTCTGCTAGCCAGAGAACTTCCAGAGAGCAGCCAGACCAAAATCGTCTTGGCAGGTTCTGGCAGCCCGCGGGTAGCCAGAACCGTCCAGAGCGAGCAAAACGAACGCCCGGCAGAAGTGCGTAGCGCGGTGGGCGGAGCAACCCGAGAAAAACGAAGACGTTCTGCCTGGCTCTGGTAGCCTGAAGTGGAAAATCGAAGAAGCCCACTGTTGTGCGTACCGACCGGGTACCGATTTCGCCTGAAGACGGAAGTGACGCGAGTTATTTGCGCCCGACTCCGCGCCTCGGTGGCGGAGCAAGTGAGAGCGATCCGGCGCGGAGCGAGTTGATCCGAAACGCCCAGCGGAAAGCGCGCAGATCGCCCAGTGAACTTCCGATTCGTTGCTACGGAGCAAGAAATCCTGCTCCAAATCGAACAGTAAAAAACGCCGTCCCTCCTTCAGCAACGCTGAGAAGTGAGAGCGATGTCAATAGTCCGCCTCGCTAATTGTGAAAGCCGGCCATCGTTCTGCTTTCACAGGAGTGAGTAACTGTGGTTGATAACCTACATCATGACCTTTTCAACCACTTTTGAAGAAAAGCAAGTTACTGAACACGAATGTTCTAAAACCAGGAATATGCATTCTTGCATAACGTACGCTCTACGTGCTGCAAATGCACCACGCGTTGTCAAAAGCAGGAATCACTGACCTGCAAGGCGTTCATTGTACAGGTTCTGAAACGCATCGGTTTCGGCCTGCCATGGCACGTTAGCATGATTCCGCCGAAGTGGGAAAAATTTCCTGCAGATATTCCTTCATCTGCTGTCATCGCTGTGGAGCGGCACATTGCGTACAGCGTTGCATGCGCGTTCATTTCACGAACTTTAGTTCCTTCTGTCCCACCTGGCCACAGCAACATCCGGGAGAGCACGGTCCAGATAACGCAGCGCAACAAAACACGGAGACCAACACAAACCTGCTCGCACGGCGCCTTTGCCACGGTACGAAACCTACGGAGCAACACGTGTGAGCGCACAGAACCATAACAAAGCCGCCATTGTGGCCCGAAAGGCGTGGCCATACAGCAAACAAATAAAAAAACAGCAAGAAAACGAGAACCTACTACGTCATTTCCTCCACACTTTTCTCCTAGCGCGCGGAGGGGGTAGGGTCTCTCCTCACTTTCCTCCTCCACGTGCCTACGTCATGGCTGGTTGGCCCCCGTCGTCGTTGTTCTGTCGATAGGCGAGCCAAGCCAACTCATCGAAAACGAAGGCGAAGACAGCGCTACTTTTCTGCTCATTACAAACGAAGGTCTATTTGGATATTACAAGTTAGAAAAATCTTCAAACAGAAAAATTTGTACTGCATTCCAGCACTAATAAAAAGACCAGGAACTGCGTACTGTAATAGGAAGTCACGTGATAGGCCTTATGCATCTTCATGCTTTTGCCGCATGGGGCGCCAACGGTAATTTCTCGATACTTTTAGTGAAGAACTAAAGATATAAATCTACGTTTATAATATAAAGTGCGAAAAACATGGCTCATTTTAGCCTCTACGATAGGCAATATTTCCATCAGTAGGTTAATCTCGATCCCTGTTCTGAGCGGTTGTCTGTCCCATTAATGCGCTTTAATTCGCATTCATCACTTGGCTACAACTACACTTCACCTTAAGTCACAATTCCGTATTACTACTGACGTTATACAAGACGCTGATGACATCACATGATGATTTTGTGTTACCACTCCTAGCCTACAACGCCGGCTTTTCTGCCTCACGGGACATATAGTGCTTTCGCATGAATAAATCCTACAGTATGTTACTGAAAGGCAGGGATTCATTTCACTAACACAAAACCTACCAAGTTTCCCATCTCTCAGTCGTTCTGATAGATAATGTCTAAAACACGACAGCCATGACGCGTTTCTGGCTCTGCAATCCTTTCCGGCGCATGCAGTCTGCAAAAGATTAGCCTTCGAGATCAGTTTATGTTACTCGTCAGCGATAGTCGCAGGAGTACGAATTAGGAAACCACCTATATTCTGCGAGACTGACCGGCCGCTGTACGCGACGCCGTGCTGGATATACAGGAAGGTATAGAGGGCTTGGTTTTACGAAGCCCGGGGCGCTATTCTCGACACGCATGGCGGCTGCACGACCGCCATTATCCGTCATGTTGACTCTCTGATTGGTTGCAGAGAGCACACGTGCCTTGAAATTTGTCCCGGGAAACGGAAGTTTTGCAAAATGCAATTTCGCGTTACCATCAAGATGACGAAACGTGACGTGGAGCTACAAATTTTATCGACTAATACATTCTTTCTGTCCTTGGCAGCTATATTGCGACGTTAGCGCTTCAAAAGAAAAGTGAGTGTTAGCGTACAGAAGCCAGTGCAACGCAACTGCAATTTCGAGAATATGTGGTGGCGATCCAAGATATGCGTCATGCCAGCTTGCTGAATGGGTGAAGGAATATGCTGTGGGAAACGTCACAGGAAGGGCCGTTTCGTAAACGTTTTGACAATTAACAACAAATAACAAATGACAACAACGTAAACAATTTGACGTTGCGTGACGTTGCGCTGGGCCGCCATTTGCAGAGATATTCCGCCACAATTTGTGGTGCCACAGTCCGCCCGGATTATGCTAATGAGCAGCCATATGCAATGGCGACAGGGGGAATGGGTATCGCCAGATTTCCCCGGCGTTTGGCGCCATGAAAATCTTTTGTTCATAACGCGTGCTCATAGTATTTGCATCGCTTCGGGTGGTGGTGGTATTTGTGTTTTGGGCCATCATTTTTTTTTTAAAAGAACGCGTTTATAGGAAATAATAATGGTTGAACATGGCAAACTTTCTACAACGTTGTCCGCTTTTCACTGCTGAATTTGTATTGTAAGCAAGATTAATGTCTTTTCGCAAATCAAAAGTTGTGACAGCATCACCTTTTTATAAAAATGAATGTACATAAGGCGGCGCCTTGAAGTTTTCTCCCGCGGTGCGGGTAAACAGCGAAGTGAACAAGAGATGGCAGCGCCGGCGCTTGCGTCGCCCTAGTGGATGTCCCTGGCGCACGCAACGCTATCGGTGATATTCGGCCACTTCTCAGCCAACGTTTCGGGCTGAGTCATTTGCTTTTCACGAGATAGCGATTACGTGGCCTAGAACGTGCGCGCATCACCACGGGTAGTTCGCGTATGCTGTACCAAGGCAGAAAACAAGCGCGTTGGCGCCAACATACGTTGACTTATTCCACTTCCCAGGGACGCGCACCCTGGCTAATGAAGCAGACGACGGCTTGTACGCTGCAGGCGACGGAAGCGAGAAGCGTTTTCGACGGAATAATCATGCGCTTTGAGCTAGCTTCTTTCTTTTTACTGCGGAGGAAAACTTGTTTTACCGAGAGCCTTACGTTCAGTGCCTTCATTTCAGTTTCTTGAGCAAAACGTCAAGTTGGCGTCACGTTACGAACGGGGCCATCGGCGCCATTCGCGTCGCGTCTACGTCACGCATCTAAGGAAATGTCCAGAATCCCCGTCCTCACCGCGAGCGGGCTCAGTGGCGCCATTCTCCTGCTAAGCTCGACCGCACGCAGTTGTGTGCGTCTGCGAGTAGTGAGGCGCATCGCGAACCGTTGACTGCAGCTTGTCGTCGTGCAACTTCGCCCGCATTGGAAAAATGTGGAAGCGCGGCGAAACCGCGCCGGCGGTGTGCCGCTGCTGCACATGTGTCCGGCGCCAGAAAAGTATGCGAACGCTGTTTGACAGCATGGCATTTTGTTTTTTGCTTTTTGTGTGTGTGTGTGTGTGGCGTGCACTGCGCATAGGGACAATTTTCCAAGCACACAATTCTCCGAAATTCTCGCCGCAGCACAGCCGAGATAGGCAGATGTGCAACAGCTGCATTCATTCATTCATTCATTCAACTACAGTGTACTAGTACACTGTAATTCAACCGTACATGACGATACTGTCGACATCACGTGAGATCGCAGCACTAAGTACAAGTGGATAAGTATTGCAGTACTGGAAGCCCGCGCAAGAGAAATAGTATGAGAAAGATGTAAAACACGAGATCATAATAGAAACACATTGTAGAACTTGTATGTGTCTAAGAGGAAAATCAATATTTGTAAAGATGCACAGGCTGTCCCAGCTCACCAGTCTAAATTAAAAAAAAAAAGATACCAAACTATTTAAGAGGACGCCACAAAATGCATTTGGCTATCCTATGGAGCATAAATTAAAATTATATTTCCAAGTTTTGCGTGCCACAACCGTGGCCTGACCATGAGGCACGCCGTGGTCTCTCCGGACTTCGGAAAACGGGAGTGCCTATCGAACCCGCGACCTCGAGTTCGGCAGCTCCACGCCACAGCCGTCAAGCTACCGCGGCGGATCTATGGAAGAGTCACGGTATCTTTTGTAGTCTGCTTAATTACATAATTTGTCAATATTAGTTAATCAACTTCGCAAGTTTAGGGTAAAGCAGCTAACGACAAAGTTGTAGAGCGTTCACGGAAACATGTTATTTAGCAGCTTCTAACTTCCTGCTTGTTACGCGTTGATATTTTTTTTTCCTGAGTCCTCAAGAACGCAACCCGCGAGAAGAAAAAAGGCACGTCTCCCTCTTGCACGCCGCGATTGCAGTGCATGCTCTCAAACGTGCGCATACGACGAAGAGGGCATTTTGGCTAGCCTTTCGAGCCTGCTTATCATCACGAACCACCGACGCGAAGCAAGCACATATCACTGGCGCAACCCGAGCAGCCAACGCCACTTTTTAAGCGGCATCACATCCGGCGACATGTGCTGCTCGCTCATACGTGGCACGCTCAGTGAGATCGCGGCTCGCTAACGGGCACGTCAAGTGTTTGTTCCTTTGTTCTCCCCAGTTAATTGCGAACCAACATGCTCAGATAAATGTCTTGCATGTTTATTCGAAAGCTATACAACTTTGGCATCGGAAGCCTTGCCCTAAAGTTAATAGAGAGTTTTAGAATTAGGGGCCCAAGCGGCTTGGGGACCCGAGAAAATTGCGTGCCGCTAGTGCGCATGCGCAGAACTCAAGCCTGTCGGGTTCTGCGTTTGCGTTAACCCAAGACCCAAAAAATCGAAAACTTGCGTGGGCCCCCAAGCAGTCTTGGGCCGCCTTCATGGGTGACGAGATATCGCGAGATAGCCAGGAGAGCCGTACGAGCTGCAGCTATCCAAAGCCGTTCTCTCAGGCGCCAAACATGACTGCTCCGAGAACTTCGTACACCCTAAAAACAGTTGCACCCTTTGGGGTGTATGTTTGACACACAACGATAATCGTCATCTGTCTTGCCCACATTTCCTTTCTTTAACGATGCGAGCCCGCTACTTCCAAGTCAAACGGCATGCGCGTTATCAGCATGACTGAGCATTCTCGACAGGAAAGTAACGAGCGCAGCGTTTTCAAGAAAGGAAATGCGGGCAAGACAGATGACGATTATCGTTGTGTGGCAAATATACATCTCAAAGGGTGTAATCTTTTCTTACACTCTTAAAACGGTTGCACCCTTTGGGGTGTGTATTTGTCCCACAACGATAATCGTCATCTGCCTTGCTGGCGTTTCCTTTCTTGAAAACTCTGCTCTGGCTACTTTCCTGTCGAGAATGCTGCGTCACACTGATAACGCGCATGCCGTTCGTGACTGGGAAGTACCGGGCTCGCAGCGTTAAAGAAAGGAAACGCGGGCAAGACAGATGACGATTATTGTTGTGGGACAAGATACGCCCCAAAGTGTGTAAATTTTTCTAAGAGTGTAGAGTGTACACTTTTTAGCAAAAGTTACACCCTTTGAGGTGTATTTTTTGTCACACAACAATAATCATTTTTTTTGCTTGCGTTTCCCTTCTTGAAAACGCCGCGGCCGCTATTTTCCAGTCGGGAATGCTATGTCATGTTGATAACGCACATGCCGTTCGTTACTGGGAAGTACCGGGCTCGCCGGGTTAGAGAATTAGGAAATGCGGACAAGACAGCTGACGATTATTGTGTGGCAAAAGGGGTGTAATTTTGCATAACAGCGTACGTGCGTCCATACTACACTGCAGAAGATGGCATTTGCATTTTGCGAGAAGTACTCGCCCCGAATCCCTTTCAAGACGTCCAGCTGTGGCCGCAGGTTGCGAGAAATCTTGTAGAAGGAACAAACGAGACGTTTTCGCTGCGGTCAATACGCAACCACTGCGAGATGCTCGTGGCAGTTTTTGCACACGGATACTGCAAATCTGAAAACGTAAGTTCATATTTACTGCGCAACTTCTTCCGCTTGCAGTGGACGCAGGTTAGCTGTTTCCTTTGCTTACCCTTAAGCAATGCTTATTTGCCTTCGAAGTGCTGTCTCCGTAATATTGCGAGAGTAACGCGAACCCGCTTCCTTTGCCACGTGTAGCCAACCCGCGGCGAGGGAACTCGTACCTGCTGGCGCCCGCCTCTCAGCTTCTGTAATCGCGCCCTTGCAGGCGATAAACGAGCGAGCGTCAAGCGGTCACTCTTTGAAGGATCGGAAACCAGTAAGGTGTCAGCTTTTGCCCGCGCAACAAAGGGAAACCGCCCGTGAGACAAATTCGACACTAATCGCCGCGTACGCCGGATAGATGAGCGGCAGCCCACGCGCCGGCGTAAGAAAAATCTTCCTTGCATCCCTGCAGTGTGATGGGAAAAAAAAAGAGTTGAAAAATTTGCACGCATTTGAAACATCCAGCCGGTGCCGTAAATAGCGGCATCGACCATTTGAGACTTGTTCGAAGCGCCATATATTGCGTCAGTGACTCCCAAAGGGTTAATTACCATAGTAGTTATTAAAGTGTGGGCGGTTTAGGTGCCAAACCACGATCTGATTACGAGGCATGCCTTGCTGAGGGACTCCAGAAATTTGGACAACCTGGGGTTCTTTAACGTGCAGCTAAATCTAGGTGCACCGGTGTTCTCGCATTTCGCCCCCCTCGAAGTGTGGCCACCATGAACACAGTAGTGAAACAAGTATAAATAAAGTATTTGAGGTAAAGAAAACATAGGAAGCTGATTGTTATCTGTTATTGCCAGTCGGGAACCGAGGAACAGTATGCGGAAAATGAGCAGCTTCGCACAGAAATTTTAGCTATCGCAAAGGAATTTGGGTACATCATCAGAGGAGCCACCTTGAAAAAGGTAGTTGCTCGAATGCAGCCTGACGCACAACCAGCGACACAAACTGACCGCAGAGCTGCAAATTTCGAACGATTGCTTGCAGCCCATTCAAGGGACACAGCAGCCGCAGCTCATTATACCCAAGTGGAAAGCGCACAAAACGACAGTACTGCATGTTTTTCAATCAATTAATGAAGATGGAACGAGAAGTGTGATGCTGTAATATGCTTGTATCCAATCGCCTGTTCTAGCCTTTTGTTAAGCAGCAGCACATATCCTGCGAATTATGCATTTGCACATAATAAACGTTTGTTTAGCTAATGCATCCAGTACGACTTACCTAAACTGATTTATAGGTTATGGAGTTGTGACTACACGAATAATAAACCAATGCGAAATGTTAATCACACCTTCACTTTCCTTGCAGACATGGAAGATATTCAGCCTGGAGGTGTCACAAGTTCTAAACAGCATATATAGTGACAACTATGTAGATGTGACACCTTCGAGTAAACAAAGTGTAATAATATATACCAACTTGAGCAGCCCACAAGGAGACGCCACCTCTCCACTGCCCCAAGACACCCAGCCACAACCTCCAGTCTTGAGCCTCCCAAGTGGCACCAAGTCACCTAAACAACGGTCCGATCATCCCGACACTAGCAGTTTGACACGAGGAGGAATACGGTTCCGCCATCCAACGCCCAGCCCAGCAATCGTATGCGCGCCAGGAGCAGCATTCAGCAAAGGAAAAGAGGCAGGCGACTCGTATTTTCTCCTTCGAATGGAGCATTTTGCCCAGAATATTTGTGCTGCCTTATGCAAATCAGTATTTGCCTTTTTCCCTCATAATTTAATGCTTCACAGGTCACCTTTATGATGTCCAGAATAATTTGATGCTGCAGCAAACAGTCACTTGGTCATGTGTTCATAATTAGCCCACACACATTTTGAAAAGTAGTCCATGAGTGCACTTGTAACTCACAGTTGCGCTTTTCAGACTTCATGCTGGATGTTGGGCTCCACGATAATGTGTAGGTAAACTTTTAATGTCGAAGGGTGAACGTAAAAATAAACTTGATTACTTATGCTAACACACTTTAGGACGTCTTATACTTTTTACGAGCTGTTCGAAGGGTCATATGTAACAATTGTGTACTTTTCATTACAGCTGCTAATCCTCCTTCTGAAGCCAACCTTGCATTTTTTGAGCGAATACTGCAGTTTGAACAGTCGGCTCGAGAGAGGGATGCCACACTAGAAAAGCAGCGCCTGGACCTTGAAGAAAAACTCACTTGAGCAGCAGAAACTACAGCCGCATATTGTTGAATGGAAAGCCCAAGTGGAAGATTGTGCTTAAGAAAGGAGGCTTCAAAGGGAAGAACTTGCTGCAGTACACAGAGCGCGCGAAGTGGAGAGAAATATGTCTATAGCGCAACAAAACATGCTGCTTGGTGTTTTGAAGGAAGTGTTGGCTAAGAAATGGAATTATTATTCACAGATCAGATGTGTATATGCGAACATCGTGCATTTGGAAAGCTTTCTGCTCCAGCAACTTAATTGCATTTTGGTGACACAATTTCAAACTGTGTAGCCCACATGAGCAAAAGTTCATTTATTGCTTCAATAGGACAAACAACCAATATTCATATTCATTCACGACGACAACGAAGAAGACTAATGCGTTGCGTGCTCAGGAACATGTGGCCTGTGTGTGTGCGCACACCAGCTTCTCTCTTAGCTGTTACGTATCAGAAAGTATACTTCCAGAGAAGGAGAATGAAGGTGAAAGAACATTGCCACTTGGTTGCTATAAAGGCAAGTGTGGCAGTTTGTTAGTATCGTCAGTCACTATGTACATTTGAGACACATTCTGAAGAAATATTTTCTTATTTTTTTTTGTAGCCCAAGAAGTCAAACAGACTGATCGTCTTGCAGAATCCCCATTCCACTGACTGCCTTACAGTGCTCATGGCAGTATTGAATTCTTGCTACTGTTCACTGAGACATGCACCAGCATATGGCTGCATGAGCAGAGGGCGGAGGGGGTACACAGGATCACCATATACAATGAATGCATTGACCTGCATCAACTGGAGAAGCTTCTCATACAGCCGGAATTCACATTATGATCCACGGAATGATGTACCTTGCCATTTCAAAGTGAAGCTTAGATTTAGGAGTAGTGCATTTGTTAGTAATGTGTTCTTATTGAGGCACCACCTTAATATGACAGTCGGATTATTATTTATGAAGTCGCATATCAAAAACAATTCTGCCTAAAACGTGCTTTACAGAAACCACTCAACACATGTTTAATTATCTTTCTGGGCAATTACATCGTAGGTGTGTGAACAATGCGGCTAGGGATGAGAGAAATGAGGGGCCTTTGATTTACCCGCAACATGCCTGTGGCCTAAATATGGGCCATCAAGGTCGCAGACGATGCCGTTGGCACATGTAACGGCCTGATATTTGACAACGTGCTCCTGTTTGTGTCCAGAGAAGTACATTCACTGGTGGTACATTGGTTGGCAGATAGGTCAGGCAGATCTATCGATAAAACCCGAGCAATTAGTCATAGGCGCACCTCGATGATGTACAGCCTGCAATTCAGAATGTAGATTATTGTTGCAGTAGTATTGCAATTTCGCTCTACTAAAAAGATTTCAACAACTACGGCAACAGGCGCATCACACTTGCTTGTACTGGAAAATGCATAACAAGATAGTACACACACCATAGGTTCCTTTACTATCTCATGTGGCATATGTGTCCGAGGAAACGCGGCAAAATGCTGTCTGTACATTTCCGTTTTAACGGCAGTCTATTAAAAGACTTTATAGTGAGCTAAAAAAAAGCTAAGGTTACAAATATTATTTTTACAGATATCCTACGATGGCAACAGTCCCTAACCTAATTGCAACTTACGTGTTTTAACCTTAATGCAACAGCGTGTACGTACCTGGGAAAACAGAGTGATGTTGGCGAGGTTTAGCTAACAATGATTTGTCAAGGACAGGAGGTGACTGAAGGTTGTTTCAATGTGGCCGAAAACAGAGGCAACTATGCAGGACATCACGGAGGTATGTCGTCCAAAAACGTCTTCCAAATCGCTCTACCTATTAGGATATGCGAGTTGCCGGAGGGGAATCAGGGGATCGTTTTTACTGGATCTTTTTTCAATTATGGGGTTTTATGTGCCAAAACCACTTGCTGATTATAAGGTACACTGTATTGGAGGACTCTGGAAATTTCGACCACCTGGGGTTTTTTAACGTGCACCTAAATCTAAGTACAGAGTTTTTGCACTTCGCCCCTATCGAAATGCAGCAGCCATGCCCAGGATTCGATCCCTCGACCTTGTGAACAGCAGCCCAACACCATAGCCACTGAGCAACCACGGCAGGTACCGGATACTTGTACTGCCTGAATGTTCTCAATTGTATAAAGAATTAAGAGCGCAGATAACAGCTAATTAATATTTGCCTTCTCAAAACAGAACATTCTCCAAAAGACGTCATCTTCAATACTTCCGACGTCGAACCATGCTTTGCGAGACGTATACTGCCGCCGGCCAAGTCATCAGTAAATCGCTCCTGGCAACAGCAGAAAGAGATCTTTGATGTCAGCCCAACTCAAATCAGCCTACAGCAGATGGTCGCAGAGCAAACTTGCTGTACTTCGACTGATTTTTGCCATTTTACACAGGTGAACTCACAGTTTCACAGTGCGTCACAAGAAAACACGAACTAAGAACACTTGGCTTCGATTGGCTTTGCTTGACTTAGAACTGCACACCTAACTTGTATTACGGTTCGGTACTAACACAGTGATTACACTTCTTACATGTTATTATTCTCCTTTTTCGCTCAAAAATGCATTCTGTTCGTTTTCTTGTAAGAAAAGCTTTTCATCGTTTTTGCTTTCAAGCACTCTTATTTTCCACACTGCGGCATCCCGAGCGCTGAGCCCAACACTGTCTGCGTTCAACCCAATCCTAAAACTTTGCTGCTCCTCTAAACCCAAGAGCAACGGACACAATGCGGCTTGGGGGCCTAGAGTCTTGGGTCCCCAATTCTGAAATTGTCCAGTAACTCCCAAGTTGTTTAAATAACCTGGACTACTTAAGCAACTAAGCAGAACACAAAAGATGCCGTGACTTGCTCCTTACAACGGCCAACGACATGCATTTGGTACCATCCTCCTAGAGTGGTTCGGCGCATTTTTAAAGGTTTGCCTTTAGTCGCAATTGAAAAGCATTGGTTGTGAGGACTTACGGAGTTGCCATCTGTCGGAAGCGGCTCCCTTCCGTAGTATGAGGGATCACGCAGCGTGCGCCTCATAGTTTGTCAAAATAATAATTTTGGGTAAACTGAAAGCACAGAATTGTTTACAGACGCTATCACTTTACTGAATACGTACAATCAACACCCACCGCGCGCAGTCGCCATGATGGAGTGCCCCGAACCGCTTTCTTTTGTGAAAGGTAGGCAATCGCTGAGAGCAAACTATGTGAAATATATTCTTGCGGTGGGCTGTCTGTATAACCAAATGGTGCACAACAGAATGAAGCCTCAATGCAGCAATTGCACGGGTTCGCGGTGGCCGACTGCGCATCTGCATGCATGTCCGCGCACAATGTTTTGCTGTTGCTGCGAGCGCGTTGTCGCACCATGCCGTGAGCTTTAGGCCACCGAATATGAGCATTTGACAGTACACAAGCAACCACTGTTGCTTGGACGCTACAAATACAAATTAAAAAATAATTTCGTTATAGAGACTTCGACGACTACGGCGACTGTGATGTGCCGTCATGACGATTCAATCTTTTTTTCCTAAATTCTTGGAGGTTCCAATATTATTTTTCAAGTTGCGTTGCGCTGCATGTTTATCTATATTCTCAGCTTCGATTTCCCACTGCTTCTCTTTCGTAATCCAGTACATTAATTCATAACACAAGCATGACCATATGCCATGCCTTTTTTTAATATGCTTCTTACCGCTCCCTTTCCATTCCAGTGAACTTGCCAGTATCTAGCATCGACACGTTCGTAGACCAAACCATCACAGCATTAGGCAGGCAGCGAGTGCGGACGAGCGTCTCAGTGCGCATTTTCTTCTACTCACCGAACATAGCAGTCTCGATGCCGTAGCAGAAATGTTCCTCGCAATTTGTGTTTGCTGCATACCCAAGTTGTAGCCTATGGCTGTTTGCCGGTGCCAAGTTTCGCGGGCCAAGCGTCACGCAGCTTCTTGTCCTGCGGCTACATGTGAATAAGGCTGACACTGGGCTCCGTTGCGTACGTCCGGCACTGCGGCATAGACCAGTAGCCTACCATTCTGCACGCCTCCAAAGGTAGCTACTACCTATTATAGTGATTGCAAATGTTGTCAAGCAGACACCCAAGTTGGGAAAGCCTCACTATTTAATCAGAACTGCAGCGCTGGTGGGACTTTAAACTTTCGTTTTCAGCTCGCTTCGGCGCTTCCGAAGCAGCCGACGCAGCCGCTGTGTCGACATGATCCCTCAGGCCACGTCACGCCGACGGTGGCGCCAGCTTTTCCAGTGGTGGAGCTCGCCCCCAGTACACTGCTGCAACCTAGCAAACACAGCTGGAGCTCCAAACCAAACGCTGCACACCTTTCCACTCAACGGAGCCGCGTTCCCAGCCAGAGAGTCGAGGTCACAAGTGCACCTACGTATTCGCACTCCTAATGCGTCCCTCATCATGACTTCGATCATTATTTGAGGCTACAGCAGTTATTATAGCGAAAGCATTATATGTTCCATGAGGCAGAAAAGCCGGCGCTGACCGCAACGAGTGGTAACAAAAATTATTATCATCAGTGATGTCATCAGCGTCTTGTATGATGTCAGTAGTGACATAGAATTAAAGTTAAAGGGACACTAAAGTGAAAAATGATTTCTTCTGCATATGCAAATGACCTTTCTACAACACTAAAAACACCACTCTTACAACGATAAAACGTTTGGTAAGCCAGAAAAAGTGCAGGAACGAAATACGAGTGGCGACGCCTACTTAAGTTCCCGCACCTGGTGGCTGTGACGTCATGGATTTTGATGGCATCGTCTAGGGCCTACACTTTGTATTTACCGGTACAGATTGACTACATTGTGCTCTAAAGGAACCAAATATCCAACACAGCAAGTTTCGGGAATATTTACTCAGCAAACGTGGCCCAAATGTGAAAACATACTTTGGAATCCCTGACATCACGCTGGGGTTTCGGTGCGAAATTCAAATACTGATACTTGGACCTTCATTTTCTCCTCTAATCATCAAATTATTTTTTTTTCAAATGACTGCCTGCAGGGTTCTCAAACAATGCTTCATTAGTCTAAACTGATTTATTGTTTCGCTTTAGTGCCCCTTTAAAATAAGTGGGGGTGACTTAAGGTGAAGTGAATGAAGGCGAGTTAAAGTGGTTTAAGGTTAGCACAAATTAGAGCAAGCTGGATTAACGTTCGCACAAAAAGAAATTATGGAGTTTTACATGCGAAAACCACTTTCTGATTACGAGGCAGGCCGTAGTGGGGGGCACCGGATTAATTTTGACCACCTGGGTTCATTAACGCGCACCTAAATCTAAGTACAATGGTGTCCTTGCATTTCGCCCCCATCAAAATGCAGCCGCCGTGGCAGGCATTCGATCCCGTGACCTCGTGCTTAGCAGCCCAGGACCATAGCCACTAAAAAACACGGCGGGTAAGGTTCGTAAAATTACAGCAAATTGGATTAAGGTAAAGGGGTGAAGAACACGTGACACTGTATGACGTCACAAATCATGAACATAATCAACTAACTGGAGAAGTCATAATGCTTTCACATTCAAATCAGGTAAAGATACTTAAGTGACTGTCAATTTTTTGGTTGATCTGTTGCTTCACTAGACAGCTTAATGTTTCAGAAATAATAAAGCCTACAAACCAAATGTCTGTGAATCTGTTTTACTCCGTGTCGTAGCAAGAAGGACGCACTTCATTTAGTCTGCTTGTTCCCACGTCATGCAGTCCCGCATACAGGATACGAAACTATGCTGTATTCTACCGGGTTTCAATGCGCCGATCATGCCCTGTGATTCGCTTGCATCAGCCGCAATGCTCGTGCGGCACTGATTTAATGTACCACTAATCATGTGTACTCGTGCACAGTGTGCAAAATCATGCGCTTTGCGAAATGAGACAAATGCAACAGCTCACAACCGAGACCATCACCGGAAGTGTGCCGCGTAGCAAAACGAGAGGGAAAAAAAGAAAGAATGCGGGCCCATGACGAATTTGTCATGTGATCCTCCAACTCCAGTAGGGGAGAACGCAGGGAGGGAATTTCGCTTGCAGAGGCTAGACGGGGGGCAAGTGGGGAGAGTTTATATGTTGGCAGTGACGCTCAGCTCCTGAAATCATGGCTTTGCAACACTTCAAATATTTCTCTCTACTATTAAACCAATCTGAAAATATTTTTCGGTGGAACGCCCTCTAGAGAGCAACTAACTTCCCGCGTGCAACCAAAATTTGCTACGTGACTTGGTGGGGGACCCTTTAAACCTTGGTTAAAGTTGGCTGGGGCACCCTGTATTGTACCAATCTTAACGTCTGTCTAGAATACCTGATGAACTGCATACAGGTTTGATGGGAAACTTGCAACTCAAGTGAACATGGTCATTCCATCATGTAAGCGATAAACACATTAATTAATTCATTCATTAGCCGAGGCTCAGATCTAAAATAAAAGGTCGCATGGGGGCACCGTGGATCGTCATTACTACAGCACTGCCTGAGCAGTGCAACATGCTTATGGTGAATAAATAAAATGCCATTACAGGCTTCTAAAAACTTTGAAAACAGTGAGTCTGGACACAAAAAAGTTTTCTCCCTGGATTAAATGTGCATGGAAAGGTATCCGCTTCAGGAAACATTTGGATTAGTATGTCTTGCACACCGATTAATGCCCTGGTCTTGTCAACAAGATGTAGTTGACAGTCATTGGTTCCAGCACTATGTAAATTTAGTAGAAAGCTTTACAGGGTCAGTGTAGGCAGCATGATGCGATTTCTACAAAACATTTCTGAAATCTAAATGAGTGGTCATTCACCTGGTACTACTTTAGCAAGGTGAAGTTCTTCACTGTTGAATATCACTGCATTAGTCACTTCGACATTAAAGACTAATTTTAAGCAGTATTAGTAAATGACACTTCTGCAAGATGGGGCTTAAACTGCAATGAAGTTCTGCAACACTCGCCGTGCCCTCACCAATTGTGAAAGCTTAGGTCTGGTTATACTTATCGGCAAAAAATAACTACATTGGATTCTAATGAAACCATAAGCTCAGCCTAGTAAGTCTCAAGAACTAATGCACCAAAACGGGACAATTATAACGAAATACTTAAATTCCATGATTAAAGCCATGACATTTCACACTGATGTAGCAATGCTCAGGTTTTGGAGTGAAATTCAAGAATAATGAAGTTTTGCCTAATTTTCGCATCAGAAATCAAACTTTCCATGCCACTGAATGAAAATGAGTTAGGAAAGAATTTGGAGTGTTGCTCTTTAAATATTCTTTAATTGTACATGAGCTGATGGCACACCCATCTTAAAAATGAAATTGTAAGCCATTGCTTGGTTGATTTATTTGCAGACATAATGAACTCTTCATTTGATGAGCGCAGTGTTTAGCTTTGTTGGCAGGACATTAGTGCACTGCAGACCTAGTAGACTTCATTTGACGAATGTAACGGTGCAGCATTGTTAGTAAGACAGGCTACAGGACATTCAAGCACAGTAGAGGACATGCTAAAGTGAGTACATGCAAGCACTTGTGCATGTCCTCTATTGTACACAAATGCTCTTGAGCATGCCTCATCAATGCTTTGTGTCCCAGCATGGATAAGGAAGCAGGAGAGAAAAATAATTTTTGCCTTGGTTTCCTGAGGCCAACGTGTTCTTATTAGTCGAACTTAAAATATTGGGCTCCTAATGCACTTTAAAAAGAGAGTGTGGATTACAGGTTTCTTGTATCATTTGGTGACAAGTTTGTCTGCAACAAGCAACGTGGTGTAAACCTCAGCTCTAAAGGTTATGTACTACGGTAACTTAAACACACTTTTCCCACTCGTGTGATGACTACACTTCTCACATATTCCTGTGTTCGAGACCAATGCATACAAATTCCAGTGTTGTAGAGCAAATGACTCAAAATAATCAATGTAAAGCATTTACCTTTGAAAAGATCGAGAGCAGGCTATCAATTGGCTTACTGCAACATTGGGCATTACAAAATATAGCATCACAAGACAGTTGGTAGCTTGCGCTCGATGTTTGTGTGCGGTCTTCTTGTGCGGTGTCCCATTTCCCATCTTTTCGCGTTTAGTAATCAGTTATTAGAATGAATCAACACTCAAGATATTCTAATTAACCATATTTTTCTACATCGGGCTCCTTCCTTCAAATTCCCTCCTTTTATTCTCCAGATCACAAAATTAATGCACTTGTGAGCCAGTGTCGTATGCACTTGTGAGCCAGTTTCGTATCCACTTGCATGGCAAGATTTTAGCTGTCTGCCTCAGGAAAAGCCTATCTCTGCAAGATGCTTGGATGCTGTTCGGCAGCCTCAAGCCCGGTACTGGACACGTGAGGCAGGTTACAAAATGTTTGTTCAGCATCAGTTAAGACCACCTCAGCGAGTGACGCGGAAGAGGCCGCCATTGCACTCGCAGCGGGGCTACCTGATTGCGACATCATTAGTGATTCTAAGACTGCTATCCGGAACTTCAGTAACGGCTACATTAACAACCTCGCGCACTCTTTACTTGTCGCTTACCCAGCAACGAAATGGCTCATACTGCTGCTCGAGGATTCACGGACCTAGCAGCCACAAATATGGGCCTAACTCTAGAACCCAATGACCCCCAACAACAAGCCAATAGACACACTCGTCACATTCCATGAAATTTGCACAGATTACAGACGACAACGCCTAATGTATCCACCTCTTTCCGTGCCTAGAACGCGCCAGAGAGAAAAACTGTGGCACCAACTACAAACTCACACTTATCTTACTCCGCGCACTTTGCACGATTCTTTCACGCCACATACCTGACACCCAAGTGTCGCTTTTGCCTTGTCCCGATAGCAGATCTCTTATATCATGTGGCAATGTCCCGTCAAAACTCCCCCCGCATGCTCAAATCATTAATTAGTAGCGAGGAGCTGTGGGAGACTGCCCTGCGCAGCTCCAGTCCCACCCTACAGGACCGAGTCCTGAGGTGGGCTGAGGAGGTAGCGGAGGCCTACCACGACTGGTAGACAGATGTCTAGCCACATAATGTGGTGATGGACGCCTGCTGGGACTGGAGTACTTAGACCTCCCTCTCTCCCCCCCCGACCCCTCCCCTCTCTTATAAGGGGAATAAAGTTCATTCATCTATTCGAAGTATGGAAGTAAGAACTGCGGATACAAGTGCAGTTTTTTCAAGACTGGACACGCATCATATTCTATGGTAATTTTCTCGATTGGTTGCCTGAAATCAAGTGGCAGACAGCAAGAAGGTTAATGGGGTAGTTAATGGAACAATGGCGGGGGGTCTACCTGAGATGAGCCCTGGCCCCAGGCCACATTTCAAATGTGCTACAAAGAGGTCCGAAGTTCCCTCAAGCGCACTTCATGTCCGCCTGTGAGCTGCTGGCTGTGCACCTCCAAATAGCAGGAAGAGGCGAACAGGAAGACTGAGAAAAGTGCCAGCTGGAAGGAGTGAAGAGCCTTCAAAGGAGCACAAGTAGGTACAAACCCTCACTAGTGAATAACAAGTTGGGATCTATCATCACTTACTTCAAGGAAGGACTAAGGTTGATGATAGCGGGTAAAGAAGGTGGATTTGTGATCATGCCCTCAACACTCTACCTAGAAAAAGCATGCGAAGCCATCAGGAAGAATTTCGTCAAGGTGAAACCTTATGAAGCACGTGTAAAGACCAAAGCAGTGGTGTTGTGTAAAGACTTGAATTTGACAAGGCTCGCTAATGGCATCCGCAGTAATAAGTATAGAAACCTTACAAGTGTTTTTTAGCGCGAAGACGCATAAAGCTGAGATCCCTTTCCATACCACTCTTAGCGAAAAAGGCTGGTGGCAGCACCAGGCTAGCCTATTTCTGCTAAAACACCTGAAACAGTTGGACATAAATGACCCTTCTGTAAAAAAAATTTCTTGGAGGCCTCGCATTTTTTTTTTTACCTTACACCTGGGTTGGCATTCTCGATTTACGTACAGGACCTGTTTTATTGTTTCCCATAGTGAGCTTTTCAGATGCGTTAGAACTTGCACAGAAGAGAATTCTGAAATTTATTTTCAGAACTCTACCAGCCTGAGTGTAGACAATTTTATGAGATTACTGGAATTTTATCTGAAGCACACCCTCATAAGTGTTGACTAAGGCCTGTTCCTGCAGAGACAAGGTATATGCATCGGCTCTTCTGTAGCCCTGTGCTGTGTAACATTTTTTTGGCTTATATTGACTGTGACCCTGCTAATAGTATTAGTGATGGCGTTATGAAAGTTTTTTGATACACGGACAATTTCCTTGTGGTTATGAAAAAACTAACACAGCTTATTGTACTAGGGTTGACAATGTCTTAAAGTTTAATGACTCTGGTAACGGCCTAACTTTCACCCATAAAATGCCATCGCAATAAAATTTACAGTTCTTAGATTTAAAGCTCATCTTCAGGGAACGCCACACCTATAGGGTGAACTGTGTGCGAGCTAAGAAAGCTTTACTTCCATACTCATCCGCCCATAATGAGACAGTCAAGAGAGCAATTGCTTCCTTGTGTTTTGAGTCGACCCTTAAGAAATCATATCCTCATGAGATGCAGGCAAGCTTCCTAGATCAGATTGAAAGATTAAAGTCAGCTGGGTTCCCTCAGTCAGCGCTTGCAGCGGTAGTTGAGACCAACCTGCAGAACTTTTTAAAGGGTGCCCACAAAAGCAGCAGCAGAAGGAACCAGGCGTATTGCATGGAAAGAAGAAATCACAAGTGGTTCCTTACTTACACAAGGTTACGCATAACCTGAAGAAGGTTGCGGACCATGACGGCATAAGCATGGTGTTTTCGGCAACGCAAGAACTTGAACGGTTTTGTTTGTGCATTTGACACAATGAACGCAGCAACAGCTGTGGAAAAAAGCATGAAAAACCACATGTCTGCTGCACTGTGGTAGTGGTACATGAGGTCTTGCTAACTTGCGGGAAATCCTGCATAGGGAAGACAGAATGCTGCAGAAGCGACCGCGCACAGGAACATCAGCTATCAAAAATAGTGAAATGGCCAATTTGCCCACTCACTGTGCTGCCTGCACCTGTGGAGGCAATCTCATCTTGCCAAGATACTAGGAAGGAGCAAGAATGCATGTGCCTGAGAGATTTTGGAAGCATTTTTTATCAAAAGAAGGGGTAGTGCCTGTGTAAAGTGACACGTCTGTATCACTGTTCAGTGCAAAAATGCCTTTTTTGACTAATCCAATGCATGAGAAGGTTCTGTGGGGATGGGGGCAAAGGGTACTTGATTATGTTTCGAATTGTATGCACCTGCGCATTTCAGCTGACTTGTGATGCTATATTTTATAACGCCCAACGTTGCAATAACCCAGTTGGTAGTCTGTACTTGATCTTTTTGTGTGTGTCTTGTATGGAGTCCTGTTTCCCAATTTTGCACATTTAGCAGTCAGCCATTAACACCTCAAACTTTAGCTCTTCTAAAACATCTTACAGGACAGTATGAATGTAAACTCAATTAAACTAAAAGATACATTTCTCCAGACCTTACCATAATTTAAAAGTTCAAGAATACATATGGCCAAATAAATTATGCCAAATGCACAATTTTTCCTAATAAATAACAGTGGAACTGCCTTCCACAAAGAATTACATGCTGCTTTTCTTTTCCTGTCCGTTTGATAGAACATTCGTCTTTTAGACTACTTTTAGTTGTTGTGTAGAAGCCAATTGTTGTCAGTATTCTCCATACTTTTCTCTCATTGTACTGTCTCAGGCATGTCAAGGGTCTTGCAACTGCATCATGTCATATACTCTCTGCATACTTTTGCTAATGTATTATGCAAGATTGGTCACCCCTACAACAATGTTTCTAGTGGATGCTGTAGGTAGCTGTGAAAATTAATGTATACACAAATGCATCTGCTGCTCTGTTCAGTAGTGAATGTCATTTTTGTAATCATTTTCCTGACACTGCTCTCCTGATCATTTGTCATTGTGGCTGCACTCTCTATGCTGCTTATTGTGGACAGTTCCTATAAGCCTTTTATGCAATAATGGTGTCAGTTGACAGTAGCACTACGTCGTGCCTCCATATTTTGGTCTCGTAATGACACTAAACTGGTACACACATAGCTTCAGTTTACTTTCCTGTTATTAAATATCAGGTCAGTGCTGCACTGATTTATTATTTTGTTTGTACCCAATAACTTTTCCCTAGGGAAACAGCTATTGCACAAATGGGCATACACAATATATATATATATATAGAGAGAGAGAAAAAAAACTGAATACAAATTGTGTTCATTGTCATTGGTCATTGTCAAAGAAGCATACCAAATATGAAAAAAAAGTTACATGGAATGTTTCGAGACTCGTTAACAAGTGCAGTTAAACATTAATTTAAAGATTGTGAGCGAATGTACCTGCCAAAGAGTTTCAGTGGTCTACTGTGCAAGGGAAATAGCCATACTTCTGGTGCCCACACATGGGTAGTAGTTTACCTTTTAGTGACATATTTGAGGAAAAATTTTAAAACACAATTTTACTAATATCATGGCATTCTCAGGTAGCATTGATTAAACATACCTGGCCTGACTGCCTTTATCAGTTTTAGTGTAAGGTTTATGTACAGCGTACTGCAGGTTAACCGTCAAAAGAAAAAGAAAGAATGTTACCTGAAATGGTCAGAGTCTTGGTCTCCCTTAATGTTGACACTGACAAGTACAAGACTTTATTCACAGTTATAAGAGTAAACCAGGTGAAGCATGGCACCTGGAAAGATTCTGGTTTCCAGATTCCCCTCAAGCAGATTTTTGCCATAGATCTTGACATGTGTTAAGGGCAGCTTTACTGAACAGCCTTTCGAGGACTTAGGTGCAGGGCTTAGGGCTTCTGAGGGCTTAGGTGTAGCACACCTGACAGAGGACAGCAGAGAAACACAGATGACACTACTATGTAAGCTGTCTGATCGGACTCCAGTTTTCAAAAGTTAGCATGAGACACATACTTGTGACCCATACTCTGAGACCACTTATATTTCAAGAAAGAGTCTAAACAAGACAGAGTAAGATGTGAGACTTGAAGTGATCAAAGGGGGTCAAGCAAGGAATGTCACCAGAGCCATTTCAAAAAGGGCACAAAAGTAAGTCCCAGTGTCAAAACGTTAGCTCCAGAAACATCCCTTGCTTGACCACTTGGTCACGAAAATCGAAGCATTGTCATGTAATTTCTAATCTTACATTTAGTGTGATCAGAAGAATAGCTTGTACAATTTTTTCAACACAGTGCTACTTCGGTATGTGAATGCTTCTGTTTACGAAGTGCAGTGTTCGCAAAATTTTACCTCGTTTCACAAACTTAATATCAGCTTCACTCAAGATAGCGTGTGATGCAACTTACTAAGCATTAAATGAAAACAACTTTATTAATAACAATTTTACCTGATAATTGATTTTTAGCTTAAAGTATGTTTTGTATTTGATGTGCCATTTCGAGAAGAAATGTTCAATGAACAGTGCTAAGAAGCTTGAAAGAATGTTATGAGTGGGACTGTGTAGGCCATTTTACACATGCAAAACAGGAGGCCCTTGTTGAGAACCTTTCTGTGCTAGCAGCAATGCCATCAAATCTGTTCTGGAAAAAAAGGAATGTGTGCCAGAATATCTTTGAGAAGCACCCCCTACCCCACCCCCCAATGTAACTGCAATTAGAATATTGAACCTGAGGAACGACGTGATAGTATCTCACTTTCAGAGGGTCATTCACGAAGAAGACATTTTTATTCAGTCACTGCCCTGCCAAGCAATAAAAGCATGCCCATCCCACCAGAGGTGTGAGTGTCCTCTCTCTTCATACAATCACATTACTGCACTGCACTGTACAGTAACAAACAGAGCACTTGTTTTCATTGTTAGGAAAAGCATTAAGGGACAAATACGGCAGAACACTGGAAGAGTGCTATGAACTGATAAGGTTTTATTTGAAATATACTGTCATATTTTTTTTTTGTATATATATATATATATATATATATATATATATATATATATATATATATATATTATTTTTTCAAATCCCTAGTGTCTGTTATGGTTTATGACAAATTTAGCTCGCAACGATAGTCACGGAATGAATTAAGTACGTGAACCGAGGTACAACTGTATAGGCATCAGTTTGTTTAACTTCTGCAATGCAATAGTCACATTTCCCCAAATTATCTGCGGTGTACCTAAGAGATAAACATCAAGTCCTTTGTCCTCAGACACATTTGTTGGTTATCTTGTTAATGCTATTACATTTTTGCTGCTCCGATACACTTCATCCTTGTGCTTGTGTTAAAATGTCGATGCTTTGGCTCTTGGGACTCTGAGGTTTGGGCCCCACAGTGAGTCAAGTACTGCATTGGTCAAGCATTATGCGGTTTTGGTAGACCTAATTTCTTGCCCTGTACTTATTATTTTTATTGCTATTATTACTGGTCCGCTTAGCAAATGTTGCACTGCGATGTTTTGTGTACTTGGTTGATTACTGTTTTGTGAAAGCTGCCATCACTTGCCTACCGAACTAGGTAACTATTCTAATGAGGGCTGCGGGACAACTTTCTCCGTCGAAAATTCGATCGCACTACCGCCAGCTGTTTGTCGGCACGGTGACGCCCCACAAAGCTTTCGCGGCGCGTATAACAGGGGAGAGACCCACCTCGTAGCGCTGCTGCGTCCAAAGCAGCAGTCCGAAAGGCACGGTCGCGCCCGTCATCGCATGCGTGGACGGCATACCGAACTCGGCCGCGTACGCCCGGTCTAGCTGGACCACCGGCGGGGACGCCGGCCGCGGCCAGCGCAACAGGTCCTTGGCCAGCCCGCCGCAGTACATCACCAGCGCCCACGCGAGCAGCACGCGCCGGCACACGACGGCGTCCCAGTTCCACAGGATGAAGGGGAAGAACGTGGCGTAGAACGCCTCGTAGCCCAGCAGCGAGCCGAAGCGGAACAGGTGGTACCACACGGGGCGCTCGACGCGGCACCGCCCGGGCCGCTCGGCCTTCGCCGCCGCGTAGCCGTTGCGCGTGCCGCCGTTCTGCTGACCGTTTTTGGCCAGCCGGTAAACACCGAAGTAGTTCTGAACACGCTCGACCAGGAACGGGCTGTTGAGGACCTTGACGAGCGAGCGGCCCCGCCTCACGAGTTGTTCCCACATGACCGCAACACTCCGTCGCGGTGCCGGGACGACGATCAGCTGCTCCGAGAACAATCGCACGCGCGTCCCGACGACGATCACGAGCTGGCAGTGGGCGCTGACACGGCCTGCTACGCTACTACGACCGCACAGCAGCACGCAGCTCGAGGCAGCGGCGGCACACTTCGAGCACCCTAACTAGAAGCAGCACTGCAGTTGCGGAGCTTGCTTCGTCAACTGCCGTCCGCCAGCCTTGATCTTTCCGAGAATCGAGTGGCGCTGCGAGCAGTCGGCGTGCTGCGGCCAGCAGAAGGCGGGAACCACTGTAATTTTGAACCGCGCTGTGTCGACCACTCGCGCTTGAGCCAGGTCTGTGTTTTGCGAATTGCCCAGAGCTACTGCGAGACATTGCCACCAGTATTGGAATGCATTATGTAACCGCGCAAACGACAACGGACGAAGGAGGAAACACACAGGACAAGCGCAGAAAATTGCTACCAAACCAGTTCCTACTTTGTGTGCCCGCCATTGTCAAGCTGCAATAATTCCAGTGAAAACATGCCAAGCTACGTACGAACAGCTCAACCACGTTGCCATTGCCCACATAGTTGTAGCGCATAACCAAAGAAACACTTAATCATTCTGCACGTAGAAACTCACTATTCAGAACTCGAATATTTGTTAGAAAGAAAGGCCGATGCAAGTGAAGCGTGGTAGTAGATATGTTACCAATTGCCATTTATTATTATTATTATTATTATTATTATTATTATTATTATTATTATTATTATTATTATTATTATTATTATTATTATTATTATTATTATTATTATTATGCAGATGGTACGTTGCTTGTTTCTAAGCACATGCACTACGAAGCAGCTGCTGTCGCTTTACTTCAAAGCGACAAGAAATTTGGTGAACTGGTTTCAAAAAAACCATATCAATAAAGTTTATTCACTCACTCACTCAAAAAAACCATATAACAGACAGTGCTCGGAAAACTCGATTGGTATGTTTCAGAAATCCGTTAAAGGCTCTTGTAACAAGTCAACATGTCTTCCTTCACGGTTCTGATTGTTTGTGTTTGCATCCCAGTACAATATGCGGATAGTGTCAAGTACCTTGGAGTATACTTTGTTACTGACCTATCATGGAATATTCAAATGGCTCGAATTTGTGCGCGATTACGTAAGGTACGTTGCATGTGTCCTTTACCGTATAAGTAGTTATGCACCTACCAATATTTAAAAAAGTGATAGTGCATGCTTTAGGCTACCTGCATATAAGGTACGGCATTTGCTGTTTTATTTTACTTGCAGCGGATTTTGGAAACATAAAATTGACAGCCTATTAAAAAGCATACTAAAAAGTGTTGCGTACAAGCAAACCACGGATAAGTTATTTCGAGATTTAGAAATGCCCGATTTCGAGTCTGTTTCGTTCGACAATTGTGATGCGTTATTTCTGGAGCAATGCTTTCCGAGAACCTGCATATAAAAGTGTTGCTTTGCGTAGACATCCCAGATATGCAGTTCCTCGGACAAGAACTCGTTATGAAAAAGGACACAGGAGGTACTACTATATCCCCCATCTGTTTAATAACCTTCCCAGTGCTGTACTGGATCAGACAAATTTGTCGGGATTAAAAAAGGCCCTCAAGGCAATAATAGAAATTTTTCGCATGTATAAAGTCTATTTGTTGTAGTGTGACCTTTGCCAAAATGAATGTAAGACTGTTTCCGCTGTTGTCACGATTTTAATCCTTTTTTTTTTTGTTCTCGGTAGGTTGTAACTTTGTTTGCATATTGTGCCATGTTCACTCAGTTTTAATGGTTCTTGTGTACTACGTGTTTTGTTTTGCACAATAAGTCTTGTTTGCTGGGCATGTTTACCTGAGGAACCTGTGATATGTTTTTCTTTTTTATTATTTGTTCTTTAACTTGACATTTAGCTTGTTTTTATTAAAGTTACGTAGTGCATTGCCCTGACTGCCAGGTTTCTGCCATACAATCCCACAGAAGGCTTCGGCAGACCTAGCAAATTTATATGTACAAATTGATTATTTCTAATGAAGATTATTATTATTATTATTATTATTATTATTATTATTATTGCTGTTGTTGTTGTTGTTGTAGTTGTTGTTGTAAGGAGGTGTATTGGACGAGTCCAACAAACAGGCGGTAGCTCTGAACAGTAGGTCGGGAGAACAAGATGGTGGTGTTCGAGCGCCGATCTCGTGCCCTCCGCTCTTGATGATGATCGGGATGTCATTATCTTCCTTTCTTCATTACAATTGCCCCCGTCGAGAAAGGTGGAGCCATCCTGGCGATCTAACAGATGGGGACAAGAGGGTCGAAGTACGGCTTGAGGCGGTCTACGTGAACAACATCACGTCCACGTCGACGACGGTCGCCGTGCAGCGTAACAGGTTCAATGACGTAGTTTACGGGCGAAGTACGCTCGACGACGTGGTAGGGACCATGATAATTTGGGAGTAGTTTGGACGACAAGCCAGGGGCGCAGGGTGGTACAAGCAGCCACACAAGTGCTCCAGGAGCGAATGTTTCGGCAGGAGAGTGGTCATCATCGCGAGCGTTTTTCTGGCGTTGTTGGTCGGCTGTAGTAAAGCGCTTGGCTAGTTGTCGGCAATCTTCAGTGTAACGGGCGGTTCCGACACGGGCGTGCACTCTGAGGCATCTGGTGCGTATGGCAGCAACGTGTCGATAGCGTGCGTCGGTTGGCGACCGTACAGAAGGAAGAAGGGGGAATACCCGGTTGTGACTTGCGTAGCGGTGTTCTACGCGTATGTCGCAAATGGAAGAACCAGGTCCCAGTTTGACTGATCAGATGCAACATGTGTCGCAAGCATGTCGCCCAGTGTCCGATTAAACCGCTCAGTGAGACCGTTAGTCTGAGGGTGGTAGGCAGTACACGTCCGATGTACAATGTCGCACTGGTGGAGAAGGGCTTGAATTACATCAGAGAGAAATACGCGGCCACGGTCACTGAGGAGTTCGGGAGGAGGACCGTGTCGGAGCACAAAACGCTGGAGGATGAAAAAGGCGACATCCTGTGCTGTCGCCGTGAGAAGAGCAGCGGTTTCGGCGTATCGTGTGAGGTGGTCGACAGCAGTGACAGCCCATCGGTTTCCCGCCGTGGTCAAAGGTAAAGGTCCATAAAGGTCAATTCAAACGCGGTCGAATGGGCGGTCTGGGCACGCAAGGGGCTGTAATGAACCTGCGGCAGGATGCGGTGGTTTTTTTCGTCGCTGACACTCGTGGCAGCCGCGAATGAACTTGCGGACAAAGCGAAACATTCCGCGCCAGTAGTACCTTTTGCGTAAGCGTTCATAGGTCTTCAAGATACCGCCGTGAGCACACTGCGGGTCGCAGTGAAAGGACGCGCAGATTGTAGAGCGCAGCGTTCTGGGGATAACTAGGAGCCACTTCCTACCATCTGGCGACTAGTTGCGCCGGTACAAGAGGCCATCACGGATGCTGAAGTGCGAAGCTTGGCGTCGCAGTGTTCGAGTGGTCGAAAGGGTGGGTGCCTCGGATAAAACGTCAAGAAGCGAAGCGATCCAGGGATCGTGGCGCTGTGCAGAGGAGATGGTGGTGACGTCAAGAGCTGACAATGGGTGGTCTATAATGGATATGGATGCAGTTTCGGTGGATTGTGGTGACCGCGACAGTGCATCAGCATCGGCATGCTTGCGTCCGGAACGATATATAAAGCGGATGTCAAACTCTTGAAGTCGAAGAGCCCAGCGGGCAAGGCGACCTGACGGATCCTTCAACGAAGACAATCAACATAATGCATGATGGTCCGCAACTACATCAAACGTGCGGCCATATAAGTAAGGGCGGAACTTGGCAAGCGCCCAGACTATTGCCAAGCATTCTTTCTCGGTGACGCTATAGTTTGACTCAGCCTTGGCGAGCGTTCTGCTGGCGTATGCAACGACATACTCTGCGAACCCAGGCCTTCGTTGTGCGAGAGCAGCACCGAGGCCGACACCACTGGCGTCTGTGTGCACCTCAGTTGCGGCCGTGGGATTGTAGTGGCGCAGTATAGGTGGTGACGTCAGGAGACGGCGAAGGGTGGAGAAGGCTTGGTCACACTCAGAAGACCATGACGAAGGATTGGAGGCGCTGCTTAAAAGTTGGGTCAAAGGCGCAGTTATAGAGGCGAAATTGCGCACAAACCGACGAAAGCAGGAGCATAACCCTATGAAGCTTCGTAACTGCTTTAGAGTCGTCGGTTTGGGGAAGTCGGTCACGGCACGTAGTTTATCCGGGTCTGGAAGCACGCCGTCCTTTGACACAACGTGACCGAGAATTGTAAGTTTTCGCGCAGCACAGCGGCACTTCTTGAGATTCAGTTGCAGCTGAGCGGTCTTCAGACACGCCAGGACATGGTTGAGGCGTTCCAGATGGGTTGCGCAATCTGGCGCAAAGACAACAATGTCGTCGAGGTAGCAGAGACACATGTGCCACTTCAAAGCCCGCAGAACCGAGTCCATCATGCACTCGAAGGTGGCAGGCGCATTGCAGAGGCCGAAGGGCATGACATTGAATTCATATAGACCGTCAGGCATGACGAAGGCTGTCTTTGAATGGTCGGCCTCTGCTAAAGGCAGCTGCCAATACCCGGAACGCAAATCTAACGATGAAAAAAACTCGGCACCTTGTAGGCAATCAAGGGCATCGTCAATTCTGGGTAACGGGTGCACGTCTTTTCGAGTGACCTTGTTTAGGCGCCGGTAATCCACGCAGAAGCGAATTGACCCATCCTTTTTTTTAACGAGAACCACAGGTGATGCCCACGGACTTTGTGAAGGGCGAATAACGTCGCGTTTAAGCATATCGTCAACCTGGTCGGTAATAACTTGACGTTCCGCGGTGGAGACACAGGTCGTTGTCGCACTGGCGAGTTGGAGCCGGTGTCGATGTAGTGAACAATGGTAGAAGTTCGGCCAAGGGCACGTTGGGCAACATCGAAAGAGTCGCGGAACTGGTAGAGCAGCTGGAGAAGAGCAGAGCGTTCAAATGGTGACAGTCCGTCTGCGATCGACGAATTGAATAGGTTGCCAGCTGGTACATCAGAAGGATTAAGAGCACTGACGACGTCGAGGTCGCGTCGAACTGAATCTTGCTGCACGGAAAAAATTTGGCCGATATCAATTGGTTGCACGCATCCAAGGGATTCACCTTTAAGCAGTTTGATGGGATATGGAAGAGGATTTGTGAGGCAGAGCGCGCTTGTTCCATTCGAAATAGAGAGCGTCGAATAAGACAGAAGTGGCTTCCGACTTAGAAGGAGGCGCGAAGGCTCAAAGAATGCAGCTTCATCACATATGCTGTTGCAGAACGCGGGGACCAAAACAGCTGCTGTCGGCGGAATTTCTGTATCTTCTGTTACGGCAAGTTTGTGTGCGGCTTGATGAGCGGGGTTGTAGAACTGGTCACACAAAGGGAAAAGCTCAAGTTCAGATATGGCACAATCAATAACGGCGTGATTATACGATAAAAAGTCCCAGCCAAGTATGATGTCGTGCGAGCAGCACGAAAGGACGATAAACTCAACAATGTAATGCTCTTTAGCCATAATAAGTCGAGCAGTGCAGGCAGCTATAGGCCTAACAGGGTCTCCATTCGCTGTACGTAAGGGCATCATGTCAAGAGGCGTGGTCACCTTCCGAAGCTTGCGGCAAAGTGTGGCGTCTATAACAGAAACGGCAGCACCGGTATCGACAAGAGCATATGCACAGGTGCCTTCTACAAAAACTTCGACAATATTCGACGGCAAAGTTCGAGGACTTGAGCATTTCGACAGCGCAGTTCTTACCTCACGAACTGCGGGGGCTAGTTTCCCTCATTTGCAGGGGCTGGTCGACGACCAATGGGCGACAAGGATCGGCGACGTGGTGAAGGCGAGCGACGAGACGTGGGTTGCGGATAGTCCCGTGAAGACGTGCTTGTTTGGGGACCCGGATCTTCATAACGAGAGCGGGGACGCTCCATGTCGTTCTGCGGACGGGCGTCTGAGTATCCTGGCGCGCGACGGCGGCAGAATCGGGCGATATGACCAGGGCCATCGCATGCGAAACAGATCGGCGGGTTGTCGCGCGTTCGCCAGGGATTGGCATTGTTGGGAGCAGCCCATGTCACGGACGGCTGAATCGGGGCTGCTGCATACGACACACCATGGGACGGTGAGGGCTGTTGAAGCGGCTGCCGCTTTACTACCTCTGCGTAACTAAGAGGCACGGCGACAGGTGGCTGCTGAATGGGCACCGGCATGGCCTCAGAAATTTGTTCTTGGATGACGTGTCGAAGCACGGGAGCCAACGGAATTGGTCGCTGCAGTTGCTGCTGCTGTGGGAGCTCCTGACGCTGACCAAACGGCAGGAGAGACAACAGACGGGCCACCTCCTCAAGCACAAATTCTTTCATTTGTGCGAGAAGGTATGACTGGTCAGGCACGATGTTCAGTGCAGCGAGTGGTTGACTGTACGTGTGAGAGGAACGTCGGGTGAGAGCCCGCTGCCTTCTCAATTCGTCATAGCTGTGGTACAGAGTTACCACTTCAGACACTGTGCCAGGAGACTTCGCAAGAAGCATTTGAAAGACATCGTCGTCGACGCCCTTCATAATATGCTGAATTTTGGCACTTTCGCTCATTGAAGCACCGGCGTGCCTGCAGAGATCGATTATGTCCTCAATATAGGCGGTAAAAGTTTCGTTAGGTTCCTGTGCCCGTGTGCGCAGCCGTTGCTCGGCGCGTAACTTCCGCACGGCAGGCCGACCGAAAACGGCAGATATTGCCTCCTTAAAAGCGGGCCAGTTCTCAAATTCCGATTCGTGGTTCGTATACCACAGCTTCGCGACGCCAGCCAGGTAAAAGTTCGCGGTACTCAGCTTAGCAGCGTCATCCCACCTGTTAGGTCCACTAACTTTTTCGCAGGCCGACAGCCAGTCCTCGACGTCCTGGTCTTCCGTACCCGAAAATACCGGGGAGTCTCGCTGGCGTACCTGGCCGGGCAAACGGCGGTTGGGCAGCGTCAGCTTGCATGGTCGAGTGCAACGTACGGGATCGGAGTTCCAGGGTGCCGGCGATGTGCGTACCCGGCACGATCCACCAAATGTAAGGAGGTGTATTGGACGAGTCCAACAAACAGGCGGTAGCTCTGAACAGTAGGTCGGGAGAACAAGATGGTGGTGTTCGAGCGCCGATCTCGTGCCCTCCGCTCTTGATGATGATCGGGATGTCATTATCTTCCTTTCTTCATTACATTATTATTATTATTATTATTATTATCATTATTATTATTATTATTATTATTATTATTATTATTATGATTACTATTATAAACTGCTACAGTGTGGGAAGTGCATATGGTGACGTGTTGTTACCATGTTTCAATACTGTAATTGTCACAGGCGCATTTGCCTGGAGGGACAGGGGAGGAGGGAAGGGGCTTTGATGCTTTGCTACGCATCCCCTGCTTGGGCAGCGAGGATTGTCTGTTGCGCCTCCTCGGAACGCGCTGTGGCGGACGACGGGCGCGATCCGTTGCGGTGAAAGCTTGGTGCCGGGCTGTTCCCGCCAAACAGATGCCTTCGCTACTTGCATCATGCCCAGTTCTTTTCTTATTTCTTCTTCTGGGGGGGGGGGGAGGGGGGCTAGCAGCTATATCAGTATTTGAAAACACAATCAGCTTGCTCAGGTGTGAATAAAATATAATCAGCTGAGCCCAACGATTGGTGGGCCTTACGGCATGGAATCATTGTATTATCAAATGTTGGAACTATAGAATCTCTGTCCAGAGATAGCCTACATAGCATTGCAGCCTCAGTATCTTATAACCATTAAAAATCTAACCAAACCTCTTACAGGTCTAACTGTCAAAATCACGACTTCTTGTGAAAATGACCAGATGCTGAAAATATTTGCGCGGATACACGAAGACAGCCGAGAAAAAGAAAGGACGAGCGCTAACTCACAAATGCAAACACGAATTTATAGGAAAACTGAAACAGAACAAAACGAGGCGATCACTTTCACCATCACGTGCTGCCCCGTACACCTGTTGGCCAAGAACCGAATCAGAGTAGAAGGTGACCTTGGTCAAACGTGCAGAGCCATTTCAATACCAATGGGACACTGACTTGAATTTTTCTAAAGGCATATGTGTCAGTTGGGACATATTTTTGTCGATTTCATTTCAGACTGTTTCTAAATAAAAGATGTCCTATTATTTGTTTTCCGGCAGGATCAAAACTAGCAGATATTTCATATTTTGAACAAATGAGGACCACTTTTTGGTGACTTGACTCTTTGAAGCTATAGGTTAGGATGTCTTAGAACGCGGAGCCATAAAAAGAAATTTAAAGAAGAAGAAGACACATGTACTGTGTGCGGTCAATCTGTAGAAACAATAGAACACCTCATACTAAAATGTGATGGTATCCATCCCGATGTCGATGCGGGCACAGTCACGCTTCCTGAGGCCCTAGGATTCAGAGATAACAATCGTCCTGTAAATAAATATGCGGTGGAAATTAGCAAAAAGCGATTGGAGGATTGGTGGCTCAAAAGCAGAGAGGTTACGTAAGGTTAAAAGTGTAGGAAGACGTACTTAAAGAAAATGGCGAATTTTAATAACTTCCAACACAACAAAAATAAGAAGCTGAGCATGGTGGCAACTGCCATCACCCTGTTTCAGAGGGGACGCTTCTACCTTCCATCCATCCATCCAGATGGTGGGGAGCGTAAACGTGAGCGGCCAGCTTGGTGGTGCCAGCTGGTGGTGCAAAGCTCAACCACCTAAACACGGAGCCAATTACGTGCTACATTATTCTTAGTTAGGGCGTAAGTTTCCGACAGCGGCGTAATTACGCCGCTGCCAAAGATTTGTACCAGCAGCGAAGCAGAATAAAGTAGGTTACTGCAATTTTATCTCTGTGTTTGTCTGATTGAGCTCTGCAACACCAGGTGGCTGCACCACCCCGACCGCTCAAGTTTACGCCTCCGACTATCCGGTAATCCGCCCAAACCGCCCCGGTTTGCCGGAATAGCGGACATGCTAAAAGTCTCTAATAACTCAACCCTCGTTTTTCATGTGTTTTCTTGCATCATACGAGATTTGTAGTTTGTTTATGCGGTGCGATCCAGCTATTAGGGATGGATGGATGGACTGACAGACGGTCGGACGGACGGACGGACGGATGGACGAATGGATGGATGGATAAGGCTCCCTTACACCATTATGGTGTATCCACACGACGGACGGCTCCGCGCAAATCTGTGCCGAGGACGCTTATTCCTCTGCCCGTCTGGCTGCGAAGCGCATCCAGAAGACGGGCGGGCTGAGCAGACGACCGCGCCGGAAAAATGAAGATGGCGGCACCGCCCCAAGCGACTGCCGTCCGCCTCGAACCTGTCAAGTAGTCGTCGTCCACTGTGTGGCCCATAACTTTCAAACTAAGGCTTGAATTTGGTTTAAATTTGTGTCCAGAAGCTTCGACAGCAATGTATTCGTGATGAGTGGGCACCGTTTCCGAAATAGATTTTCAGATTCTCGGCTGTGTAGGCTTAGAGTGGCTGTGTGGGGAACCAGCGCTGGATAGGCGGCACGTCGATGGATGGATGGATGGAAGGTAGGAGCGTCCCCTTTTAAACAGGGCGATGGCAGTTGCCACCATGCTCAGATTTTTATTTTGCCTTTTATTTTTATCTGTGTTGTGTGTTATTGAATTTCTCGATTTTCTTTAAATACGTCTTCCTACCCTTTTAACCTTATGTCACCTCTCTGCTTTTGAGCCACCAATCCTCCAATCGCCTTTTGCTAGTTTCCACCGCATATTTATTTACATGACTATCATCTCTGAACCCTAGGGCCTCAGGAAGGGTGACTGTGGCCGCATCGCCATCGGGATTGATACCATCACATTCTAGTATGAGGTGTTCCATCGTTTCTACATATTTACCACACACAGTACATGTGTCTTCTTCTTCGTTAAATTTCTTTTTATAGCTCAGCGTTCTAAGACATCCTGATCTAGCTTCAACGAGTAGGGCACTGCCTCTTGAGTTATCATAAAACGCTTCCTTCCTGATCTGCTGTTTCCAGTATCGATATAGTTCTACACTATGCTTCTTTTCCATTGAATTTATCCAATTTTTACTTTCCACATTTTTAACCTGTCGTTTAATGCTCTGTCTTTTTTCGTCCTCGTGTCTGGCATACTTACTGGTTAGCTTCCTAGCTCTTTTCCGCCATTGTGAGTCAACGCTCTTTCTGTATAGGTATTTAAACACCTTAGCTGCCCACCTGTTATCATCCAATTTCCTCAGACGTTTTTCGTATAGGATTTTACTCTGAGCTTCCCGTGCTTCGAATGATGCCCGAAGTGCTTCGAAGTGCTTCGAAAAGAGTGCGTTGCACGCCGCCCTGGCGACGAAACGCGGCATATTCCAGCCTCTCGACCAGACGACACACGCGCGCGGCCGTATTATAGTTTGTATTTTTCCGTTCTCGCGTCGCTTCAAGTGGACAGTTTTCGTAAAGAAGCTAGCGCCATCAAGTGAAGAAATGACGAAAGAAGCTTTTTAAGCTTTATATATTTTTCACAGTGTGTCGCGGCGAGCACGTGTGTTTCTTTAACGATTGCGCCGTGTGCCGTTGCCATGCTTGCGTGGCAGCCTGCCTCGCAAATCTAGCAGCTATGGCTCCGGTGGTGCTGCGCTATGGTTTCGGAAGTGTTAGTTGGCCTGAAGGCATTCCATATTTCTCTGGCTAGACATAAAAAATTCTGATGTTACTTCGCCACAGCAGTCAGTGGAGAAGAAAGCTTTATCGCATCAGCTGACTCGCGGAAGCAAAGGTTTCAGTGCTCCGCTGCTGGATCCGTAACAACGCTGGCTACATTTAGCACTAATTACATAAATTTACCGGATGCATCTCAGCGCCGAGTCCTCATCCGCATGCGCGTATCATGGCACTTGTATGCGCAACTGTATAGTCGGCGTCCTTTTGTTTTCCTTCGACTTTCAGGGCACGCAACGCCACTACCAGTAGCAATTTTCGTGCGCGGCAGCGGCTGCATTGTGCACGTTCTAACCGCCAGGGCGGCGCTGCAGGCATCGTGATAACTCAAGCGCTGGTTCCCCGTTGGCTGAACATGGCCTCAAATATGTTGGCGGATCTCAGTGGCCGTAAGTTAATATGATTGCTTGTTTCTACTCACTCTAGATGGCGCCATCGGTGTAACAAAGATTTGGTCAAACGTGTTTTTCACTCTGAATGAAAGTGGAGATCGAAATTAAATGACGGTTGGCCACAATGGCGGAATCCTGCAACTTCGCTCTCCTCCTCCTTACTTCTGCAACATGCAAGCTGATGGAGAAGATGACCCTATCGCGGCTCGAATGGATAGCTGCCCAGCTGAAGTACTTTGCAGAATAGCAATCTGGCTTCAGGCAAAAGCGTTCAACGGCGGACTCCATCGCAGATGTGGTGGTCACCCTGGAGGATGCCAGGGGCAGTGGAGGCGTCGCCATGCTGCTGCTCCTGGACGTCTAGAGTGCCTTTGACCGGCTGCCTCACGAGGTGATCAAGGCTGCACTGGACTGCTCAGGCGTCACGGGATGTCTCCGGGGCTTCATCTCTGCCTTCCTGGTGGGCCGTAGTTTTCGTGTGCGGGTAGGCAAGGTGTTCAGCGATCCCAGAGACATCACCTCTGGTGTCCCGCAGGGATCAGTGCTGAGCCCTTTCCTCTTCAACCTGGCTCTGGCAGGACTCGCAGCAGCACCACCGGCTGACAGCTGCTACCCAGTCTGCTGCGCTATCTACGCAGATGACGTGGCGCTGTGGATACGAGGACCCAGGAGAAGCATCGCTGCCATCCGGCGCTCTCTACAGAGGGCATTAGAAGCGGTCATCTCCTTCCTCAGTGGCATTGGCCTCTCCGTGTCCCCGGCAAAGACAGAGGCACTACTTGTACACCCGCTGGCCTCCCCTCGCCACTACGTGAAACAGCTGCGCATTACAAACACCACCGTCCCATGGAAGCGGCAGGTCACATATTTAGGCCTAGCCATTGATCGTCGGCTCTCCTGGATTCCTGCTGCCAAGGCTGTCACCTCCAAAGTCCGAAGAGTCCAGGGGGCAGTGAGCAAGATGCAGCAGCGTGGTCGGGGCTGCACCGTCAAGTCGGCGCGGCGGATGAACCAAGCTGCGGCCACATCTATCCTGCTATATGCCCTGCCGCTGATTCTGCTATCCCCAACCAGGAAGCAATAGCTCGAGAGATTGCACAGGAGTGCAGTAAGGAGCATCCTTGGTCTCCCCAAGCACTCCCGAATTGCTGCCACACTGGCTGAGGCTGACGAATGGCCATTTTCGCTGCACATGCTCCAGCGTGCCCTTGGGCACATTGACCGTCTGCACCATGCTCCAGATGGTGGGGCTCTGCTCTGCTGACTGCGGAGCCAGCCGCTATCTCGCGTGGGGGGGGCTCTGTCAGCTCTACGAGGAGCTGACTGTGCAGCGACCAGTGCCCATGGTCACATCTCCGCCACACGAGCAACCTCCATAGTGCACCTATCCCTGAATGGAGCATCAAAGCGTCTGACGCCAGCAGCAGCACTAAAACAGGCGGCTACTGGCAAACTCCTGGAAGAGCTGGACGGCAGGCTGCTCGTGTACACGGATGGCTCCGTGCTCTCCAATGGCTCCGCAGCGGCGGCCTGTACCATCCCATCTGAGGGCAGGAGCAGGCAGTGCCGACTTTCTTTTCGCGCGAGATCCACAGCAGCTGAGCTGGCGAGACTCCACCTGGCTGCAGACCTCCTGGCTGAGGAACCCCCGACAAAACCAGTGGCGGTGCTAAGTGACTCGCGTCCGGCTCTCCAGGCACTCTCCGATCACCATCGACACGGAGTCACTGAGACCCTACTGAGAGCGAAAATCTCGGCCCTCTCTGCAGTAGGGGTAGCCATCTTCCACTGGCTGCCTTCCCACGTAGGGATCGCTGGAAACGAGGAGGCGAATGTCCTTGCTAAGGCCGCCCACCACCCAACCGTTCCACTCACCAGAGCAGTCGCAGCATCGGACTCCTCCAGGCAGCGACTAAAACAGTTGCTCAGTTCCAGCCATCCGGATAACAGGGTAGCTACCAACCGAGCCCCAAAACTCCTTCCTGAGAGCGGTCTCTCGCGACGGGATCGTTCCACACTCCTTCGTCTGCGCACGGGCTCCGTGTAGACGGCAGCTAGCCTTCATGCCAAGGGACGCATCGCCTCGCCGGCCTGCAGAAGGTGCGGTGACGCCGAGACCCTCGAACACCTACTCTGCACCTGTCCTGCATTAGCCCAGGAGCGCGCTCCAGTCACTGCCACCTACCGACGGTATGGACTCCCGGCTACCACAGAAACACACCTACTCTTACCGGCCCGCTACCACCTTCCAGCACTGGCCAGCCTGCTTGAATATGTGTACTCAAACGGGCTCCTAGATCGCCAATAGACTTCGGCCTCCCATGGCCTCTGCCTCGCGCGCCGGCCATCGCCCCTGGATGATGCTGACGTATGCTGCCTGAAACCTACTCTCCCTTTCCCCCTCTACCCCCTCACCTTTCATCCCCTGCCCCCATCCCCAGTACGCTGCGCCGTGCTCCCATATGGGCTGCAGAATTGAGCGTACTTTCCCTCTCCCAAATCAAGAAGAAGAAGAATGGCTGTTGTTTTGTCCGAAATGGATGATGACGAGTGCTTGCTTCATCGAAAGAGGTCTTGTTCCGCTCTCGTGTCCGCGTAATCGGTGAGAGTCATGTCCCACAATACGGGGAACTGCTCCACGAGATGTAAGAACAAAAAAATTCAAACAGCGCTAAACGAACGGGACCAGAATGAGGAGGAGACAAACACAGCGCTGAACAAAGCTGCTTCGTCGCTCAGGTTCATTTCAGTCGCTCTTGTGCGAGTCACGCGCGCGCGAACAGACACGAATGGTGTCAGCAGCGATGAAGCTGTTTCAGTAAGATCCCAAAACCGCGCTTGTTGCCAGACTTTAGAGCATGCTAGGCTAAATTCGCAGCATTCGACCCCCAAAATCCGGATGGGAAAAATAGCTCGGCATTTTCCGTCCATGGAGGTCGCGGACGACGCGCGGACGGCACAAATCCGTGACGCGTAGTCACGTGACGCGCCGTCCATCGCGATAAAGACGGATTTCGTCTGTCGTGTGGATCCACCATAACCGGGAAGCGGCACATACCACTTGGATGGATGGAGTAACTTTATAGAAAGGTCCTGCGAGCTACGGGGCGCAAGGTCCCATAGAGCGGGCTACTCCCACGTTGGGACCGGGAGTTGTAACTCCCTGGCCGCATCGTGGGCTCGCTGGACGGCCCAGAGCTGCTCCGCCAGGTCCGTGCTGCGTAATGCGTCTTGTAGCCTGGCGGAGTCTTGATCCTTGTTTGCGTGGGTCCGACCACACGGCCAGAGCAAGTGATGTACGTCTAGTGTGCTATGGCAATTTTCGCAATATGATGTTTTGTATAGGTCAGGCATGTAGTGGTGTAGTCTGTTCTGCGTGGGGTACGTGTTTGTTTGAAGCATTCTGAACGTCAGGGCTTGAGGCCTGGTGAGCTTATTGTGAGGTGTGCTGTATATTCTGCGGTCTAGATAAAAGTGCTTTATGATCTCGTTATACGTGGAGGGAGGGTCCCGATTCTCGCTGGGATGGTCACGACCAGAATAGGGGGCACTTAAGCCGTGACTAATGTACTTTGTACTTAGTCGAGGGTGAAATTTTACTCTTGCCTTGATTTTAGCCGCCAGTCATATTACCTCCGTTTGGCTATTTCTACCCGCTCAAAGTCTATTTTCTACACTGTCCCTAAACCCCAATGCTTTGAAAAATGTCCGCGCCGTTGCTTTGAACTGTAGGGTGAAGACCTTTAGGGAAAATATCAGGTGTTGAGCCGTTTCCTCTTCCTCTCCACACGTTACGCGGTGCTTGTGGAGAAGAAGAGGAAACGGCTCAACACCTGATGATTTCCGTATATACAACATGAACAACAAAGGTGACAGAGGGCACCCTTGCCTAATCCTCCGCTTTATCTATATAGGCTCAGACACCTTTTGTTCACATTTTATAAGCACCTTGTTGCTTTTACAGATATCTTTTAAAAGATTAGTTACTCCATCTTCCACATCTAGCGGGCCGACGAATCCTCTGGAATACACTGTCAAAGGCCCCCTTGATATTTCGACACACTGCGTCAATGAGAACAGATCGTCCTCTAACATCCTTTGTTTCCGGAACCCCTTTTGTAGTTCCCCCACACCTCCTTGCCCTCCACCCATGCCTGCAGTCTGTCCTTTACAATCTGCATTACCACCCTTGTAAAACCACTGACGTCAATGGCATGGGAGGGTAGTTGTTTGTGTCGGCTTTGTCCCCCTTTCCCTTATATATCATGTTCACCATGCTTAGCCTTGTTGTGACTTCGGGGTAGAGGACGAAAGCCGGACTCTTTCCGCAGACGAAGAAGAAACGAAAAGCTTCATACAATATTTATAGATAGTGGATGATAGCCTACAGGCATCAGGCTGACTGGGCGGCTGCAAGCGACTCTCTCTTCTCAAAATTAATTGGCCGGTTTATTAACGCGACAGCCTTAAGGAGCTCGCGTCGCAGAAAAGCCAAAACGGTAATAAAGAAAAAAAAAGCGTCGCAGAAAAGCCGGTGTCGTCGGCGTCAGCGGCGTTGGTCGTGAGCGATAAATGCCAAAAGGCACTTCATAAATAAAAAAAAATTACCGACGATTACGTTACTTCCTAATGCGAAATTTGAGCGCAGCAAATAAGCTGTTTCACCTTTTCGATAGATTGAGGCAAAGAAATCGAGCAACACATGTATGCGCTATCACAGAATTTTTTTTTTATTTTTCACACGTATTCCTTTAACAAAGACTCCACTAGGTAAGCTTCTGCTTCGGCGGCACGCACCTCTGGATTCTGACGGCGACGGCGCTGGGCCTCTGCTCTGGCAGCTCGTTTAGCAGCAGCAGCAGCAGCAGCAGCAGCAGACGGAGGACTTCCATCGGTCGTCTCGCTCATGGCTCAGAAAGAACTGGCAGATAATTTCGCAGTGGCGAACGGCAGCGGCAATTTCGGCTCGGGCGGTGCACATATACAGATCCGCCGCCACCGATCTGGCTCTCTGATTGCCACCGCACAGGGTGAACGGCAGCGGCAATTTCGGCTCGGGCGGTGCACATATACAGATCCGCCGCCACCGATCTGGCTCTCTGATTGCCACCGCACAGGGGTTGCATTGGAGGAGGAGCGAAGAAAGGAATTAAGTTCGAGCCGGCGCTTCGACAACCGGAGACTCGCAGGAAGAGGGGGGAGGGGGGCGGCGTGTACACCCAGCGGCAAACGATAGGGGCAGAAGCGCGCGCAGCAAGCGGACAACACGATAAAGGGAGGAGGGAAGAGATAGCAGCGACTGACTGATGCCGCTGACGCCGATAGTGAGTCAACCCCAGCTGCGGAGTTGGTTTCAGGGACAACGCCGCCGATGCCGACACAAACAATATGATACCCTCGCTTCCGCAGCGCTAAGAACCAGGTCTAGCCGTGGGAAGGTGGTCACGTATTCGTCGACGTGCCGGGGCCTACGTGAAATAACCGGCGCGTCGGCAACTGAAGAGCACCCTATCCGTCACACAAGAACAGGGGGGGGGACCCTTTCCTCCTCTTTCTGCATGGCGGCGACGGTGTTCTATGCAGTCACGTTATCTTGACTCTCTAGCGGCGTCAGCGGCATCCAGCGGTATCAGTCGGTCGCTGCTAGCGCTGGGGGGATGAAAGGGGGGCGGAGCTGGTTACGAGGCCGACGACAACGCCGACGACGACGCGAAACCCAGGAACGGACGCCAAAGAGCTGCGCTCTAAAACATCTTGCAAGATCGGCTGGTGGCAATCGAACCAGGGTCACCGTTGTGTGAGACGGAGACGCTTCCATTCAGCCACGAGTTCGATCGTTCAAGACTGGACAAAATCGCCTCTAGTGAATGCGGTGTTGCCTTAGAAACGTGCCGTAGAAAGTTATACTGTGGTGTATATCGGTAATTATGACCATGTAAATTACAGAAGTCGCAGTTTCACGAGTAGCGAAGTAGGTTTCCGCTACATTTCTTCTGTACTCTGCGCACACGCAGGACCATCTTGCGGCAAACACAGAAGACCCCCTCCTCGCAATGTACGGCGCTGCCCCGACACGTGGCACGCCACTCGCCCCATGATCGCGTCCGCCTTCATGGTGCGTCGCGGCCCGGCCGGTCGCGTGCCGATTGCGACGTTTGTCTCGCGTAGATCGTTTGGAGTGGACGGCGCGAACGGGGTGCGACAACGCTATCGCATTCCACTCTTGAAGTCGAAGCTTAAGCGTCCTCCAATTTTTTATTTTATTTATTTATTTAGGTACCTACAGCTCCCGTTGAGGGCATTCTTGTAGGGGGGGATACAGTTGCAAAACATACATCGTTATGCAAACGACGCTGTGTAAATAACAAACAATAAGAATACAACGCATTCCAATACTGAGCAAACTGATAAAAGAATCATGAAAGCAAGAAAAACGTAAATATTGTCATATGAACAAGCGTATACAAAAAATTCGAAAACGCACAGCAACACAGCACACACACAAACAAAATTAATTCAACAAAAGGCGTGACAGAGCATTTTTAAAAGAAGATTGCGAGGCTAAGACAACTTCTGGCAATTTACTCCAATCAGGCACTGTTTTGGGAAAAATGAGTTTTTAAAGACATTTATACGGCATTCGTATTCTTGAACCTTTGAAGAATGATCTAAACGAGAGGATATATAGCTGGGAGCTTTCATATATGAATATTTAGACAAACCTGTTGCGCTATAAAAATATTGCAAAATAGCTTAAGTCTAAGGTATTTGCGTCTGTCTTGCAGTAGAGGCCAGCCCAAATTTTTGCACATCTAAGAGGAGCTTTTGGTGAAATCATAGTTTGCGGACACAAACTTTGCTGCTCGTTTTTGAATTCGTTCAAGTTCGCTGATAAGTGTTCTTGTTTCAGCTGGTCCCAAGTCGCATAACCATATTCTAAGATGGGACGCACGTTTGTCAAGTAGAGTGTCTCCTTCAAATCAGCAGGTGCCTGCTTGAAATTGCGTTATAAAAAGTTAAACACACGGCTAGGTTTGGCAGCAATAGGGTTTACGTGGTCGTTCCAAGAAAGGTTGTTTGCGAAGATAACACCCAAGTACTTGTAAAGCTATGTTCACACTACGGTCGTAACGCGCGTAACAGCTCTTTCGGCGTATCGAACGTAACGGCTGTAAAAAAACGTTACGGCAGTTAAGCCGGCACCTTTGTTCACATTTACTGCTGCGTAAATTACGGATTTTACATCAGGCCAATCAAATTTGGAGCTGCAGAATCTACGTCACCAGCGGTCCAATATGGTTCCTGTCAACATGCGAGCGCTGGCCGAGATCGAAGAAATTCACGCTCAAAACAAACTTATAGTCATGTAGTCAATCGCCCAAAGACGACGAAGGCGACGCAGAAAGGTTTGGATGTGGCAAGTATTTCTCGACAGGGCCGTGGACAGCGATTTTCATAGCTTTTTCGCCAAGCTCCGAGTTGGTGACGCTGCGATGTTTCATAACTTCATGCGCATGTCGCCCCAGCAGTTCCGCTTCCTTGAAAACCTAGTGAGACCACTCATCGAAGTTCGGAGCACGCATCTGCGGCCATCGATTTCCTCGGCGGATAAACCACATTAACTGAAAACAGTCTAGCAAGGCACACTGCACAAATTTTCACGAAAACAGCCAACGTAATCGTGCGCACGGAATGGCGGAATGGCACTTCCCGCGCCCGGAGCTGTCTGCAGACGGGAGGACGGAAGTGTCGTCACCGGTTGTTGAAAACCGAAAGGTTATCGGTCATTGGCTGTGTCGCAACGGTTGTAATATTGCAGTCGTAAATGTTGCCGACCCTTTAACACTCTCACCCACGATTTTCGCGTGAATTGCGCACGTTGGTACCTTTACGTTCGCAGTCTGAACTAGACGCATACGCTTGTTGCGCTTCCGCTTACGCATGTGACGAAAAATCGGCGCCTTACGAACTTAGTCTGAACATAGCATAATTCTTAACAAATGATAAGTTGCTGTCGCCTAAAGAGTACTGGGTAGGTAATGGATGCTTTTTATTTGTAAATTTCAGAACTTTAAATATTGAAAAATTTAATGTCATGTTCCATGTTTTGCACCATGCCAAGACAGAGTCGAGGTCACGTTGCAATTCATAGGAGTCGCTTACACATGTGACTCACGGTAATTGCAACAATCGTCAGCATACAATCTGACCCGACTGGAAACCCAGTCAACTATATCATTGATAAATATTTCTCCCTTAAAATCCTTCGGCGACACCTCGTCGGCAGGAACCGGTTTGGGCGAGTTCTCGTCGGTAGGAACCAGGCGGGGCAGGGTGACGACCTCGCCCGCGTCGAATTCTTGGTTCGTCGCGGAGATGTCTGGGCGCCGCGGAGATGGCTGGGAGCTTCTTGAATCGCCTCCCGTGTCAAATTCCTGATTCGTCGCGGAGAAGTGGGAGCTCTCGTCGCCTCGTGGTCGCCATGTGGTGCTCGTAGTATGGCACAACAGTCTCCACCCATCGAGGGCTTTACGGTCAATTATCATTTTGCTCTTACTCCGTTAGACAGGATGCCAGTAAGCTATCGCAGGAGACAAAAATCTTATCAAGAAACGCCAATGTATGAACGCCTCTCGGAATAGGCAATAATCAGATGTCTGCGTTAAGAGACAAAGCCGGCAATATCATTACTAATATGTATGAGATAGTTCAAATGGCTGATGAGTTCTATAGAGATTTATACAGTACCAGTGGCACCCACGAAGATAATGGAAGAGAGAATAGTCTAGAGGAATTTGAAATCCCACAAGTAAGGCCGGAAGAATTAAAGAAAGCCTTGGGAGCTATGCAAAGGGGGAAGGCAGCTGGGGAAGATCAGGTAATAGCAGACATGTTGAACGATGGTGGGCAGATTGTTCTAGAGAAACTGGCCACCCTGTATACGCAATGCCTCATGACTTCGAGCGTACTGGAATCTTGGAAGAACGCTAACGTAATCCTAATCCATAAGAAAGGGGACGCCAAAGACTTGAAAAATTATAGACCGATCAGCTTACTGTCCGTTGCCTACAAAGTATTTACTAAGGTAATCGCAAATAGAATCAGGAACACCTTAGACTTCTGTCACGCGAAGGACCAGGCAGGATTCCGTAAAGGCTACTCAACGATAGACCATATTCACACTATCGATCAGGTGATAGAGAAATGTGCGGAATATAAACCAACCCTTATATATAGTTTTCATTGATTACGAGAAAGCGTTTGATTCAGTCGGAACCTCAGCAGTCATGGAGGCATTACGGAATCAGGGTGTAGACGAGCCGTATGTAAAAATACTGAAAAATATCTATAGCCCCGAGAACGAACTAAAGGGGCGCTGCGAGCACTGCTCGCGTGACGTCAGCGCACGGACTCGCGCCTGTCGTCGGCTACAGGCGCTTTCTGCGGTGTTTTCGTTTGTTCGCCCTCGTTCTCTCTGCTTGTATACTTATGGTGGTCGTCTCAAATATATTTTTACGACGTCTTCCTTTGCGAACATTTATTCAAAGAGCTTATTTCTTTGACGACAATACAGTTATCAAAGGCAACGCTACAGTGCCAGCCGAAGGAGCGCAAACCAGCCCATTGCGGGTTTTTCATGCGCGGATGGACAATCGCAAAAAAAACATAGCATATAGAAATCCAATTATGATACCATACCTGCCGCAGCGCAACAAGTGTGTCACAAACGCTGGATATAGATGACTTCTACAACAGTTAAGTTCATTTTAATCCGCTAAAACACGTTTCGTCACGACAAGTAGTTCATTTTATAATATCGAATTTTTGCATTTTTTCACAAAAACGCTCGGCAGTAACACGGGCTCTTAACTAATACTGCAGTTTGGATTCTACAAGCACCACTTGCTTCTTTAACTGCTTGTCAACATTAGGCGGTTTTTGACGTGTTTATGTTAAGCGGCGGAAATTTGAAGTAAAGTTAATGAAGGCTTACAGCTATCTACAGAATACAAATAGGAATGTACCAATATATATTCCCTTTTCCGTGCTACACGTTCAACTCACTTGAGAAATTTACTGGTGCTTGTTGCTTGAGGAATATACATGACGAATCTGTTTGGCGAACTGACACAGGCTGCTTTTTTTTACTGAAATTTTTTAGTGAAATATGCTTGTTGGGCCGCATGGCTGCAGCCAGAAAGAAGTCGGAGCGTCAACGATTAGTAGTATGGGACATATTGGAGGTATCAAAATTCCCCGGTGGAGGGTCAGAAATGAAGTGAAAGTATATCGTCAGTATAGTATATTATATTAATACAGTATAGTATTATAATATAGTATAGTTGTAGTATAGTATTCATATAGTATAGTATAGGCTTTTCGCAGATGACTGCATTATTTATAAAGAAATCCGCACTCCGGCCAATCAGGAATTGTTAAACAACGCGTTAAATTGCATACAGGCACGGTGTTTGAGGTGGCAAATGACTATCAACATTAATAAAACAGTGGCAATGCAGGTAACACGTAAGGTTCAATCTTTTAAGTTCACTTACGTCCTCAATGGCACCAGTCTATATGAAGTATCGAGTTACAAGTACCTAGGACTATTAATTAATCATGATCTTCGTTGGAATAATCACGTCACTTACATAATTAAGAAAGCTATGAAACGCTTAGGATATTTACGCAGATCTTTAGGTACATCAACGAGAGAAATTGAACTCTTGGCCTACAAAACATATGTAAGACCGATCCCCTAATACGCCGCAGTAGTGTGGGACCCCCATACAAAAACTAACATTCAAAAACTCTAGAAAGTACAGAGGAAATCAGTCAGATTTATTTATAACTCTTATAGTTGGACAACATCCCCTACAGCCCTCTTACAGACAGCCAATTTGGAGAGCTTGGAGACAAGGCGGTATCGTGATAGACTAAAACTCTTCTATTTACTGTATCATGATAAATTAGGAATAGATAAGAATTTATGCTTTCAACCATTACCAGCGACGGCAAACTCGATCCTTCCACTCCAGGAAAGTCGGTGAATGTTTTTCCAAAACGAATGCTTTTAAATACTCGTTCTTCCCGCGTACAATCCGTAATTGGAACGACCTGCCCGCTGAGGTGGTCGAAAGCCCCACTATTTCGTCTTTCATGTGCGCGCTTGACCGTTTGCGATAAGTAATTGCCTTCTGTTTATCAAGCGTCTTTTGTTCATGCGTTTTTTGCGTGCGTTCGTTCTGAGCTGTAACATCGAATACTCTTTGTTATGCGCAGTGCCGAGTGCTGTTACGCGCAATGTTAGGATGGTGCTGATAAGGAATTTTTGTACCATTATATTAATTCATTCTTGTATTGTTTCATATATACCCACTCCTGCCCAAGGCCTGACACTCAGGCCGGCAGTATGTATGAAATAAATAAAATAATAAATAAATGGGCAAGGCACCAAGCAAAGGATGCAGACGCGGCTAACCTGGCTCGTCTTTTTCGCGCAGGTTTTAGCTGCATGCAACGAACCGGTGCCCCTTCAGGAATGCGACATCGGCAAGACCGCGACCATTCGCAGGCTCCACTCACAAGTGTACGTTGTGCCGCTTGACAACCTTGATGTCTTGCGGACTCAAAGAATTGCCTCGAATTTCCTACCTTTTCATGTTCTGCAAAGAAACATCGGAGCAACATCGTCATCAACCGATCTGACCGGCACCACCCCTCAAGTTTTCTTCAGTGGGCAAGGGACGAAGCAAAGGGTGCAGACGCCGCTAATCTGGCTCGTCTTTTTCGCGCAGGTTAGCAGGAAATCGAGAAGTCACGACTTTAAGAGCGATTCCTTGGGGCTGGTTGTGGTCTCTTGCCCAGGGGTGTTGTGTGAACGTGTCGCGGGCTGTTTTGACTCTTTGTGCTTTATTGTTCTTCTTTTAAGTGGAGACATAGAAATGAACCCTGGCCCTACGGTTCCTGAGCAACTGGCAGCGACTCTAGATAATCAAAAGACATCTTCAAATGAACTTAAGTCTATCCGGGAAAGCTTAGAATATCACGTTGTTGAAACTAATAAAAGGCTGGCTTCAATTGAGCAGAAATTGCTGTCATCGCCAGAGACCGTACTTAGGGTAGAAGAGTGTGAACGTCTTGTTTCACACTTAACTGGCCAAACTGATTTCCTCCTAAAAGAATCGATGACCTTGAAAACAGACACCGACGCAATAACTTGATTATATATGGAGTCGTAGAGTTAGAAACCGAGACAGAGGATTCGCTCAGGGATGCTGCTTTGGCAGAAATATTTGAAAGGAAATTGGGAAGCCTTGAGCGCATGCACCGCTTCGGCAGAAAGCGAACAAATCGAACGCGCCCAGTGATAATGCGCTTTCTTTATTTCACCAGAAAAATGCAGCTTCTGAAAAATGCAAAGAAACTAAAGAACACTGAGTATTCGCTATCGCAAGGCTATTCACTCATAATCCAGAAGATAAGGAAACAGCTATGGTCGCCTGTTAAAGACTGTGGCACGCCTGAAGACAAAGTGCATCTGAAATACGATAAGCTAGTTTTCAACAAGGTGACGTACGTGTGGGATGAGGATAAGAATGAAAGACGCAGGCTTGTGAGGTCCGGCACAGATTTGAGCGGTGGCACAACACAGGACAATGGAAGTCAGGCTGAACCCAGCAATGATCGAAAGATCACCCGGCGAAGGGCCGCAAATGGGGCATCGAAGTGACAGGAAAATAAAACTTGTCATTTGCGGTTGCTATCTCTTAATGTGCAAAGCATCGTGAATACAATAGCCGAATTTGAAGCGCTCCTTTATGACCTCGACCCACACGTTACGTTGCTGACAGAGACCTGGTTACTTGCTGGAGTGTTCGATAATGAAATCGTTCCGCCGTCAGACAAAATATTTAGGCGTGACAGACAATCCCGGGGAGGAGGGGGGGAGTTGCTATTGTAGTTAAGGAGAGCATAAACGTGACAACTTTGCCGGATATTCCAGAACACGAAAGCCTCTTCTGTAAAATTGATTTTTATGGCAATTCTATTGTTATCGGTGTTGTATACCGTCCTCCGACGGCCGATCCTGGATTTCTTGAGCAACTCCACAATTATGTACAGCGTTTCTGAGGTAAAAACGAAAGATTTGTCTTAGGCGGTGATTTTAATTTACCGTATATTGATTGGTCAACCATAACGACAGTGGGCATGAATCCTAGGCACTCCGACATTCTTATGAACATTGCATTTTTATGTGGTCTAGCTCAAATTGTTACTGCCTCTACTAATATCACTGCTAGTGCAGAACATATTCTTGATTTATTGTTTGTAAGCTCTACTATTGCATGCAATTCTCTTGATGTCATGCATGGGCTGTCTGATCACGAGTTCGCCACCTTTTCCTTTCAACAGTGTTCTGACAAAAGCAATACTGAGATTGCTGTAAAAGACTTCAACTGGGCGGAAGATGAGAGTATATTAGACTACTTGGAATTGAATCTGGACGGTTTCAGTGTTGAAGGCAACGTGAATGTTTTGTGCGGCAAATTCAAACAGATTTGTCTTCATTGCATTCCCATGTTTGTTCCCGACAAGGTTAAGAAGAAAAAACAGAACCCCTGGGTTACGAGACATATAATTCAGATGAAAAGAAAGCTTAAGAGATTGAGACGCTCAGGAAGGCCTCGAGACTCCGCTATTAACGCGCTAAGTGGAGCACTGAAAACTGAGGTTATAAAAGCTAAGGACAATTTATTCACTGTCACCTTAGGCAATTTTCTCAAGGAAGCAGCGGGGAAATCTTGGAGGTATATAGGGGGCAACAAATCCAGTAGTATATCATTAATGATCAACGGCTCACCAGTCTCGGATGCAAAAGAAATATCCGACGAATTTAATAGATACTTTCAATCCGTATGCGCCCGTAAAGATACTGATCTTGTTGCCGAGGGCGTTTTTCTATGCCCTACGTCACTGTGAGTCGAGAAGGTATTCTTAACTTGCTTCTTAACCTTGATCCCAAAAAGACCAGCGGCCCTGATAACATTCCTACAGTATTTTATTGCACCGTCACGCAGAATGGATTTCGCACTACTTCTTTGTCACTTATAATGCGTCCCTAGCTCAGTGTTCTCTTCCGCCAGACTGGAGAGGAGCTCGTATCATTCCCATACTGAAGTCAACTGATCGCTTGTGCGCATCAAATTACCGCCCGATTTCCCTGACCTCAACAAGCTGCAAAATATTAGAGCATATAATCTGCCGACACCTGACCGTATTTTTCGAGGATTACAAACTGTTATCAGATGCCCAGCACGGGTTTAGGCGCGGTTTGTCGACGGTGACGCAGCTGCTTGGCACATGTCATGATTTTGCCCTCGCGATTAATAATAAAGAACAGATCGATGCTATATTTTTAGACTATGCGAAAGCATTTGATAATGTTCCCCATAATAAATTATTACAGAGACTCTACGCCATCGGATGAAATAACAGGCTTATTGAATTCATTAGGGCTTATCTACAAAATAAGTATCAGTATGTCCAAGTTGACAAGTACTGCTCGGAGACTTTACATGTGACATCAGGGGTACCGCAAGGGTCAGTTCTGGGACCGACCTTATTCCTCATTTATGTTAACGACATTGTGAAAGTCATACACAGTGGTATTAATATAAAGCTTTTCGCGGACGCCTGCTGTAAGGTCGCTCTGATTGTTCGGGTTCTTAAGTGTCACGAATCGGCCACGTGCTTTGTGCATAGAGAGGGGGTTCACTTGCCCCCGTGTCAGCCGGGCGACAGTTGCTGTGTTATGTGGGGTCACAGGCACCGCGCGATGTTGGGTGACGCGTCGCGGCAGGTGCCAGGTGGGCGAGTGCCGATTCCGGGAAGTCGGCATTGTGCGCACGGTGTTGGCAGTCCGCCGACGGTCACACGAGTCCACACAGACCAGCCTTGAAAGGGACCGCTGTACAAGGTATTGTGAGTGTGGCTCCCGAGTGCCTGACTAATTGGAGGCGCCGCCGAGGTTAAGAAGGGCTTAGCAACTCTGACCCCGTTCCGCATGCAGTGAGCATGGACCTAATCTTCTACGCGTCCGGAACGCAATCGCCAGCCTTGTTGTTGGGTGCGACTGCCGGTGTGGTGTCGAAGGCCAGCTTACAGTGCACGCTGTAGGAATGCGGTGCACACGTAAAGAGTGCATTCGGACGACGGCGTCTTGGAAACACGCACTCGGAGAACTTTGTCTTGTAGACAATAAGTTTGAAGGACAAGGAGGGCCATCAGTCTCTCACGCGGACAAACTTTGAGTACGGCCGCACTACGTGGTATCGATGCCCCTGCTTCCGAGGCATTTGCGGCCTAGACGCCGTTGGGATTTGAAACGGTCTAGCGATAACTTGTTCGGGCCTGGCGTGTTTTGCTGAGCCCGTCACTAACTACGGAGAAATGAGAGGGCAACGGAGTTTTGGCGAAGAAGGAAAAGAGCTTTGTTTTCCAATATGTTTATTTTTAAGAGTAAGCCCATCCCTGTGGGTTGTGGCTTAACAAACGGTTGACTCTGATTGGCAACTGAACCTGTGGGACGGGCCAACGGCCTTACCGCCTTTTTTTTCTTTGTATATTTGGGCTATAAAAATCGGGACGACATGCTGTCCCTCAGACTTGGCTGAAATCAGGATTACTGATAGATCAGTGAGGCTCCGTACCATGTACGTTAGACTTGGCTGAAATCAGGATTGCTGATAGATCAGTGAGGCTCCGTGCTATGTACGTTAAAACGAGTCTGGGCTCTAACAGTCATTGAGACAGTCGAAGAGTGAGACTTTGTTTCTCAATTGTTCAACTTTGTAATGTATTTGTTTTACCTGCCATGTATATAGAAAAGTTTGCGTATAAATATTTCTTGTACATCTGATCTGCATCGCTTCCTGTCTGCGTTTGATCAACAACTGCCGATCATCGTCCGAGAAGCTTCAAGTTCCAACGGTGAAGCGAGGACGGAGAACGAACGAAACTTTACTGGCGCAGCCGACAGGATCGGCAAGCCCCACAACAAGCAGCGAGCCAGGCGCAAGGCATCAGAGGGCCACCAGCCAATTCCGCAAGGGTTGCACTTCATCTGGACGAGGACGTCAGGCGGCGCCCCCAGCAGCAACGGGTGAGCGGGATTCCTTGCGTTTTGTCGAGGTTGGCATGGCTGTTGTTCAGTGAGGTTAATGGTGTTCACGCGCAGAACAGCAAATGCGATTGAGGCTAACATAAACATTGATACTGCATCTGAACAAATAGAGGGTCAGAGACGGCAGGAGCTGCAACGCGTCGGAGAGACCGAGTCTGAGACGTCGGATACTGAAATGGATAGTGAGGCGCAAGGCGCTGCGCAGGCTCCGAGCACGACGGATCCAGAAGCCATGGCGGTGAGACGCCTGGAGCTGGAGCTGGAAAAGGTGCGCCTACAGCTTGAGTGCGAGCGCATTGCTCTACGGAGAGTGGAGCTCGAGCAGTCGAGCAGGCCGCCTTCGGTGTCGGAAGGAAGCGATCGGCGCGGTGCCATCACGGATGGAATAGCACAATGTGCTAAAGTGCTTAAGGCATACCGGTTGCCGTGTGACGCTGACGTTCCGATATGGTTTGATGAGGTCGAAAAGTTGTTTGCATCTTTTCAAGTACCAGCACATAGCCGTGTACATTTGATCATGCCTGCGCTGGCCGAGCGGGTTCGTTATCTGTTGCGTGGCCTCAATGACGAGGAATGTACAGATTATGAGACTGTAAAGAAGGCGGTATTAGATGAACTTAAGCTCACGCCAGCTAAATACTTGGAGAGGTTTGAAAAGGCATCTAAACGAAAGGAGGAAACTTGGGCTCAGTTCGCGTCTCGCGGGAGAACTTATTTGGCCTATTACCTTCAATCTCGAAATGCAAACACCAAAGAAGCTATGACGGAGCTTATGGTCGCTGACCGTATGAAAGCCAGTCTAAGCTCAGAAGCCCTTGAATATGTTCTTTTGCGGGAGGGTGAAGATTGGTTTAAGCCAGTGGAGGTGGCGAAAGTGCTCGAGACTTTCGAGCAAGCTAAAGGGAAAGGACGAGCAACTAAGCCAGCCGCAACAGCCTCACTGCTGCAGCACTCAAAACTAGCTAGCCCGCAGAGGACAAACTTAAGATGCCACGTGTGTCATGTACAGGGTCACCTAGCCAGAGACTGCCCAAAAGCTTCAAATAAAGAACAGCAGGGGAAGGCGCCGACTGTGCAAAAACAAAGGGTACAGAAGGTTGCTATAGTAAGTGAAGAACCTCCACCAGAGCAAGAAAGGGTGCTAAGCGCTAGAGTACAAGTGTTAGCTCAAAATGCTAGTTCAGGGAGGTCAAAGCTGGACCTTATCCCTATCATGTGCGGGGATATAGCAACAGTAGCGGTGTTAGACACAGGTAGTGAGATAACGGTGGTCCGTAAAAGTATGTTGCCCGTCGTGTTACAGGAGCCATCACGAACAGTAAGACTCGAGTCGGCATTCGGAAACACCATTCGAGCTAACCTAGCTACGCTGCCCGTAGGCAAGCATCGCCCGGGGGCTGTAATACAACCGCAGAGGATCGATCTGGTGTGCGCGGTTACAGACGAACTTGCAAACGGGGTTGACTGCCTGCTGTCAAAGGAAGATTGGGAACTACTACAAGCGCACGAAAAAGAGGAGTTTGGAGGAGAAAATATTCCGCGGGTAGCCAATTCCGTTGGGGTCCGATCAGTTGAAATGGTCGATAACACTGACCCAGACTGCGGTCTAAGTTGCGACGAAAAGACAGATGAAATCCCTAAATTGCAAGGGAATAGTTTGATACAAGATATCAATGGGGTGCCCAGTCAGCGGGAGGAATTTCGAGCTGCTCAGATAGCCGATGAAAGCCTGAAAAAGGCCTCGTATGATGCGAGAAATGGAAAAGCTAGCATGTTCGTGTCAGACGGACTTTTGTACCATTGGGATTCCTTAGCGGGAGTCAAAGTGAGACAACTGGTCCTACCAGAAGAAAGACGCAATGAGGCAGTGCCGCTCCGATCCCTGACAGCGAGGGCCACATGCGAGGCTTTACTGGAAATTTTCAGTCGTACTGGAGTGCCGGGAACGATCTGTTCAGACCAAGGTACTAACTTTAAATCTCAACTGACACAGTTAATGTTAGAAAAACTGGGCTGTTCACCCAGGTTCTCCACTGCCGAACACCCTGAGGGCAACGGAGTGGTTGAGAGATGGAACAGAGTCCTCAAAAATATGTTGTATCATGTAATGGAACGGGACCGAAGAAAGTGGGACAAGCTGATCCCATTTGTTCTGTGGGCGTATCACAAAGTGCCGCATGATACCACCGGGGTGGCGCCGTTCAGGCCATTGTACGGTAGAAACCCAAATGGGTCCCTATCAATGTTGCAGCAAACTTGGACGGGTGAAATTGCGGTGCCCTCAACTCTGAGAGAGAACTACGCCGATGCAGGGAGCCCGCTTACAGCTTTGACAAGGCGAGGGGTTCCTAATTCAATTCCATGGTCGAAAGAAGCGCAGTGCGCGTTCGAAAGTCTGAAACTAGCTCTCTGTCAGGCTGTCGCCATGTACACTCCTGAGCCTCATCAGCCGTACTGGCTATTCACTGATGCGTCGGCGACGGCGGCCGGTGCCTGTTTAGCTCAAATGTCAGCGGACGGAAAAGAAAAGCCGATCGCTTTTGCTAGCCATCGCTTTCACCCGACACAGGCGCGCTGGTCGACTATAGAGAGAGAAGCCTTCGCTATTATTTGGGCACTCAAGAAATTTGACTACTGGCTTTTCGGAGCAGTGGTGAATGTTGTCTCTGATCATAACCCATTGCCATATTTGACAACCAGCACCCCGCAAGGGGCCAAGTTAGCGAGATGGGCGCTTTCACTACAGCGCTACAATGTAACGGTGCGTCACCGGAAAGGAACAAGTAACGCCAACGCTGATGCATTGTCAAGGCTCTCGAATCGTTCATGGGAGCCAACCGAGTAAAGAGCAGAAAAGAAAGGATAGACAGAAACAGCCATACCAGCTACGACAGGCGTGAATGTTCCCGTTCACCCGAAGGACGTGTGCGTGGGACAGTTCAGCCTGGATGGAACTTTCGGTGGTTGTTGTCGTTTATGTGTGTGAGGGTTATAAGACTGTGTACATACTATGTATATACCCTGTATATGTCACTTTTCTGCTGTTGTGCAGTGCAGCGCGTTGGAAAGTGTTCCTGTACTTACATGAGTATTTCTTTTGCATGCTCACTGCCATGAATATGTTGAGCCTTCGCCCTTTTCTTTTATCACTGTGAGAAAATTGTTTTTTTTTTCGTGGTCTTTTTAGTTCATTTTCCTGTTCCTTACGGGCTCCGCAGCACCCGTGTTGGGCAGCGTATGTCAATTTTCTTTGACGGAACCTTCAGAGCCTAAATTTTACGATACAGCGCCCTTTGGCTCTTGTAGTATAACTGGGCACATTGTGAGCCCAGTATACTCTTTAGGAGGGACGTGTAAGGTCGCTCTGATTGTTCGGGTTCTTAAGTGTCACGAATCGGCCACGTGCTTTGTGCATAGAGAGGGGGTTCACTTGCCCCCGTGTCAGCCGGGCGACAGTTGCTGTGTTATGTGGGGTCACAGGCACCGCGCGATGTTGGGTGACGCGTCGCGGCAGGTGCCAGGTGGGCGAGTGCCGATTCCGGGAAGTCGGCATTGTGCGCACGGTGTTGGCAGTCCGCCGACGGTCACACGAGTCCACACAGACCAGCCTTGAAAGGGACCGCTGTACAAGGTATTGTGAGTGTGGCTCCCGAGTGCCTGACTAATTGGAGGCGCCGCCGAGGTTAAGAAGGGCTTAGCAACTCTGACCCCGTTCCGCATGCAGTGAGCATGGACCTAATCTTCTACGCATCCGGAACGCAATCGCCAGCCTTGTTGTTGGGTGCGACTGCCGGTGTGGTGTCGAAGGCCAGCTTACAGTGCACGCTGTAGGAATGCGGTGCACACGTAAAGAGTGCATTCGGACGACGGCGTCTTGGAAACACGCACTCGGAGAACTTTGTCTTGTAGACAATAAGTTTGAAGGACAAGGAGGGCCATCAGTCTCCCACGCGGACAAACTTTGAGTACGGCCGCACTACGTGGTATCGATGCCCCTGCTTCCGAGGCATTTGCGGCCTAGACGCCGTTGGGATTTGAAACGGTCTAGCGATAACTTGTTCGGGCCTGGCGTGTTTTGCTGAGCCCGTCACTAACTACGGAGAAATGAGAGGGCAACGGAGTTTTGGCGAAGAAGGAAAAGAGCTTTGTTTTCCAATATGTTTATTTTTAAGAGTAAGCCCATCCCTGTGGGTTGTGGCTTAACAAACGGTTGACTCTGATTGGCAACTGAACCTGTGGGACGGGCCAACGGCCTTACCGCCTTTTTTTTCTTTGTATATTTGGGCTATAAAAATCGGGACGACATGCTGTCCCTCAGACTTGGCTGAAATCAGGATTACTGATAGATCAGTGAGGCTCCGTACCATGTACGTTAGACTTGGCTGAAATCAGGATTGCTGATAGATCAGTGAGGCTCCGTGCTATGTACGTTAAAACGAGTCTGGGCTCTAACAGTCATTGAGACAGTCGAAGAGTGAGACTTTGTTTCTCAATTGTTCAACTTTGTAATGTATTTGTTTTACCTGCCATGTATATAGAAAAGTTTGCGTATAAATATTTCTTGTACATCTGATCTGCATCGCTTCCTGTCTGCGTTTGATCAACAACTGCCGATCATCGTCCGAGAAGCTTCAAGTTCCAACGGTGAAGCGAGGACGGAGAACGAACGAAACTTTACTCCTGCGTTCTTTACACCTCGGTTAAATCTGTAGACGACGAAACTACGCTTAATAAGACACTCGCAGAAGTTTCAGGCTCGTGCAAGAAATGGGACATGTTCTTAGTCCTCCGTGTGTGCAGGAACAAAACCGTTTTACAATATTTTTATTCTGTGGATCACATTGTGCTTAAGGAATCACCTGCTGTTAAATATCTCGGGATCACTATTACAGAAAATCTCAGTTGGGACCTTCATATTGATACAGTCTGCACAAAAGCTTTTAAATATCTCTGGTTCATTCGACGAAAGCTTTCAAAAGTTCCTATGAACGTAAAATTAGCAGCATATGAAGCGTTGGCCCGGCCATGTCTTGAGTATGCTTCGTTGTATATGGGACCCTTGTACAGAAAAAAACGTTGCCAAATTAGAAAGAGTTCAAAGAATCGTGGCTAGATTTATTTGCAACCGATATAAGCGCACTGACAGCGTGACAGAAATGATTGCTTATCTTTGTATCGATACACTCAAAGCTAGACGTACAGAATGCAGATTAACATACTTGTATATAATGTATAACAACATAACAGAAATCAACAATTCCAATTTCATTACTCCTCATACTCTGCGCACAACCTCGCGTTTTGATAATGGGAAAATTTTACAGGAATACAATGCTCGAAACGATACTTTTAAATATTCATTTTTTCCGAAAACCATACGCGCCTGGAATAAATTACCGACACATATTGTAGACAGTACAAGTGTCGAAGGATTTCTTACAAACTTGAAAATGCATGGGTAAAGGGTACATACATTATGTTATATGAAGTGTTCCGTGTCTTGATTTATTGTATTTGCTGTTTATTGCTCTTGTGGATTTCTGATGTGTTTCTATTTGTGCCAGCTGCATTGTATTATATGCAGTGTTTTATGTCTTGATTTATTGTATTTAGTTTTTTTTATTGCTGCTGTTCTGTATTTTTGAAGTATTTCCATTTGCGCTACAGCATTGTGTTATATGCACTGTTTCATGTCTTGATTTATTGTATTTGGTTTTTATTGCTGTTGTAAATTTCTGATGTATTTCTATTTGTGTCCACTCTGCTTGGAGTCAAGAGACTCTGCAGTATTCCTAAATAAAAATAAATAAAAAAAATATTGTAATATGCAAGGCTTGTGGTGCTTTCTTTATGAATGTTTGCGATTGGATTGGAGCAAACTTTATTTAGCGTGCAGTTGGGCAAGCGTCTCTTTTATGTAACGATGAAGCGAATCCGTTTGTATAATTAAGCAACGCTGGATCGAGACATGGTGAGACAGAAAGTGCTGGAATTTTCGTTTTCTGGGCAATCTAAGCTGCGTTGTAGTAGCTCGAGAATACTTTAGCCATTCCAGTTGGCGCTGTCAAAAAATGCTTTATGGTTTCAATACGAAGTTGTAGTGAACTGATGGGTTTCGCGAACATAGCGTGCCTTGCCATACCGACAGTCGGTTGCTACCGTTACGTGATCAGGGGTGTGCCATATTGTCGATAAAAGCTACTGAGGGCCACTATGAAACATTTCATCACTTGCAATTGATTGGCTCTCGATCTTAACAACGAAACTTTTCTCTCAGGTGATTGCTAGCATGGTGTTTGTGCATTAACTATGTAAATACTCTACATGACGCGCCGTCGTGTTAGCAGCCATGCTGCAATTCGTTTTTTGGAGGCCTGTTTCAGAGGGGATGAAAGTAGCAGCAAACTATTTCATAAGAAATGCGTGCCTAAATATTTTTCTACGCATTAATGAATGGCCATATTTGAATAGAACAACACACCAGAGTAACAATAATCATGATGACAGCTTCGCTGGGCAGTGTCTTTCTAACACGGATAACATGCTGACGCCAATTACCAAGATTTTTCTTCCATGTAAAGTGCAATGCCTCTCACAGCTAAATACTAAAGGAATGTTAAGTGTTTAGCGAGGCATGATACACAACTTCGCGTGTTGAATTTGCAGACATCCCTTTTACGCAAAATTTATGGACAGACACGGCTCATATATCCATTGCAATGCCCGTCGACTCCTATACCGCTACATAGCTTGCGATATCCAGGCCACAAATTTTATTGACTCACGCGCTTTAGAAGGAACTGCAGTTCAGGCATGGCAGCAGAAAAAAGCCGACATATCGTTCAATAAACGTGGCTTCAGCCATCTGCACCCCAAATATACATGAAGGGAACGAGCACGCGCGGCAGCCGAGCGCGCCGGAGCGAGCGGCGTCCTGGCCGTGACGTCACTCGCGAGAGGGCGCCACCCCTAATTCTCGCCGCTAATAGCAGCTCCACAGCCACCGTAGTCCTCCATAAAGAAAGCAAGAAAATCCCAATAAAGAAAAGCGTCAGGCAGGGAGATACGATCTCTCCGATGCTATTTACAGCGTGTTTACAGGAGGTATTCAGAGACCTGGATTGGGAAGAATTTGGGATAAGAGTTAATGGCGAATACCTTAGTAACTTGCGATTCACTGATGGTATTGCCTTACTTAGTAACTCAGGGGACCAACTGCAATGCATGCTCACTGACCTGGAGAGGCAAAGCACAAGGGTGGGTCTAAAAATTAATCTGCAGAAAACTAAACCAATCTTTAACAGTCTCAAAAGAGAACAGCAGTTTACGATAGGTAGCGATGCACTGGAAGTGGTAAGGGAATATATCTACTTTGGACAAGTAGTGACCGCGGATCCGGATCATGAGACTGAAATAATCAGAAGAATAAGAATGGGCTGGGGTGCGTTTTGCAGGCCTTCTCAGATCATGAACAGCAGGTTGCCATTATCCCTCAAGAGAAAAGTGTACAGCAGCTGTGTCTTACTAGTACTCACGTACAGGGCAGAAGCCTGGAGGCTTAAGAAAAGGGTTCTACTTAAATTGAGGACGACGCATCGAGCTATGGAAAGAAGAATGATGGGCGTAACGTTAAGGGATAAGAAAAGAGCAGATAGGGTGAGGGAACAAACGCGAGTTAATGACATCTTAGGTGAAATCAAGAAAAATAAATGGGCATGGGCAGGACATGTAATGAGGTGGGAAGATAACCGATGGTAATTAAGGGTTACGGACTGGATTCCAAGGGAAAAGAAGCGTAGCAGGGGGAAGCAGAAAATTAGGTGGGCGGATGAGATTAAGAAGTTTGCAGGGACAACATGGCCACAATTAGTACATGACCGGGGTAGTTGGAGAAGTACGGGAGAGGCCTTTGCCCTGAAGTGGGCATAACCAGGCTGGTGATGATGATGATGATGATCGTTTTGCTCACTACCTCTTTGAATGCTTGCTTATATTTCGGGCCCAATGTCTTCATTAACATAATTGGGACGCCATCAGGTCCTGTAGACATGCTACCAGGAACCCTTTTCTCTACCCTTTCCCACTCGCTTTGTTCAAGTGGAACCACTGCACTAACCGCTCTATCCTCGTGTGATAGAGTAAATGCAATGGTTGTTCTTTAAATTTTTCTGTCATCATTGTTCTTATATGTTCCATTGCCTCATCTCCACTAGACGGACAGCTTGAGCTGTAACTATAAGCTTCTTTAAGCTAGTCTTATTACTCAAGGAGTTGGAATGTTTCCAAGATTTCTTAGCTGATAGCTTCTCTATAGTTTTTATTTACTTGTGATAGCATTGGGTCCTCTTTCTTTTAATCTTCTCATTGATCAAATGGGATGCTTCCGTTCTACAGTTTAGGAAGTTATCCCATTTTCTGTGTGCTTTAGCTTCTGGTTCACCCCTCCGCTTAGAATATCTGTGTTCCCTGGATGCTTCCTGACCTTTCTCTATGGCCTTCTTAATCTCCTCATCCCACCAGCGCTTGGACTTACGCCTTCTTTTCCCTTTGAGCCTGACTCCTACCTCATCAAGTTCTGTAGTCTTTTGGTGAGTGTCGAAAACGGCGTGAAGCAACTTTCCCTGAGAAAGCTTCAGTCTATCTTTAGTTCAGGGGCTTATGTTTGTAACTCTCTTGAGAAACTCCTTCCAGTGATCTATAAACTACAAGAACACCTACAATGTGCAAAGGTGTTGGCATGCGGGTGTTCGTGTAGCATGATTACAGAAATGCGCATGACTTCACGCCCTCTGAAAGCCTTTCTAGCAATACTAAGTGTATTTGCGAAAAGGCTACATCTATTTATTGTGCGTCGTTTGGCCCACTTATGCAAAGAGCGCGAAAAAAATCTGAGTAATATATAAGGGAGAAACTCAACCGTGCGTGTCTATTGGTCTGAGCGAAGTGGTCAAGCGGCGCGATCCCGGCGCCGTGTTTCAATGCACTTTTGCTGCACCCACCAAGAGCGACCGCACCTGTGCGTTCTCAGGCCATTTTCTCCTATTTTTCTTTTTTTATGTTGCAAACTGGTGTCAGCATCTATGTGGTGAACAAACGAGTTTAGCGATCCATTTTGCTGTGTGACATATCAAATTTTGATATATAACAAGAGCGTCGAAATCACCGCTTGCTGGCAGGCACCCAGATTTCTCCTACAACATTTCTTGTTTATACTGCAAAGAATACATACTGATAATTTATTGTTCCTGAGTAGCTTCACTACGTTTTCACTATGTTTTCGCTACCTTATCGCTATGAAACATAGCTTCACTATGTTTTCGACTCCCGAGACGGCTTCCGTTACGACATTTTGAGGACCTCAGAATCGTTTGCGACCAGGCGTGATGGAATGTGGGGCACCATAGGGGTTAATTTATTTCATATAACCGTCCAGAAAAATTACACAGATACACGTAAGAAATTATCTCGGTGCGGGAAGCTAACTGCGGCGACAATGACAGCCTGCCCCTGGCTTACATGTCTACCTGCATTCCCAATGGCCAGCTTGAATGCAAACGGAGGCACATAAAGGGGCGGTAACAGGATTTCTAACAGTGACGGCGTGGGAAGAGGGTTGTTTCATTTTCCTTAGTTGTGCATTTGGGTTGTACGGGACTCAACTTTCTGAACGTTACGGCAAGAGGCGAAATTATTTCTTCTGCAGGGTCAGAAATACTACACTAATGAAAGAGAAAAGATTTACAGTATACAAAAGCAGGAAGGACGACCAAAGGTAGTTCGGCCTGGCTACCCTGCACGAGAGGAAGGGCGTACAGGCATACAGAGATAGAGCGAGGGGAGAAAAAGCGCGAGGAGCACGAAAAAAACCACGCATACGCTGCAGTAGCAGGCCGCTTTCCTAAATTCCGTCATGTTAGCCCGTAGACCTCGAGAGCATCGCAAGTACAGTCTTCTCAGTGGAGTTCCCTTACCGGCATAGAACTTTGTAGCACGATACTGGACCAGTGTATCCGGCATCGCGTGCACATCGGTTGCTTGACTCTCAGCGCTACAGGGCGGGCAAAAAAAGGCATAGATGTGCGGATACCTCGTCTGAGCTACGTTCACAGGTTGGCCTGTCATGCATCTCGTTCCAAGGATTTAGTAAATGCAATGCCAAGCCACATGATCAATTCGCGCGCGGGTAAACCCGGCGATAGGCGTAGCTGCAGATCTGACTGCAACGAACAGAAACGAGGCACAGTAAAAACGTTCGAGTTCCACAGGGGCAATGCATATTCACGAAACACCTGTAGTATAGCTCAGCCGCAGCGTCAGATCGCGGAAGTGAACAGATCGAGCGCTCTCGCGTGCAAATCGAGGGGCTTCGTCGGCAGGGTCATTCTCGGTAATATCGCGGGGTACTGAAAGCACTTGATAAGTAAACTGTGTTACTTGTCACGGTGGAGGTGATAAGTCGCCGAATCACTGAGACCACTTGTTCATTAAGACCGTGTGCGTTGCGTTTCATGTGCTTTGGAAGGCTGCCTTAGAGTCGCAGAAAAGTGTCCATTGTTGCGGTGGCTCATCACTAATGAATTCAAGTGGAGCATGGATTCCAAGGCGTTCTGCATCCGGAAAGCTGGTTACACAAGGTCATGTCTTGAGCTTTATTTCAGCAGATATTGCCGGAGCGGTGACTCCAGCCGCAGAGTTGTTGAGCTTCACCAATCAGCCCTGTAGATGCCGTGTTCTGGGTGCACGTTGCACATATTTTTGTAATGTTGCTTGCTGTAAAGCTTACATGGTGCTCAAGATTTATTCCCTTAATTTCGGAATTATTTCCTTAATTCTCGGAATAGCGAGTTGTACATGAGGCTGGTGCAGACACCACTAGGTTGCCGGCAGTCATATTGTCACGTGGTGGTGACGTTGAAAAACACAGTAGCAATACTGTGAAAGAAAAAACTAACTGTTACTGGGCGAACCTGTTCCCACAAAACAGGCTACACTTTTAGCACAACGATAACGGCGAACACGGCCGGCGATCGTCGAAAATCTGATCAGCGGGTCAAGCGCGTCGGCTCTTATAGATCAGTCGTCGAATGTTCCAGATTAACCGCTCGGACCCACGTGTCTTCCACAAAGTTCCACCATAGAGAAAGGAATACAACAAGAGCGGACACTCCCATAGAGCCCAGCGGCCGAATTGAATGCAGCGCACCAAGCCGTGGATCTTAAAACCTGAAGCACACTTCCGGTTTCGGTTTTGTACGCGCGCGTTTTGAATACTAGCTGGTGCGCGTCACGCCAGCTCCGTTCTTTTTTAGAGCGCAGCTCTTTGGCGTCCGTTCCTGGGTTTCGCGTCGTCGTCGGCGTCGTCGTCGTCGTCGGCCTCGTAACCAGCTCCGCCCCCCTTTCATCCCCCCAGCGCTAGCAGCGACCGACTGATACCGCTGGATGCCGCTGACGCCGCTAGAGAGTCAAGATAACGTGACTGCATAGAACACCGTCGCCGCCATGCAGAAAGAGGAGGAAAGGGTCCCCCCCCCCCTGTTCTTGTGTGGCGGATAGCTGGGGTTGACTCACTATCGCCGTCAGCGGCATCAGTCAGTCGCTGCTATCTCTTCCCTCCTCCCTTTATCGTGTTGTCCGCTTGCTGCGCGCGCTTCTGCCCCCATCGTTTGCCGCTGGGTGTACACGCCGCCCCCCTCCGCTTCCGCTTACTGCTGGTTGCTCTCGACGGCGGCGATGAGCCTCCGCTTCGGCGGCGCGAACTGCAGGGTCTTCTCGGCGGCGGCGATGAGCTTCTGCTTCAGCCTCGCTTACTGCTGGTTGCTCTCGACGGCGGCGATGAGCCTCCGCTTCGGCGGCGCGAACGGCAGGGTCTTCTCGGCGGCGGCGCTTAGCCTCTGCTTCCCCCACGGCTGTGACAACCTCGCGAGGCACTTGTATAGATCTCGTCTTTGAGAATCAAGCATTGGTGTACCAAGTCGAACATATATCAGTCTATTTCTCCGACCACAAAGCTTCCTTCATGACTGTCAAGAACTGTTAGTGGAGTCTTTGTTAAAGGAATACGTGTGAAAAATAAAAAAAAATTATGTGATAGCGCATACATGTGTTGCTCGATTTCTTTGCCTCAATCTATCCAAAAGGTGAAACAGCTTATTTGCTGCGCTCAAATTTCGCATTAGGAAGTAACGTAATCGTCGGTAATTTTTTTGTTTTTTGCTTTTGCAGCAAATATTTATAATTTATTTTTATTTATTAAATATTTATTTGCAAACCATATTAACTAAAATTGATTGCGAACGATCTTCACAAGGCTCCATTGAATATGTGCCACGTGCAATTTCATAAAGACGCAGGACACCTTGTGAAATGAGGCAAAATTAACGCTTATTTTATTCTTTGTAAATGCTCGTCGCGGGCTTTTTGTGTATTCATCCAGCGTTGTGGCACCAGATAGGCAGCAGTAGTTTCCGCAGGAAGCTCCACCAGACGACGTGAGCTGAAACAATTACAAGCGTTATTTTGTTATTAACATGCAAGAATAATGCCTGTAGAGGCGAAGCGTGCGAAAGTGGTGAGTGGGCGGCATTACAAACAAAAGCAGTTCGTATTTACTCACACGGCGTAGAAAACACCCGACTCATCCCAAGCAATACCGTACATACCGCAGATACATTCTAATTCCAAGCAATCACCTCTTCTCAATATTTATTTCCTGCACTTTAATAGCACGAATGGGCGGGCAACGGCGCGTTTCGCGAACTTGGCTACAACCGACGCGATCGTACGCTACGAGTACACAGAGGTGGCCACAACACAGGCTCTCAACCAGAGCCATGCTGGACGCTCGCAGAATTCCTTCTACTCGCACTCAAGACAAAATGCGTGGGTGCCGTTCAGAAGACAGAATTTTCGAGTTACTAGTTCCTGGCGTTTGAGCTCCTTGGCTTATCTCTTATGCGTCCTGCAAGCGCAAGCAGCGCACTCCCGTGTTATCACTCTTGACGATTGCTCTTCGGGTTTTCGACAAGC